>NW_026889774.1:7557500-8157500 GCF_033153115.1 Saccostrea echinata
TTTCCATACGATGCCCCTCCTTTGTTCTTATTCTCTATTTTTTGGAGGGGGATATCAGAAATCACTTAGGTTTAGGAATATCTTTTTGTATAGTAGCATCACTTGTATTACACAAATTTTAACACAACTAATTGATTGTCTGTTTGATTTAAAATTGTTCGAATTGTGCATACTTTCGTTTTTTCTTACATAGATATAGCATCACTATAGTCCTCTGGAATCATTTCTGTTGATGGTGACCGGCAGAAGTCGCCGATTGACTGTCTTTGAAATACTTCATTACTTCCACCCGTGAAAGCACACTGTAGGTTAAATAAGGAATGTCTCAAAAAGGGAAAAAAGAAACTATGAACACCAGCCAAACTCCGAAGTCTCAGTCCTTGATATTTTCATGAACATGGCGTTACAAATAGACAGGGAGCCTGTCAGTCTGAGAGATTGTGTTGAGTATATTGATTCAATGACTATTACATACCGAGACGTTTGATTTCATTCAGAGACAAAAGCATTAGTATTATTACCCATTCATCTGATTTGAAATTATTTCAGATCTATTTGAGTTCTTAGTTTATTAACTATGAGTTTTATCAAAACCAATTAAGGAATAATGGATTTGTTTTTGGAGAAGTCGACGAAAGCATGTGGTTATCACTTACTTCAATTAAATCAGCGTCACCATAGAGCCCCAAAAGTAGGAAGTTGTTCATTATATTATGTATGATAATTGAAAATTAATCAATTTTATTAACAACTGATGCATTTCCATATTTGTCTATTTTTTTTTTTTTACAATCCCCTCCTTCACAGTTCATCATACAAATATTCTGCAAGTAAACTATTACTGGACAATCTTTTATTGTATGACATTAACTAAATACAATTTGACAGACTTAGGATCCACCCAACAAATCACATGTCTAGTTGGCGGTTGATTATACTATGATAAACCGATTTTATCATACAGAAAATACTCTGTCACGTACATGTAAATTACATATGAAGATAACGAACAGTTATCATGTTCAAAGTCCAGTTAAACAATACAAAGTGTGAGTAGAGCAAACACGGATCTCTGAAAACAGAGGTGGGATCAGTTGCTATGGAGGACCGAGCATCCCTGCCAACCTGTCACTCCTGTCCCTTGTCAGGATCGGTTAAGCGGAAAAATCCATAGACAATTCGGTGTGGAAATAATTCCTAACAATTTGTACAAATGACGTCAGTGTAACCGGTTTCAAATGGAGAGAGTCTGGAAAAAGGAGGAGACAAAGTTGGCTGATGTTTGTTTATTAGCGCCGACTCTCGTATACAAAAATTAAGTCGTACAACTGTACAATAACAAAATACACATTCTTAACACAGTAATATGTATGGCTAGAAACTGATGCATTTATATAATCAAGGAACAATACTGATACATGTACGTGAGAATTCAACAGTTAGCTTGCAATAGCAATGTAAACAAAATGACTAGATCTGTGAATTAATCCTGGTTATCCTGAGACTTTAACTAATGAGACTAGATTGATTGAAGTAATATGACTGACATAATTGATATTTTATGACACAAAGTATCACAACCACAAAGTAGCTACCTTACACTTAATACTGAATTTAAACTGAAATAATATTAATAGTGATATGCTACACTAATAAACACAACTCTTGGATAACAATCAGACATCATACAATAGCCAATTAGACTTGCACATTAACATAGTTATTCTAATGGAAATATAAACAATTAAATCTGTATGGGCGCAGCCATATTGAAAATGCCCGGATGTAGAAAGTGCGGGAATCTTGACTTGTTACTTTGACATCAACTACTACCTGACTCGACTAAATATTATGCTATGAATAACATTTTCTACATGTGTTTTATAAATCAAGAAATGAAACATGAACAGGCATAACTGTAAGAATTTTGGCTACTCCACTATAAACTATTCATTACGTGATCTTAAAGCACATTGTTTTGCATTGATCGCTTCGATAACAAAATATGCACAATTAACCTCAAATGCATCTAAATAAACGTACACAATTAGCAAAGTATCTAACATGCCACCTTGTACAAAATCAATCAGATAAAATATAAAATAATCTGTTAATTACCTGGAAAAAGGAGGAGACAAAGTTAGCTGATGTTTGTTTAATGGCGCCGACTCTCGAATACAAAAATTAAGTACCAAGAATCGTCGACAACAATCCGACTGTACTGCAACATCGCTAAAGTGTTATACATAAAAAAAGTAAATGGTACCTCCCTTATTTTCCATACCATCACATCAGTCAACATTCGACCTTATGATATATATAGATTGTATTTGCAAACAAGGTCATTGTATCGTCCATTAAATTTATGAAATGTTGACTTGTTGATATCCTTGTATCACCAACTTATCTGTCAGTAGCGTGCCTCGTTTTAGAAATTGTTCGTATGTAGAGCATGCTCTTGCGCATCAAATCAACGTGGAAACATAAACTCTATGTGCAGATGATAATGGTATATTACATGGTATAAGGGAACTTGACTATAGAAAAGTTGAAGTCATGATCACAAAGTTTAGTTTAGTTTGCCATCTATGTCTTTCTCTAGTAAAACATCCAAATATGGAACATGTGTCAAACTCTGTGGCGTTGTTTTTTTATTTCAAATTCAATGGAATTTAATCAAGGTAGGAATTAAAACAAATATTGTTAATTGATAAAACGGATAAAACATATATTTAAGGTAAGGTTTGCGAACCCCTCCAAATTTTATTTTTTTTTTTGAAATTGTACATATGTCATACATCAATTTGTTTGGAAAGAATAGCTTCATCATTTAACACCATCTTAAAAGATATTGCCCGTCCAGTTTTTTGAGTAAAAGACGCCAAATTTGAGGTATTTGATGCTTTACATGTTCAATTATTTTCAATGAAAAAAATTGATTAATTTTATATATTATCATATTAAAATAATTAAAATGGCATGAATTATTTTATTTTATGCTTAATTTATCTTATTTTTTTATTTCTGTTACTGAAAATGTAAAAATTTGGGTTAAAAAAGAGGTTTTTTCAACTTTCCATAATAAAGTGAAACCGTTGCCATGGCAACAAACAAGTAAAAATCACCATTATCTATATCTACCGATTCCACAAAAATCCAAAAAATTGTTCAATGGATAATTTTCATTACAATGGACTAAAAAAATATATATGTCCCCAACACCGTTTCCATGGAAACAGAGGCTATATAATGGGTTTTGTACATGAAAATCAGACCTTTTTGCATTTTAAAGTAAACATTGATACAATTTTCAGAAAGTGTACTCATCAAATTAAATTTTATATGAAATTGTTTTTTTTTGGCAGAAAATTGACCACAATAACACTCCTTCCATGCTACTAAATAGTAAATAATCAGTTCATGTGGAAAGACTCTTGGTATACATGTCCTACATAACGCACCTTTACAATATTATTGATGAAAAAGTCAATGGAATTAGGTTTCAACACCTTTTAGAAATACTTGTATCTATAAACATGCTTGAGGTGTATACATGTACATGTAATTGTTCATCATGGTTTCTTAGCGTGCTCCTGTTGGAAAACAAGTTTAAGTAAAACTTTTTGACCTTATGTTGATTTAATCATTTCAAAAGATTTCAACTAACGGTATTAATTTCTAGGCATCCTTAGCTAATGTCTTTACTCATCTATGACTGGTGAGGCTTTACATGCTATCACTTGAGTGAAATGTTGCAGGCATTTTATCCAGGTAGATGCTATCTTAACAACAGTAACAAATATCTACATATCAAACATTTTAATAGTCTGTTCGTTTGTTTGCTTACCCTCCCTTCAAGATTATTTCACTCATATTGAGAGGCCATCACTTGCCAGTGGAGGGCTGCAAATTTAGACCTGTACTCGACACTTATGGCCTTCTGAGCAGTGAGGGATCTTTTCCGTGCCAGCAAATACTTGATACGGGACTTCGGTTTATATGGTTTCACCTGAAGGACTGGTCTCCAAGTCCCGCAGTGGGATTTGAACCCGCAATGCAAGGATCAACTCCTTTCCCTGTGATTATAGAGCAAAGCTCTAACCACTGCACCATGAGGGCGACTTTGATCAGTCCCAGATTCTGGATAAATGCAGCTGTATGTAAGAAGACAATAACATTGGATTTCAAGTTACAAATTCATATTTTAATGAGTTTACAGTGCAAGTACTTCCGATTTCAGTCAAATTGTAAAATTCTGCGAAGTTATTACAGTGTCATGAATATTGGACAAGAACAGGAAAAATATAACAATGCCATAATGACACAGATACATATTCTGTCCATTATCTATGGATATTTTACTACAACAATTTACATTAAACTTTACAAACACTTTTTGAATGCTACATAGAAACTTGTTAAGCAGACATATGCCACCTCCAATTAATACATCTGATGCATAAATTTATTTTACTGAATACAAGTTCAAAGATGGAGAAGCACTATAATCTATAATTATAAAAAGCACTATAATGTACTATAATCATCTCAGACTCTTATTTTTTCTAAATATAAAGAAAACAGCTTATTAGACAGAATGTTGTTGTGGAATCATTGTTTCCATGGATAACATTTATTGGGTAACCAGTCTCCTCCAAATCCTGGGCCACTGGTATTAGCATATCTGGTTCCACACCTTTGCTCGATCTTTCAACTTTCTTGAACATTCATGAGCTGGAATACAATGGTCTTTACTATAATAGATGGCACTGATCTTCTAAGCAAGAACTGAAGTACTTTTTCTGATTTATTTCCAATTAATGATCCATAATCTGAAATTGTGTGTTCATTTTCATATAATGAAAGGAATGAAAAAAAATGAAATGAATGAATTTCCAACATACTCACTTTATAACTAATAATGGTACAACTATTATCAAAAATAAATGTATACATTAATTTATATAGATTGAATTAGATGAATGCAATTATATAAGCTTGATGAGCGAATTTTCTAAAACACAACCTAAGCAATGCTAATATTAAATAGTCATGCATAATCTGGATCTCTTTTTATTTAAAAAATGAGATACTAATAAAAATAGAACTTCATTCACAGAAAGTATTTCCAGGCCCTCATTAAAACCATTCAATCTAAATTAAAACTATCCACATGGTCTTAGGAACTGGGGGGGGGGGGGGGAGGCATCCCCCCTAATTTTGCTGATATATAGAACACTATACACTATAGAAAACATCGCTAAATATATGCTTGTGCCACCTAAATAATAACGTCTGATGACCTTTCATTTTTGCTTGCCAAGGAATTTTAATATTATTGGTAGTGCCCCCCCCCCCAACTGAAAATGGGTTTTGTTGTGCCCCCCCCCCCAAGCTGAAATTGCTTCTTACGGGCCTGATCCAGACTATACTAATGTATGTATCACTTGGTGAGGAAAAAATAAATACTGTACTTTAGAAAAGCTCACCTGTATTATGTCATAATTCCAACCTGTGCCAGCTGTCTCTATAAGACCCCATCAAAGGTTACTTCAAACTTAAAAAAAAATAATGAAAATAATAAAATAAAAAAAAATAATGAAAATACTTATATTTACGTGTACCAACTGACCATGTATCTATTTTGAGAGAACCAGAATTTACCATGTCAGAGTAGGACAATCAACTGAGCTTAGCAATCAGTAAATCATAATCAATACTGGAACATATATAGCCAGTGCATATAAGTAAAAATAGGAAAAGTATTGACTGCGTGTCAACATGTGTGCCAACATATTTTCATAACACGCTAATGTGCGTTACTCAATTAGTCTGCACACACCGTTGTAGTTATGAGACTATATCTTTCAAAAAATAATGATTCAATGCTTAAAAATCCCCCTCTTTTGAACCTACTTTTAAATCCTCTTTGAGATTATTAAATTAAAGTTTATGATAAAATTCATATTAAAATCTATCTAGAGAGAAAATCCATGTGCAACATATAAACTAGTATGTTTTGACTAAGAGTTAGAACATTGATTTGTTTACTGCATTCAAGATTGATACTTTTTAAATGGATTTGGGCTTCAGATCTTTTTCAGTGAGAACTAATTTGCATTGAAAATTAATGTGTCAATCAATAATTCAAACAATTTCATAAAAAAATAACTGATGAAAATGCTTTCCTGATTGTATTAAAAAAATAGAGAGAGAGAGATGGAGAGAAAGAGAGAGAAAATTTAAAAAGTTGGATGAAAACTTTTTCTGCATTGCGGGAATTAAAGTCACATGCACCTTATTCGATATTCGCTGAACATGTCACAATATAAACAGATAAAAGCAGGGTTTACAGTCAGAGGAAACTCGGATTAACATGTACCCTGATCTGTTCATTCATTCCTGTTTATGTCCGTTTACATGGTTTAGGTCATTGACAAAGTTCTGTAATCCGTAGTTGTAATACGCGATTATGAACTACAAATACTTAAAATTAACAGTTAAATATTTATCTGTCTGATGCAACTATATCAAGCTGTCAAATACTCCATGACTTCTCTTCCCTGTTCGGAGTGCATACTGCATACACCACTCAGAGTGTAACAGGATCCTGGATGTTTCTTTCTTTCGTTCGTGGTGTCATTTTAACATGATTAAGTGACGCGGTGAAGTGCATGATTTACAATACATCTGATTCTTTGCTCCTGCTGACTTGAATAACCGTGCAACTTGCGCAGTTCCTTATTGAAAATAAACTAGTGCTCTTTTATTGCGTCATCAATCGTGCATCACGCTAAGCATTTGTCCGCTAAATTCTTCTGAGATTCCTTAACTTTAAATTGTTAGGCCTATACGATTTTCAACTGGAAATGTCCTTTGTTTGTGTTCATCATTTCATGTCATGGTGTTTCACAGCCGAAATTCATTAGCGATTGAATGCTAATTATTGCTGGTTTAAATTTCGCCGGTTTCAAACGCTTAAGTGATTCATAAGAGTTATCTCCCTGTAATCGCAAACCTTACCTTAAATCTCTCTATGTTGAGGTTTTTGTATAAATTCTGTTTCATAAGAATAAAAAAAAACCCAATTGTGTTAATAACTGGACAGAATTAATACCTATGGGGGCTCCGACAGATTGTTTGAAGAACTTTTCTACAATGTTTACATAATTTCAACCTTGCCAGAATCAGAATGCTTTCGACAAAATAAGTTTGCAGATGACCAATGTAAAAGTATGCAGATTTACGTGTACCATTTTAATTGAAGAAGCAGTTGTCTATGATGTCAAAAAGACCGATCTTTAATTTATAGTGGGATTGATTGATTGTATGTTGTTAAACGTTCCATTCCAGAACTTTCACTCATATAGAGACTTCACCATAGGCCCGCGAAGGGCTTCAAATTTAGACCCATACTCGCACTCAGGGTCTTTGAGCAGTGGGTATTCTTTATCGTGCCAACCTCGGATTTTCAAGGTCTGATCCGAAAGACCCGTGACTTTCACATCTAGAGCCGGGCGCTTGGTGAAGGAACAGTCACCAACTATGTTTACATCTTAGGTTTGACGCGGCGCGGCGATCGAATGAGAATCGAACCCGGGCCTCCCGATCACGAATTTATAGTGGGAAAATGATTGTATAAAGTGTTGAGAAGTTATATGTTTCGATGCTACTGATTTTGGGGAAAAATGTACTTTTAATTTTTATAAAACTTAAGGTCCTTGAAAATAAAATATCGACATTTGATTTACACCACTTCTCGAAAATGTCGTCTGAACAAATCTCCTGAAGTGTCTCTTTTACTTCTGTTGATTTTTTCTTGGGGAGTAAATAAGAGGCTTGGTAAAACATTCACTAGAACCCTCTATGTATCTGTCAGGATTTTTATGGAGTTTTGGAGTCCAATATTGGTATTGTTATTTGAATTCAGTTTGGATGTTTGGAGTATTAAATTTTTTTTAAAAATGATATGGTTTTAGAGAATTTCATCCTTAGAAAGGGAACTATGAGTATAAGTTGGATTACCACTTGTAGAATTAGATCCAAGTTCCTTTTAATAAATGCATAATACACTTTGGATGCTTATTCTAGTTATTAACTAAAACTTTGAACCCTTTTCCTAGGATCAGGATGTGGAAATTTGAATCTACATGCACTCCACGATAGAATTACGATAAAATACTTGAGTATTTCTCTGTCAATTTGAAGCCATGTTGTTTAAGAATGATTGCAGCTCTAGAGATATTCCTGCATATTATAACCTGTAAATTGAAATTTGTTTAAATAATTATAACTTGAATCTACTATAAAGACTGAGTCACCAAATTATTTGGCAACAGAATTCTTAACGTGGAAATTATCAAATTTCATATATCTCTACAACCCATTATATGTAGGTTGCCCTTTTATTTGAAGACAAAAACCTCTTAAATCCCCTTCGCCCACGTGGTGCAGTAGTTAGAGCGTTTGCTCTAGAGTCGCGGTGTAAGGAGTTGAATCTTACGTCGCAGGTTCGAATCCCACTGCGGGACGTGGAGACCGGTCCTTCGGATTAGATTGTATAAACCGAGGTCCCTTACCGCAGTTGGTGCTGGCACGAAAAAGATCCCTCACTGCTCAATGACCCTGATTGCCGAGTATAGGTCTAAATTTGCAGCCCTCCACCGACAAGTGGCGGCGTCTCAATATGAGTGAAAAATTCTTGAGAGGGACGTTAAACAACAAACGAATCTTACCCCCCCCCCCCCCCAACACTTTGAAGGGATGCTTTGAGGCAAATTTTAATATGCCCTGCTTTGGAGAAAACTAACATGTTTATAAAATTAGTGGCAAACAAGAATAGAAGTACGTCAGCTGACCTGCAAACTGAAATCTTCAGCAACATAGATGCAAACTTTAGAAGTATTTTTGTCCTTTTCTCTATGTTGGAAAAATTTAAGCAAAAGACAAGAAAGCCTTTTCCTAGAATATAAATACATGTATAACTATCGTGTTTTTCTTTAACATGTATATATAAAAGAACGTTGATGGAACCATGGCTAATAAATCCTTGCTTTTTTTCTTTGTTTAATGCATCATTGAAGAAATGCATGTATTTTGATTTCTTAAAATAGTCGATGACAGTCCTCATAATCAACCCAAACATTAAAATCATTATGCAGTGCATAGAGAACTGGAAAATCATGGACTTTCATCAGTTGTAAGTTGAACAGACAGGCATCCAGCAGGTGGAAGCAAGTCCTCAGTCACTAAAATCATGCTAAATCACCACATACCGTTCACCCGATCATGACAAAAACGGCGAGTATGGAAGGCAATATGGGATGCTTGCTCCTCTGTTGCGCCTGACTCAACCTCTGTTTTCAGCTGGTTCATGTTGACTCTGCTCATGGTTGGTATTATTTAAATGGACCTTTTAGAATGATCACAGTTCGTTAACTTCACGTTCCACACTAAAAGGAATATCATAAAGGTTTGATTCATTCCTGTCTTCGTGATCGGAAGGTCGTGGGCTCGAGTCCTGGCCGTGACTGACCGAAGTCGATAAGAAAATAGGTAGCAACCATTCCTTCGCCAAGCTCTCGGCACTTTGAAGTGAAAGTTGCGGGTCCTTCAAATGAGACCTTCAAAATTGAGGCCCCGTCTCACGACAGGCGTTGGTACGATAAAGATCCCTCACTGCTCAATGACCCTGAGTGCCGAGTAAAGGTTTAAATTTGAAGCCCTTCAGCTATATATGGTGACATCTCTATATAAGTGAAAAATTCTCGAACGGGAAGTAAAACAATACAATCAATCAATCATTCCTGTCTTTTCTAGTCACTTTTTTCTATTCTTTCTCTCTTTGCTCACCAATATGTTTTGAGTCCTTCGGTTTGAAAATATAACTATATGTGATAGCCTGAATGATTTGTCGTGATGCAATTCCATGCTCTTAGTGTTCAATTGAATTGTGTAAATTCTTTGTGGTTTTAGATTTTCTACAGATCTTGGAAGAATGTTACTCTTAAAAATAAAAAGGCTTATCTCGAAACTAATGTAGAAAATCTCGGCATAAAGAAGTCAGTGGCTTATGTGATACGTGGTAAAGCAGGACAGTCAATTCAATTTATGCAGTAAAGGGAGTCTTGTGGGATGAATCACATTTTTAGTCTGCAATTTTTAGCTCACCTGAGCCGAAGGCTCAAGTGAGCTTTTCTGATCGAAATTTGTCCGTTGTCTGTCGTTGTCGTTGTTAACTTTTCACATTTTAATCTTCTCAAGAACCACTAGGCCAATTTCAACTAAACTTGCCACAAAGTATCCTTGGGCAAAGGGGATTCAAGTTTGTTCAAATGAAGGGCCACGCCTTCATCCAAGGGGAGATAATTATGAATTCGTGAAAAATTAATGGCATCATTTAAAAATCTTCTCAAGGACCAATGTGCTTGAAAATATGAAACTTATATGGAAGCATCCTCAGGTAATGTAGATTCAAGTTTGTTCAAATCATGACCCCCGGGGGTAGAGTGGGGTCACAATGGGCGATCAAAGGTTTACATAGGAATATATAGGAAAAAAATCTTCTCAAGAACAGCAAAGCCATGATTGGTCATATTTATTTGGAAGCATCCTGAGGTAGTGTAGATTCAAATTTGTTCAAATGATGACCCCCAGGGGTAGGATGGGGCCGCATATAGTTTTTGCCCTGTTTGTCTGTCTATCTGTCTGCAAAAAACTTTAACCTTGCCCATAACTTTTAATTGGTTGGAGCTATGGCTTTCATATTTCACATGTGTATTCCTTGCATTTTTGTGACAAGACCTTTCTTTGGACACCATCATATTTGACTTTGACCTTGGAGTTTGACCCACTTTTGCAAAATTTTATGAGACTTTAACCTTGGCCATGCCATAACTTTTGAACACATCAGGCTTGGGCTTTCAAACTTCACATGTGTATTTCTTGTGAGAAGACCTTTCTTTGGATACCAACATCTTTGACCCTTTGATCTTGACCTACTGTTGAAAAAACTTTAATCTTGGTCATAACTTTTGAACAGTTTGTGCTAGGTCTTTCATATTTTGCATGTTTACTTCATGTGACAAGACCTTCCTTTGGATACAAACAACTTTGACCTTTTGACCTTGACCTTGGAGTTTGACCTACTTCAATTTTGAAAAATTTTAACCTTGTCCATAACTTTCGAACAGTTAGTGCTAGGGTTTTCATACTCCACATATGTATTCCTATAGATACATGTACCAACAACTTTGACCCTTTGATCTTGGAGTTTGACCTACTTTTGAAAAACTTTAATCTTGGCCATAACTTTTGAACAATAGGTATTATTCAAGCAATACAGTGCAGCAATAATATTTTTTAATTTATCTTTTTTTTTTTATAATAATTATCCAATGGAACAAAAACGATTTTGTACAGTATGGTATGCAGAAGTCAATCGTCTGCATCTTTTTTATGAATGCTTTGTCCAATGCTCCGTTAACTTTCAGGACAGATCTAATTAATGACTTTCAGGATCACGAATCAAAACAAAAAGCCACTTAACTGCAAAATACCTTTCGCAAATTACACGTTAAAGCAATACATTTTGTTTCGCTTAAAGAATGTCTGAAGTCAATGCAAAATGCATGTATATGTACTTATCAAATCTCAAGAACTAAACAGGATAGAAAACCGGGTTGGGAAATACACGTTATTTTTCAAATAAGTTTCTCATTAATTCTCTTATTAATACAACATTTTGAAATTGGAAATGGTTCAAAATTAACCTGACATTTTTTTTACAAAGTAATTTGATAAAGGATGATTAATGTTGATATCCGATGTTATTATGGAAAGGACAGTGAGTGACCAATGCTGCGAGTTAGACCATAAAAAATATTTATGTTTGATGATTTCTCGACAAGCTGTTGATCAATATTTATTAATCTTGAGCAATCTTTACTATATTTGTATAAGTTGTTCCCTTCAGTAAATACCGAGCTGATTAACTTTGTTGCAAGCAGCGAGTGATTGATGGGAAAACGTTTAAGAAGATGAACACTCAAGTCTTGGCCGCCAATTATGAATCGAATTCGTTATCTTCGGCCAACTTGGATCTAACGATTTTGGACAATTCTTTCAAAAATGTACTGGCTGTCAAATTATTGTTAAGAAACAACCACATTTAAAAATATGTTAACTTGCGCACTGGAATTCAACATCAAGTGGTAAAAATCGGGTATTTCCTCTTTCAGTGAAAAAAATTATCATCAGAAAATAAGAGTGAAAATTTCGTTTGTTTTCGTATTTATAATGGCATGCCAATTTATAATTTGTCACAAAGGTCTCTTCTCTTTTTCTAATTTTTTTTCCTGCTAAAAAATGTATTTCATACAATATTTTCTCCATTCAAAGAGAAATTGAACAAAAAAGAGAAACAACCAATTTTCAGTTTTGTTGAGCGAGAGCAAACAAAAAATTTTTTTTTTCATTTATGACTTAGTGTTTGGTTGAGTTTGTATCTAGCAAAGACATGACCATGAATTCACGTCTTTTAATCATTTTTGTAGCTATCATTGTAATCTTTGCAAACCAAGGGTTTATATATCGAAAGTGAAACTTAATAACTTGTAGAATAGCTTACTTCTTGTAAATTTGCAAGGGGTCGAGTTTAGAAAATGTGTGTGTGTGGTTTTGTTTTTTTTTTAACCGCTTTTTATATGGTTACGATATTAACGGTATTATGCATTATTTGATATAACTTTCAATTGAACCATTGTTTAACGGGGAGAGGGTGGTTTGTATGGCACATTTCACAAAAGATTTAGTGCCAGTTATATATGCCTTGCTGGTTAATTTCGTTTTGCACGATTATTTTGAACCAAATCTTTAAGAAATAATAAAAGTTATATTCTGTGTAAAGGAGCTGCAAGAAAAAAATTACACTCAAGTTCTATTTACCTCTTAAATAACCCTTTTTGCTCATATCAACGAATTTGAGGGAGCCGATGTTATACCCTCAGGTCGGCATCCCTGTTTAAAGATTTTGGAGATTTTTTTTTCAAAGTCTTCTACGCTCTATATTGATCAGAGTTACCTTGATGGTGCATTTAGAGTGTCTTATTGTTACCAGTAAGGTTCAGATGCAGCATTTTCAGCCTAAAATGAGCAGGTTAAAGATTTTGGAGCAGATAAAAGTTATTGATGCAGGTCTCAGTCCTTAGTAATTATAAGCCACAACTGAACCAAACTTGCATTGAAATATCTAGGGATGCACACAACCAGACCAGCTTCGGATGCGACCTACATTTTCCAGATGAGTTACCAAGTAAAGGTTTTTGGAGCAGGTCCATTCCAAAGAAACTTACTATTATCCCTCAGGTATCTCAATATACATGAATGATGCTTCTAGGGTTGCACACTACCAGGCATGTTCGGGTGTTTGAATTGACCTACAATGTACGATGGACAATATGGCTCTTCATAATACCAATTTTAAAAGATTAATGATTCACATTTTCAAGTACAAAAACATTCATTTTGTCGTTTTTCATTCCATTTGATTACATGGAACTCATGTTACTTACTTTTAAATTCAACATGTTTTGTCACCACGGAGCACTCTTAACTACAGTGTAAGGCCATTCCAAGTTTTTTCTATGTTTAGCGTCCACGTGCGCCTTGGTTTAAGACACCCCATATCAGAAAAAAAAAAAATCAGGAATCCTGAAATTGTTCTGGTCATAATCTTTAAATTCTATCAATTTCTCTAAGTATCTGTCCACAATATGTCATATTAGGTATATTTTAAGCATTTAATACCTTGTTTTTCCTAAAGAATAGTTCTTCGAGAATAATAGATTTATGAAATCAAATGCTTTGAACGACGTCATTTTAAAGAATATATAGTTTCTGTTTTATTATTTGGCTTATGTGTTTTTTGGGAATAGGTAGGTAGGTTTTTAAAAGATGGGTAGACGCTAAACATAGAAAAAACTTGGAATGGCCTAACGTAAAAAAGAACGTGTGAAAGTTACTCACAATTATTCTTCCTCGTCATTTTCTCACACGGCTGTAGCGCCTTATTACCTCATTGAAAAGGAATCCATAATACTTGACACATAATTTGCTATATAACAATTGTTCGAGTAGCATAAGTTAGTAAAACTTAATGAGGTTTTAAATCGTCACTGAACTATTGGTTAAATAGTTGGGCATAACAGGACCAGTCTACAAAATATCGGATTTAACTTTTGTCAAACTGGCATAATTTCAGATCTAACATTAAAAATATAGATTCATGCTCATAGTTAAAATATCTTACACAACTTATTTGATATTGTCAAACTTCTTACATAAAACCTCTTTTGAATGTTTGATCGATTAATTATTTGCTGTTTAACGCTGAGTCGGTAGTATTTTAGTCATATTTAGGTGGCAAATATTAATGTCATGTCACCGGTTTTCAAAGGGTTTTTTTCTCTTTTGTTTAACTTCTTGCATGAGTATAATTTAGAAATTCGTTTGTACGATTTAAACGTTTGTAATTTTTGAATTCGTTATAACGAATTCAACAAATCTGTTATAACAGATTGAATTCATTATAACGAATTTAAAGAAATTATTATAACGAATTAAAATTCGTTGTAACAAATTCGACAATTCGTTATATCGAATTCAAAAATATTTTTGATAGGTCCTAAATGGGCTTTCGTATTTGTGCGTGCCAATTTTTTTGTTTTTTGTTTTTTTGTTTTTTTGTCTTTAGGTAAAAGAATTAGATAGGAAACATCAATATATACTGGATTAAGGTGACAAGTTTGTAACAACAGTCTGTATGCTCAATATTACAGTTGTGTTCTACGTGGTAATCCAGCTTATAGTTCTCTTTCAAAGGAAGAGTTTCTTCGAAATCATATATCAGTTTTAAATATCTTAAATAACCAAAATGAGTTTGAATTGCCATATAGCTATATATACCTACATGTATACAGGATTCCAAAACGTCTTTAAAAACCTTGCAGAGATACATATTTGGGTCTAGTGAATGTTCTACCAAGCCTCTTTCTTTACTCCGAACAAGATGTGTTTGTGAAACACTGATGCCCCCGTATGGCAGCTTATGGCGAAGGTTAAAGTTTGTCAAATGCAAGTCAAACTCCAGGTCAAGAAATCAAAAATGTTGGTACTCAAAAAAGGTCTTGTCTCGAGGAATATACCTGTGAAATATGAAAGCCATAGTACAAACCGTTGAAAAGTTATGGCGAAGGTTAAAGTTTTTTCAAAGTAAGTAAAACGGCAAGGTCAAGGTCAAATGGTGCCCGAGGGAAGTTCTTGTCACAAGTGATACACATGGTGGTGAAATATGAAAGCCTTAGAACCAAACGTTCAAATGTTATGGTCAATGTTAATTTTTTTTAAAAGTAGGTTAAACTCCAAGGTCAAGGTCAATGCCAAAATTGCTGATATCCTGAAGAAGGTCTTGTCACAAGAAATATGCATTTGAAGTATGAAAGCCTTAAAACCAATTGTTGAAAAGTTATGGCCAAGGTTAAAGTTTTTCAAAAGTAGGTCAAACTTCAAGGTCAAGGTCAAAGTTGTTGGTATCTAAAGGAAGGTCTTGTCACGAGGAATGCATATGTGACGTATGAAAGCATACACAAGTTTATGATGAATACCGACATTGACACCATTTCATAAAATGTAAATAGAATGAAAAGTGCTCAAAAGTCCAATTGATTATACAGATGAGAGTAAAACACGGACCTGAGAACATCAGAAGAAGGTGCAGGTGTAGGCATCCCCTGTCGACCTGTCACACCCGCCGTGAGCCTTTGTCCTGATCGGCTAAGTTCAATTTATTTCTTTTGATCCACTTAGTGGTATATGAGGTTCTATGTATAATATATACAAGACAATATAAAAGAATTTAATTAATACACTGGAGTCAGCAGTTGACATATTTGGACGAATCGCATATATTGCTTTGCCATTTCTGTATATACTGGTCTTTGAAACGTTGTTCAGCTATAGTATTGAACCATTAATTTTAATATAAAACATAGCAATTCAAAGGCAATTGAGTATATCTTTCGTTGGAATATTGGCAAATACTGTTTTCAGTAGAAAATACTTGAATTTATAATTATCTATAATTTAAGGTTATATACTGATAGTGAAAATTCGTTCTTTGGTACGGTACAAGCTTACGAAAACCGTCCATAAACCACTTGTCAACTCTTCTTAAAGTAATTGCAGCCCGGAGGACCGGGCTGCTCTATACATATAAGTTTAAGAGTTGGTATATGGGGATTGAGGTGGGAGAAGTTATTCAGAATTAAAGGTTTTCTAAACATTAAAAAGATTGTTAATCAGAATGTTCTTTTCCTTTATAAATTACGAGATACACAATATATTTACTTCTATAAAGTGAATCTGTAAAAATATATATGTTTTTCATATTTAATATATAAAGTTGCTTATCATTTACTATCGAAAAAACGACAGGTCCCTTTTTTTAGAACATCGAATTTTACTTATCGCATAAAAACGTAAAAATGTACTTTACACAGTTCGTGTTTTATATTCTTAAAGTGAAAGACATTTTTGAAAATAGGTGATGCATGTGTCTGGTTTCAAATTATATTTCATGCAGCCAACATTTACTTGAGGAATTGATAAAGTTTAAAAGGGTATCGTTTTTGTTCGATTTTCATCCGACTATAAGTTTTCAAAATATTCTCGACTATCGTCTCCATCATTTAGACGCATGCCTTTTTCACACATATCGAAGCGGTTCGATGATCAAGACTCATTTCCATTGTTTACTTTATTTATTTCCAGGGTGACAATTGATGGTTACATCAATGTTTTCTTGTTTTGTTGTGTATATTGGTGTCTCTGTATTGGGACTAGAACATCTGCCGTTTTTAATTTTGTTTTTCATTGGGCAGAAGGGAAAGAACGAAAGGTTGTTTGAAGTACTGTTGACAAGGTCATCTTTTTAAACTTTATTTCGATAAACCCTATAAATATCCGATGCACGTTACCATCAATACAATTTACAATACTATTAATAGGATTATTCGATATTGTTGAAATTAGTATATTTTAGGAAATTTTAACATAAGCAGAAATAAATTAACTATCACAGAAAAAGAAAGAAAAGAAATCCCGAGCTTATGTGGGCATTTGGGAGATACCAAATTCTCTCATGCTTGAAGAGAGATAACCCTGAGAAACTTTTAAAAGATGGAATATCTGGAATACTGGAAGTATGGGATATCTACACTAGCTAAACAATGGAAGACAAGATTCATTTTAACATATACAATATAATACATTTATCTTAAACTAGTAGTACCGCATTGTGCAATACGCGTACGGATGACCGGTCCGAAAACCCATTCCACGTTTCAGTCCGGCGTGCAAAAATCCATATCAAAACCAGAAGTAACGTTTTTATAACCTTTTAAAGTTAAATATATCCATTGTATTGAAATATACATGTAATAGTATAATTCATGTACTCAAATTTGTTGATTTTATTATTTTTTGTATTGTATAATTTTCGATTTGTATTGTATATTTTTTTTTTATTTGTATTCTATATTTTTAGCTCTACTGTCAGAGACCAGAAGAGCTTATGCGATAGTAAGGTGTCCGTCCGTCTGTCTGTCCGTCTGTAAACAATTTTTCAAAACGCTATTCCTCCTACAGTTTTGGTCTGATTTCAATATTACTTGGTACATAAGTAGACTACACTAAGATACATAATTCTGTGTATCGGTTTTCGATTTCAATGAACGGTGTTGCCATGGTTACTAAAAATAGAGATTTCTGGGAAGTACTTTCAAAATGCTACTCCTCCTACAGTTTTGGTCTGGTATCAATATAACTTAACACACAAGTAGACTATACTAAGATACATAATTCTATGTATCGATTTTTGATTTCAATGAACGGTGTTGCCATGATTACTAAAAATAGAAATTTTTGTGAAATTCTTTCAAACTCCTTCTACAGTTCTGATCTGATTTCAATATAACTTGGCTCACAAGTACACTATACTAAGATGCATAATTCTGTGTATCAGTTTTTGATTTTGATAAATGTTGTTGCCATGGTTACTAAAAATAGAAATTTCCTTGAAATACCTTCAAAATGCTACTCATCCTACAGTTTTGGTCTGATTTTAGTATAACTTGGCACACAAGTAAACTACACTAAGATACATAATTCTCTGAACCAGTTTTGGATTTCGATGAACGTTGTTGCCATGGTTACTAAAAATAGAAATTTTCTTGAAATACTTTCAAAACGCTACTTCTCCTACACTTTTTGTCTGATTTCAGTATAACGTGGCATACAAGTAAACTACACTTAGATACATAATTGATGTTATTGTTTTTTGATTTTGTTGAATGATGTTGCCATGGTTACTTAAATCGAAATTTCTGTAAAATTGTTTTAAAAGCTACTCCTCCTACAGTTTTAGTCTGATTGTAATAAATCTTGCCACAAAAAGAGACTTAACCAAGGATCATTATTCTCTTTATTACTGTTACAAAGTTTCAAGTCCAAGTGTTACTTTATCTTCCTTTATTAGTACAACCAGTAGAGCTACAGTCTCGTCAGAGACTTCTGGTTTTTATTTGTGACGTAAAATTTTCCAATTTAATTTTTTTTTGTATATTTCCATTTGTATTTTATAATTTTTCTTTTGTATTGTATAATTTTTCATTTTTATTGTATAATTTTACAGTTGTATTGTATAATTTTCCATTCGTATTGTATAATTTTTCATTTGCATTCCCTATTTTTCATTTGTATGGTATATATATATATATATTTTGCAATCTATTATTTTTCATTTTTATCGTGTTTTTAATTTATTTCATGTATTTTTTATTTGTATTCTTCAATTTTCCATTTGTTTCTATAATTTTCTATTTGTATTCCACAATTTTTCAATAGTATAATATATTTTCTATTTTTATTGTATAATACACCATTTGCATTCTATCATCATGATGCTTCATTTGTATTGGATGTTAAATGTGAAGCTAACAAACCGCGATTAATCTCATACATTCAGTACTAGTACACAAAAGGAATCGTGAACAGAACAAAATCAAGGACCCTTGGAAACACCAGAAGTTGGATCAAGTGCCTAGAAGGAATGAGTATCCCTTGTCGACCGGTCACACGCCCCCTATGTATTAATCAGGCATACAGAGTGCCCTGTAGTCAAATGTATCTAAAAACAATGACCTAACAAATGATATCAAACACGACAGACAAATACGACCCGACGATAGGTTGTATTTACAAACAATGTCATTAAAACGACTGTAGAATTTGCGAACAGCTGACTTTTAACGGGGTAATAGAAATCCTGGTAACGTCAACTTATTTGTCAGTAGCTTGCCTCGGTTTAAAACTTGATCGTACTGAGAGTACGCTCCTTCGTAGCGAATCAGCTGCGATACATAAACACCGTATGCAGATGATGTTGGAATATTCCTACATAAATAAGGGGAGTTAACAATTTAAAAGCTGAAGTCACTCCGTTTGCCATACAGTTTAGTTTGTTTGTATGTTGTTTAACGTCCCTCTCGAGAATTTTTCTAACAAAGGGGCACAATTAGTGCCCATCAAAATTATAACAGATTGTTGGAATACCTGGTCTCCCTCATAATTTTGTTTCCATCAATTATTTAAATGTGTAAATTGTCATGTGTTAGACATGGACTTACACTCATTAACAAATCGAAATCACTGAGGAATTTAAATAACAGTTTATCAGCATAACTCCTGCACTGAATTTCCTGAAAATTTGTAGGTATTTCAGACATAATGTATAGATTTGTATATTACCAAGAAATTTTGATCCATTATTTATCTAGAAACTTCAGCCCAATTAAATTTGTAACATACAAAGATTTGAATGTCCTTATATGCAAGAAGTTTTGATGTGATGATTTTTTGCAAGTAATGCCCCTTTTTGAATTATACTGTGTATTTAAAATGCACTGTGCCATTCATTAAGTGTTGCATTATTGAGTTTTGAGGGAGCGTGGGGTATGTGAGCTTGCTCACTTTTTCTTTCATATTACAAGATTACATTGAAGTAAACTGATAAATATATAACTAAAAGAAGAATTATAATAGTTTTTTTTTTTAATTTTGACTTTATTTGTCCAAAAACTGGCATTTTCTTGGCTTTTGCACTATTATTGTTTATTCACAATCAATTTTATTAATTTTCGAGATGCTCTATTGAATCTTGGAAGAAAGTTTCTGATTGTAATGTTGCTTAAATTTACAAGATAAAAATTTGCCTCAATTTGAGACCATAGTTTGGGAACATATAAGGTGTTTATGTTGCTTGTTTCCGTATACAACGATCAACCTAATATAAATTTCAAATATATATTCCACGAGATATTTTTTTTTAAAGTTTTTCTTCCGATGTTCTCATTGAAATACCTCATTTGTCATTCTCGGAATTTTGGAGCGGAACAAAGATCTGATTTTTAATCACCTGTGTTCTATTGCGGGGAAAAACAGAATTTTGTCTGAGCGTAAAATAGTCATATTGAAATATTGGAACTGTGCGCATTATTAAAGTCACACAAAACTAGTATATTGATTAAGCCAATTTCCAATTTTGTTGATTATGAATTTCTGTTCCTTTTACGTTAGGCACAGAAACAATACCCTTTCACCCAACTTCCCCACAATCCCCATAAACAGGGGTAAGAGACAGAAATTCAACGCATTCACAGTACAAATCGATAAATTTGGTCCCACTCTAAAATAAATTGTAAAATGAATTGGATTGAAAATTTATGTTTGTATTTCTAATGAAGAAGTGAACATTAGAATTAATTTCACCATATTTTCTTAGGTGTTCCCTAAATATAAAAGTGATGCGAATTTCTTTAACATGAAGTAAAAGATATTCAAGATACAGAAATGAAGCTTTATTCAGATAGATGATCACTGGCGTACATGTAATAAGTCCAAAATACAGTGTTAAAAATGATAAACGCAATCGGAAAGGCAACTCTTGAGACTTTGTCTACCGTGCGAGCGGTTTTGAGATAGTCAATTTCTCTTACACCGATGGTCTTTCGGACATCAATGCATCTCACTGGAGCTTCTCCTTTAGAATTCATAAGAGGATGTGATGCTTGAACCTATAAAGATATAAAATCTAAAAAGTCCCAAAAATACTGATTAACATTCTGACTTTAGAGCATTAGTATGCATATATGTATCATGAAAATAAAAAGATTAAAATTAGAGTGGCGAATCTGTCCTCTAGTACATGTAATAGCCGTGCAAACAAAACTGATTTTTAAAAAATATCGTTAGAATCATAAAAATAACTATACTTTTTATGTTTTTTCCTTATGAAAAAATGGGTTTTAATCTGAAAAACATTTTCACTATCACTAATCCATATGACTCACCTTTTCATGGTTTCTATTTCACATATAGTAAGTTTTATGGTCGTTATAATGACCTTGTTAGCAAATATAACCTATCATTGGGTCGTATTTTGGCTGACTTGTTAGGTCTTTGTTTTTGTACTGAATTGACAACGGATAGTTCCGTCTATCTGGTCAATACATAGGGCTCACGGCGGGTGTGGCCGATCAACAGGGGATGCTTACTCCTCCTAGGCACCTGATCCCACCTCTGGAATTTCCAGGGGTCCGTGTTTTATGCCCTCTTCACATATTTGTATTGTTTATGGATTTTTGGAGATCGATCACTGTTCGTTATCTTTACCTTTTACATTCTAGAACCTGGATATCCAAGAACATGCAGTCAAAGAGTATCAAAATTCAAAAATCATTTATAATTTTGGTGATCAAAGTTTCCATTATTATGGATTTAATCTCAATGAAGTCGAGTCAGTAATGAAAGAAAATGTTATAGATTACAAAAAAGTCTGACAGATATGTTTGTTAACATCCTACATTTGATTAGATATACGTTTCATTTCAATAACCTGTTTTTTTTTTCGCTCTTCATTTAACTGAACATTCCTATTACCATTGAGCAATGCCCTCGCTTATTGGTCAATCTTTTCAAAGATGATTGATAGGCGGATTCAAATCAGTGACTTTAATTTGTACTATTTAGGCCATTCCAAGTTTTTTTCTATGTTTAGCGTCCACCCATCTTTTAAAAACCTACCTACCTATTCGCAAAAAACACACAAGCCAAATAATAAACCACAGACTATATATTCTTTAAAATGACGTCGTTCAAAGCATTTGATTTCATAAATCTATTGTTCTCGAAGAAAGAACTATTCTTTAGGAAAAACAAGGTATTAAATGCTTAAAATATACCTAATATGACATATTGTAGACAGATACTTAGAGAAATTGATAGAATTTAAAGATTTTGACCAGAACAATTTCAGGACTCCTGATTTTGTTTTTTTTTTCTGATATGGGGTGTCTTAAACCAAGGCGCACGCGGACGCTAAACATAGAAAAATCTTGGAATGGCCTTATTCATAAGAAACATATCAACAGTTCCAGTAGAGGTGTCTGACTTAAATACACCTCGTTTTGGTGGGAGTGCCAATTAAATCTTGACTGTATTTGGCGCTGTAGAGAGTTGGAAACCTATATTTAGAATTCTTGGTAAATGACTATAAATAGACGATGTTGGCGATAAGAGTAGAGTGTAGTTATAAGCTTCGCTTGGAGGATGGTTTGTCAATTTCCTGTTTTTAAAAAATGTTACCCGTTGTCATGTACATGTTGTTTTGTTTCAAATAATTTGTTTCAACTAATTAGCTACCAGCCCCCCCCCCCCACCCCGGTGGGGGGGGGAGGGGCAGCGAATGAAACAACGTGATAGAATAGAGCAAGGGATAGTTCAGAATTCGAAAAAAAATACCATGATTTTGAGATGCATAATGACAACAAATTAACTTACATTCATTAAGGTATCTTTCAACATCGATTTTTGGTGACGTCGTGTTTGAACATTTATATAGGCATATTCCAATAAGGCAGCAAACACAAACAAAAGACACATTGAATTCCAGACATCTATAGCCTTAACATAAGACACACGTGGTAAAGTGGCTCTTATTCCGGAACTTTGTGTGGTTATGGTAAGTACTGTCAAAACACCCAAGGAAATTCGGGCTGGAATTGCATCTACATGTACCCAGAATGAAACCCAAGACAGAATGACGATGAGGATGCTGGGAATGAAGACCTGCGCCATGTAATATCCAATATTTCGTTGTAGATGTAGCGTTGTTGTCAGGCAGGTAAAACTTGCAACTAAATTAGATAAGAATTTATATTATTCATTCGATTACATAAATTACAAGTATACACATATTAGTCTAGTCAGGATAAACCCGAGGTATTGAAACCCAAACCATGGTGTTATTTACAGAGCAGCACAAAATAGTTAAAATTTGTGTCCTTTACAATATTGCAATAGGTGAAGTTTTGAATTTGACGTAAAGACTGAAAATATTTGCTGTGAATTTTTTTTTACACAACGTAGATTACATCAATTTATATTTTGTTTGCGTGTTGGTACTTGATTTTGATATTAATGGGGCAAATAGCACAAAATCTATTCCTCGCAGTAAGGGTTGTGTAGAAAAAATAGCCAAAAAAAACAAAAAAAAAAAAACAAAACAAAACAAAACAAAATAAAACAAAACCGCAGATGTATAATAAAGTATATATAAGTGTTCATAGGTTGAATATACAAGGTCAGCTGCCTATACGTACATGTATGTACGCAAGTGTACATGTGTACACACCATTTTCCGAGAAAAAAATCTAGAGGAGAGAGGGAGAGTTATTCAGAGACAAAAATCTCAATATCATCCAGCAAATATTTTTGTTTCATATTATTTAAGTCAAATTGTTTTGAAATTAGATTTGATAAAAAATATATCCCTCTCGAGAATTTTCACTCATATGGAGACGCCACCACTTGCCGGTGGAGGGCTGCAAATTTATACCTATATTTGGCACTTGGGTGATTGAGCAGTGTAGGATCTTTTTCGTGCCAACACCTACTGTGACACGGGAACCCGCTTTTAACTGTGAATGAAAAATAGCATATTTTTTATGAGAAAGTGATTGAAATATTTGGTAAAATCAAGGAGCTTCCGTGGGCTTCGCCCCCTTTTCCCCCACCAGGGCTTTGCCGTGGACCTACTGGGGGCCTGTGGGGGTGGGGCAGACCCCCTGCCGTTCTCTGCGTACACTTCACTTCCATTCTGGCTATGCGCCTAAAACTTACGCTTCCAACATTTTTGATATTGAAATAAATAAAACTTATTACATATTTTGAAGTACAACTTTTTAAACTCCAGTTCAAGGACACCACGCATCCTTTGGTCAAAGGTAACCTTTTTCTGAAGTATAATTATGTTTTTGTCAATCCCAGCATATATAACAGATGTATAGTCCAGACTATTTTGACGTTCATTTTTGTTCCTTCTGATCAGAACTTGTTTTGAGTACATCTTTCAATTCAAGTGATCCAAAATTAAAACGAAAGGGACCTTTTTTTTTGCAAATTCTATGGTCGATGCAATATGACTTTGTTTGCAATTACAACATGTCGTAAGGTCGAATGTTGACATATTTAAATCATATTGTTTGGCCGTTATCTTCATGCTGCATGAATTATCCAGGATTACTCCGTTTACCGATCAAGACAAAAGGTTAATGGGTGTGTGACGGGTCGATGAGGGGTGCTCTTCTATGGCATCAAATCCCATCTGCGATGTTTTTAGCGGTCCGTGTTTGCTCTACTCTAAGATTTTATTGTTTAATTGGACTTTTGTGCATGATTACCGTCCTTTATCGTCACATTTCATTATGAAACCCTCTCAATATTATTGTCCGAGGAATATATTATTTGATACTAACCGGAGCTGTATTTGAATGTTCGAGTACATTTCTTAATAGAAGGCTCTTCTCTGAAATGGAACTGAGGCATTTCTACTTCATCCACGATGACGGCATTAACTGGCTTCCAGTTAAAAAGGACATTTTCTTCAGTATATCCATCTAAAGCAGTAGAAAAAAATCATTCGCTCTAATTCATTACAGTACTATAAAATTGTTTCATCTGGTACAGTCCAGGGTCTCTCAAGTCTTGCCAGACTTTCAAATTACAACTTAAAACTTTGGACAATGATGATTCAGGCATTTCTATTAAAAAAGTCATGCCCTTGTCTTTTTAAAATATAGAGGATTGCATTTCAATGACATGTGATACTTTGAATTTTCGGCTCGATACAATTTACATGTATTAGAATGACTGTTAGATAGAAAAGAAACATATCATACATGTGTTTTTATTAATATGTTATAATTGGGAGGATAACGTGCTTCAAGTTCCAACCATGGCTTTGCTTAAAACATTGAAGAATATTTATTCCCAAGGTCAAAAATTTTGGGAAACATTCAGCAAAAAATTTACTTATTTCTTACTCAAATAAGATACATCGAATCAGCATTGTCAAAATAGAGCAAATAATACATTACATCCCGTAAAAACTCACATGTTTCGATGAAAACAGGACAATTTTGTTCGTCCATCGGATAGTTGTACAAATTCATACGACATGTTAACGTCAAAGATAACCTTCAAAAAAGTATGTATTGCAGTATTTACAGTGTTAATGTGCAATGCATCCATAGCTTGCATTGGAATTCAATTTAAAGAATTATAGTACGCTGTGCTTACATGTATCTGAGTATTTATCGATTGATTTCGTATTTAATAGGTACCATTTTAGGGAGTATATGGAAATATCAAAGACAAAATAAATTCCGTGTGTGTTGATAACAATTAACTCCCGAAATTAAATCACTACAAGGGTTATTACCTGATGCTGTAGAAAACGGTGCCATTTCTGCTGATGTGAAGAAGTCTGTTAGGAACAGTGATGACATGGAAATGTCCCTCCTTTTCGTTGGGGAAATAAGTATCGGGGATCCAAACGGACCCCATCATCCTCTGGTCAAGTTCAAGGTTACTAAAATTACTCAAGCGCTCAAAGTTAAGGCGTGGGTCCACCCATGTTTGCCTCAGGAACACTTCCATTGATAAATCCTGTACATATACATTAGTGCAATACAATTACATTACAAAATGACTACATTAAAAAGTTTGAAACTATGAATATTCAAAAATAATTATTTAGAGCTTCTGCAGTAGAAAACTAAAATTTTAAGAAGCAAAAATCAGTTCTGTTTTAGCTGTTGTTGTTGAAGATCAGGAGTTATTTTTAAAAGGAAGAACTTTTTAAATAATTTACCATTGCCATCTCGTTGATGGAGTTGATGCTCATGATATGAAGTTGCAGAGTGACATTTGTGGCGCGATCTATAAATACAAACACATCGTTAACTCATGTTTATTAGGGTCCCACATGAAACGTGGAGGTATCTCATTGTTCTTCTATCTGTCCATCAACATCTTTGTTGTGATGCAATAATTCCCAGTTTTCAACATAAAGGTTTTGCCTCACCTGAGCTGAAGTCTAAATTAAAAATGAACTTTTTTGTTAAATGGTGTCCTTCTGTTCAGTTTTAGGTCGTCTGTAAAATTTTTAAATTTTCCAATTCTTCTCCCGAATTACTGGGCCAAATTTCAACCAAACTTGCCACAAAGCATCCTTGAGTGAAGGGAATTCAAATTTTTATTTGAATGAAGATCCACACCCTCTCTCAAGGGAGATAATTAAGATATTAGTCAAATTGGTGGGATTTAAAAAAAAAAACCCATACTGACGAACTACTGGGCCAAAAGATATTAAACTTACATTAAAACTTCCTTACATAGTATAGATATAAGTTTGGTCAAATCATTAACCTGAATATAGAATGGGGCCTCAAAATGAATCAAATTTCGACATGGGAATGAATAGGAAAAATCTTTTAAAATCTTCTCAAAAATTACAGGCCCAAGATAGCTCAATATATATTGATATTGATATGGACACATCCTCACTCAGGCATGTAGATTCAAGTTTATTCTAAGCATTGCACCAGGGGGTAGGATAGGGCTTCAATAGGATATTAATGTTTATATATTTCTATCGTCAATTTTCCTTATTTATGTTACAATTCACCATTATCACATGCATATGGAGTTTATGTCTCCCAGGTGATTCGATATGCAGGAGCTTGTTCTACCTGCGACAATTTCTATAAAACGAGGCAAGTTACTGACAAATGAGTAGACGATACAAGGATATCAACAGTCTCGTTTAAATTCAACGTTTCGCAAATTCTGTAGTCGATACAATGACATTCTTATTAAATACAATCTATCCTTAAGTCGAATGTTGACTGACGTTTTCCATACAAATTGTTAGGTCTTAATTTCATACTGAATTGTTTACGGATTTTCTGTTTGCCCGTTAATGATGGAACACACGGCGGGTGTGACCGATCAACAGGGGACGCTTACTCCATGGGACCTGTTCCCACCTCTGATGTTTTCTGAGGACCATGTTTGCTCTGCTCTCAATATGTATTTTTTCAATAAACTTTTGAGCTTGATTACTGTTCGTTATCGTCATATTTTATCGGAATATAAACCGGTTACGGTGGTAGGGCGTTCGCTTTGTGATCGGGAAGTCCGGGTTCGATTATCGTTCGTTGCGCCGCGTCAAACCATAGACGTAATAAAGATAGTAACTGTTCCTTCACCAAGGCATGAGAAGTGAAAGTCACAGGTCTTTCGTCGGAGATCCTAAAAACCGAGGTCAAAAACATGGTTCCCTGAACTCCTCTTACATTTTTTGCAGTGGCCCATTTATCTTTTGAAATATGATTAGGAGTATCCTGTAGATGGGCCATACGGTTTCAGAATTTCTATTTTAACACTGGGGGCGATAGGGGTAGTAAAACAACTTTTCAGTTAACAAAATCCTGATTACCAAAATTCCTCTTGCATTTAATGCAGGAGCCATTTCAACTTTTGCAAGATGATTGAGGGTGCCCTACAGATGTGCAATAAGATTCTCAAATTTAAATTTCACCCTGGGGTCAAATGGGGGTCGAAAAATGTTTTCGCTTTTAAAAAAGCTGGTTACCAGAACTCTTACAATTTAAACAGTAATCATCTCATCTTTTGCAAGATGATTGGGGTGTTCTGTAGATGAAGGATAAAGTTTTAGAATTTTCATACTCACCCTTTGGGCCAAATGGGGTTAAAATATACGTTTTCAAGATTTCTTCTCTTTTAAATTACAGAAAAACATTTTTCTGAAACTCCCATTTTTAAAAATCAGAATTTACCGCATTACAATCTTTAATTTCAGACCAAAAATGAATTAATTTTTTGAAATATTAACATAAGAGGCGTAAAGTCATGTGCTTACCCGTTTATTTTTTGTTCCATTTAATACATATTTACAATGTACAAGTATATATTTTATGTAAATTAAGAAAATAACTGACAAATTGGCTTCTTCGCTACCAAGGTACAAAGTAGCTTTTAGCGTACATTTGGATCTAGAAACACTTACATGCGGGCATTACTGTCTTATGACATCATCTAGTAATGAATTGAATGTATATCATTGGCTTAAGCAAAATTGCTAAAAGTAGTAGTTTATCCGAAATGCTACTCATTACCACAGTTAAAGTAGAATTTAAGTGAAAATTGGTAAATGTGCTTATACATGTATGAACAAGATTTGTTTTAAATTTCAATGCGCGATAAAAATTACTTTAATTGCTAATAAAAATAAAATAAATAAAATAATTTTTTAAAAAAAATCCTCTTCTTTTGTTTGAAATCTTATGATTATTCATAATTCCACATGATACATTTAACTTGACACGGTTAGAATATTAAAAAAAAGGCTTCATCAAGGTAACTAAGGTTATTTTAGGTTCAAAACAATAGAGATATATCTAAGACTTCTGAGTAATTAAGGAGAACTGAGAATATCATGTATAATTGACAGGGAATATATAACCATAAAGCAAACCTGCTTTAGGTTACTAAGAACATTCTTACCAAAACAATTGCAGTATGAAGATAACGAACAGTATTCAAGCTCAAAAGTCCATTAAACAATACAAATTTTGGAGCAGAGCAAACATGGACCTCTAAAACATCAGAGGTGGGATCAGGTGCCAAAGAGGAGTGAGCATCCCCTGCCGACCGGTCACACCCGCCATGTGCTCCTTGTCATGATCGGGAAATTACGGAAAAATCCGTCGACAATTCAGTGTGTAAATAATGGCTTAACAATTAGTATGAAAAACGTCAGTCAGCATGTGACTTAATTATTATAAATTGTATCTGACAAGGTCATTGTGTCGATCATAGAACTTACGAAATGACTTTAAACGAGACTGTTGATATTCTTGTTTCATCGACTTGTTTGTCAATAACAGAAATTGTTCATACGTAGGGCATGCTTTTGTGTATCGAATCAACTGAGAGACATAAACCCCGTATGCAGGTGATGAAGATATATTGCTGCATAAGTAAGGGAAGTTGACGATTGAAAAGTTAAAGTCATCACGTTTATCATAAAGCTTGGTTGTTAGATTACCATTAACGTCTTTTTCTAGTGAAATATTCAAATATGAAACAGATGTATCAGATTCTCTGGTATCTTTTATCTCAAGCTCACCGGGATATATGGCATCGACATAAGAACGGAAATAACCATTGTTAATTGACAATACGTCGTCGATATATCTAAATGTTGAGTTGAAGGCCAAAATAAGTGTTTTCTTCTTTTCACATATAAGATTTTGAACAAATTCTGCTTCATATGAATAAAAAATTAGGTCTGCTAATAACGGGGCGCAATTGGTACACATGAGAATTCCAATAGATTGTTGGAAGACCTGGTCTCCAAAAACCACATAGATATTGTCAATCAGAAACTCAAGCATCTTTTTAATATCATCATAGAGTACTTGTGGGTACAATCAGAATATTTTTTAACAAAATAATTTTTCAAATGACCAATGAGTTCCATTTTTATTAAAAAAGCAGATGTCAATGATATCAAAAAGCTGGACTTAATTTGTCGTGGGGAATGGTTGTATATAAAGTTGAAAAGTATTTATATTGTTGATTTTGGTAAAATTTTGTTGATTTTGGTAAAATTTTGTGATTTCAAGTTTTCCAAAAGTTCCTTGGAATTTTTTAGTATCCACATCTGATTTACACCACTTCTCGAATATATTGTTTTGCACAGTACTCCTGAAGTTTCTCCTTCACTACTGTTAATATTTTAGTGAGGAGTAAAGAAAGAGGCTTGGTGGAACATTTACTGGAACCCGCCATGTATCTTTGTTCGTAAGGATTTTTATGAAGTTTCGGAATACAATATACATGTAGATATGGTAATTCAAATTCATGTTGGTTGTTGGGAATATTATGTAATATCAATTTTGTACAAATTCATCAGGAGTATTTTACACACTGACATTACAGACACTTAGGTGAATGGTTGCTGACGAACAAAAGAAGTATAGATTTTATTTCTGCACATCATTCTTCGGCCTAATCTGAGAATTGGACCTATCAGAAAACATCTGACAATTCTCTGCGTCACTGGAACTGGGAGAATGGGCAAAGGTAATTATTTATAGGCGATATACATGTAAATAAGAAAATTGCCAGGAAAATGGCCGGTCATTTTCGCTGTAGAATTGATGGTTAAACGTTCTAGACAATGTTGTAGAACAGAAAGTAGAACGTGAACTGTTTGGAGACAATGAATCTTAAGCTTGTCCATGAAATATTAAGTGTTCATTTATTATTATACAAAGTTATGAATCGCTGGTCTTCAATAACTGAAATATAACTCTACCACTTGTATACTCAATATCTATACATATATGGTGGAAATTAGTGACTTGCAGCAATTTTATTTGACTAGACACACTATATGAATTTAATGAAGAAAAAAAAACAGATACAGATTTAAAGCGATGTCATATTGTCAACTTTGCATTTACCCATTCTCAACAATGTCAGAATTTAACTACACTATTAACAATTTAAAATGCTTATTTCATTTGAAATTTCACTTGACTTAGATTCAAATATTTAGAGCCAGAATGTATTTAAATGTACCTTCTTCATAATTCGGTGCAATTCTTGCATCGTATTTTGATGAATTGAGTAAGTGGTTCAATATTTCTTTCCTGAAAAAAGAGTTAAAAGTTAATAATTTTATATATATCTTGCTATATTCAATGTAACATTATTTTTTTTATAATCTGTGGGCATCTGTTAGACGACTGAGAGGTCCTCATTATCCACTTCCTCTAAATTAATAATTCGCACCTGTACATGTCTATCACTGGATATAGAGATTATTGCTGAGTGCTTTTAAATCAATTGATTTTTTCATTACTTGATTACATTATAATGATAGGACGAGGATCATTATTTTGGTTTTGATTATTCTTTGCGTGTTAGGAATGTGAATGAACTGTTTTTTTTTTTTTTTTTTTTTTTTAAATTGCCAACATGGGTAGTCATTTAATAAGTTTATTGCTTGCATCGTTTTCTTAAGCAAATATCCAAACTTGATAATATTCTTGAATATATACTGTTTGTTATATCCTCATATTTCTTTTATTTCATGTTATAGAGCGACATTTGTTCAAGTAATTTAGCGAGAAGATTCGACTGTCTTTCGTGTACGTATATATATCAGCCTTTTCTAGAAATAACGCGTTTACTGTAACTCAAGGTTACCGTAAAATGAATCCAAGCTGACATTAGCGTCGCTGCACGTGGAATTTGGCACAGAAGTCATAAACACATGTTTTCCATTATAATTAATAAACATTATGATTAATAAACAAATTAGATGACATGTTACATGTATATGCATGCGAACTATAAACACATATAAAAGGATGCTTTATGTAATTCAGTTATTTCAAATATTGGAAAATATATGATCAAAAAAGTCATTTAAAAGGAGGCAAAAGTTGAAAAGTTTGAGGAACAATTTTTGTAGAACATATTCATTTATAGTTTGTCTATCTACATGTTTATCAACGGGAAAATCTAAGAAACTAGTAGAATATTTTTGACCTATACTCACCTAGCAAGCTCACAAAAACACAAAGAAAACCGATAGAAGGTCACAACTGTAAGCACAATTTTCATAGCTGGTGTTTACCACGCTCCTACATTGATTAAGGTAAAACCTCGAATACATAAATTCCCGCTCAAAATGGAATAGCATGTATGTTATGTTATTGATCTGGATCGCTTTTTCTCTTCACCAGGAGCTCAGAAACTCGATAGGCATACAATAGGTAAAGTAAACACAGTGTTCATGTCATCGCACAGAAAAGTAACAGGGTTGTTCCTACGCGAGGTACTTGTTGCATAATCCGGATCATTAACTCGTACAAATTGTAGTTTATATAACAATTGTAGTTTATTTCTGATTGATTACATTACAGTGGAATCATTTTAATTCGTGGGGGTCAATGTTCGTGGGCAAGCAAAATTTTACTTGTTCGAAGGGACTAAATTTCGTGGGTTACTCGTATATACGGTAGATTTAACGAATTAATATGTTTACAAATACACATTCGTGGGGATGTAAATTCGTGGGTACGGGTGACCCACGAAATCCACGAACATTGGTCCCCCACGAATAATGATGATTCCACAGTATCTCATTTATATCACTATTATTTATTAAAGGAATCTGGAAAAAAAATCATTTAAAATAACGGATGTATCCAGGCATTTATTTAATATTGTCATTGTTTATATGTGAAATAGATTATAAAAATAGAAATATATTATTTTTTTTTCATTCGTTGTATTTTTCTTACCCTCTGGTAAACTTAGTCAATATATATATATATATATATATATATATATATATATATATATATATATATATATATATATATATATATATATATATATATATATATTCACCGCATTGTTAACAGTTGTATTGTAATTTTAAATGACGGATGTATCAGGCGTTTATTTATATTGTCATTTCGAAATTCTTTAGCGTTTATAAGCGAATTCGATTCTTTGTTTTCAGTCGATGTATTTCTTCTTACCCTCTGGTCAACTTATTCAATATCTATTTTTTTTTCACCACATTGTTAACAGTTGTATTGTAATTTACAGCGAAAAATATTATAAAAAGGGTTAATAGAATTATGAGTTCTTTGACCGAACTGAACTTGTCTGATCAATGGAAACATCATGATTTTGTTCTCCGGCTACAGAATAGTTTAACTCTTAACTTTTCAATACCAAATACTAGGACTGAGATATTATCCCTTTCTCTACGAATCCCTTCATATTTAAGGTTCATTGATACTCTGATAAGAGAGATAACTCTTAATGACATAAATGTCTATTATTCCTTTATTGATTTGTCAAGTTGAGATGTCTTTTTTATTTAATTTTGCCTCGCAAGCCATGATATAACAGTTTGTATTTTACTTAGATACATATCTTTCGGAAAATCATAAAAGGTAAGGCAACATTTAATATGAGTGAGGAGAAAGTTTATGAACCTTAATGCAAAGCTTTTCGATATAACAACACATATGAATGTAGATTGCATCCTTGTAGTATTTCAATGGCATGGAAGATGGCAAATATCAATGTTTAAAATTAGATCTATGAAATTTACACATCTAATATGAGGAATATATAAGTTAATCATTATTACCTACATTGTAACTGTATTACATCTATATTTCTACTGAATTTTCCCCATATAAAATTTAATTCAATGATATTTGTTTAATCTCTAAACGTTACTTGAGTTTACTATTCTTCTCCCTCCCCCCCTTCCCGAATTTTTTTCATACAAATATCAACTAGTCAGAGATGCAGACATGGAAAGAATGCATCGGATCCATAACTTTTTATTACCAGGCAACAGTTGTAAATATCACCTGTCAACATTCAATCAGCAAGTTTGAGAACAAAGCCCTCATCAAGCCTAATATTTGTATCGGTGCATATCATTTTTGCGAGTTCAGGTATTGCAAGATTCTGTTTCTCATAAATCAGGTATTCTGCCTTATCTCAGGAGTAGATATGATCTAGAACCTAGAGCCTTCCTAATTGTCTTAATGATATACTTATATTTTAATTTACAACTGTTTATTTTTACTGCTGAAAACTGTACAGATTAAATGAGCAGTTGTCATCATCTCTGTTCCTATCTTTCTAGTATCACGTTTCCTTCGGTCCTATCTGTCCCCTAAGCTGAAATACTGACAAACAAATAGATGCAGTAAACTTTCGCAATATTCCTTAGCTCAGTCTTGCATTCTACCATATTTTGAAATGAAGTCTACCCTGTACTTTCTCCAAATATCTTCTAAGTAAACGTAATATTCCTAAGCTCAGTCTTGCATTCTACCATATTTTGAATTGAACTCTACCCTGTACTTTCTACAAATATCCTCTATGTGTCAAAACTTTTCAATAAACTTCAATTACAAACTTTACTGTGCCTAGATATTGGCTATCTAAAACAAAATCCTCCTTAGTGTTCCTGTTCTTCCTGTTTTTCCAACTGTACGTATGTTACATTAAAGTTTTAGAATTCATAGAATTTAAAACTAACTATAACAATCTAGAGAAAGCAGTTTTGCATCAGTCAGTTGTATATTTGGTATATTGTTGCTTCCCGGCCGGATTTGTACCATATTCTTTATAAAACAAGTTAGATACATTTTTGGGAAAATAGTCATTTTGATAGAGACTTTGCTTTCTATTCAATGTTTATAGTGCTAATATGTGTCTGATCAACACATCCTTTCTTGATTATCTACCACTTATTGTTCTTTCTTGGTATCTTTATAGGGTTTGGTCAATGGCAATGGTTACCATTTTACATCTGCACTCTGATATGCCTATTACCATCTACAACAGCAATCATCACAACACCACAAAACCTGATGGAGATTGACAGTGTCATCCAAAACCAAACTGTTCATGCTTACAAATTGTCAGAGTATTTACATGTATATAATACACAGTTCTTCCACTCAGAACAAAATAATGAATTTATTTTTCCATCTATATACTCACTTCTCCCTGACAACTGTCCCAAAATTAATTGTCTTTTCCCTTGTGTGAGCATTAATGTGAATCTCATTTTTATCACCTTATGCATGGCAAGATTTAGTGTAAATTTTTCTTATAATAGAAAATTTTCTACAATTCTTATAATTTTGCTTCAGTCAACTGGTGTCAAATCAAATTCTGAACTTCCATCTTTTATTTATAAGCCAGAACAAACTACCACTCCTGAACCATCTGAGTTTCAATTATTGTTGTCAAATTTTTCATGGAACCATGCATCCGTTTTATTAAGTTCAATTGTCATTTTTATTTTAGTGATTTGTTCATTATACTATTTCTGTATGAACAGAAAACAAAGGTTCACACAAATTGTTCTTGAATTAACCACTGGAGGTGAATGTATTTTTGTACCTGTTTTAAATTTACCTTTGTGTCCTTCATTTTGGAAAATCTGTCCACCTTCAGATATTATTGACATAACTGTATCAGTATCTCTTTTTACCTCAAAAATGAAAATTGAATGGACTGGTTTCAATGTTACAAATGTTACAGGCACCCGTACTATCAATGTAAAATCTACTGTTCCTTTGAATTTTTTCTCTGCAATGAAAGCTAAACGCATCACTGAACAACCATTTGATGTTCATATCTTAGTTTCACATCACGGTATTTTTCAACCTTTACCACATCATGGTACATTTATTGTTGACTCTTTGAATACCAAAGAACATTTGCCATAATCTTTCTTTTCATTGTCATATTTCATGTCAGTTTTACATGTGTGCATTTTTACTTGGTACTGTCAAGATGTTTTTGTGCATTACATGTTAGTTTTGGTGGTGTTGTAAATTCATCTATGAATATGATTATCTTGAAAGTGTTCAATGTTTATAAAAGATAATGCAATTGAAAGCTATCCATTTAAGCTTGTATATATTGCCTCATTTTTTTTTTAAATGATTGTTGTAAATATCAAAACTTTGTATTGTATGCATTTATGTTTTTAGTTAAATATCTCTTTATTTAGCAAATGTCTTCAAAGAAAGGTTCTCCATTAGTAGTTATTACGGGCCTAGATAGGGGGGTCAACTGAGTGCACTTTTTTTTTTACCCCTCCCAGAGTTCTAAAAATAGACCTCTGGATGGGTCTAAAAATAGACCTGGATGGGTGTGTCGAGTGCACTTTTTTTCCCCCAGAGTTCTAAAAATAGACCAGGGATGGGTCTAAAAATAACTACACCTGGGGGGGATCTAAAAATAGACCCAGAATTCATTCTAAAAATAGACCCAGAATTCATTCTAGAGTGTACAAAAAAACCAAAAACAAAAAGGATTTTTGGAATATTTATATCATTTAAAGAACAATAATAACAAAAAAAAGTTTGATACATCTCAAACACAAATCACTTTCTCTGGATCTGGAATTAAAGGGATGCGACAATGCATGTACAGTGTATAAGTCTCTGGAAGAAGCCCTTGTCTCCTTCTATGTTCGAATTCATGAAAACAATCTAGAATTTGAAATTTCCAGCCACTTTGATGAACCATATTAATATGATCAGTTATGATCACCCATTTGTATCTTTGATAACCATGATATCCATGTTTCCTTTCCTTAAGACAGTATTGGTCCTCTCTCTGCTCATAATCTTCAGGATCAAATTTCACTCTTTTTTCCAACCAAATTTTTTTTTGGTATTTTGGATTAAATATTCGATTTCTGTTATAGTAATTCAGGATCGCTTCTTCTTCAGTTTTCATCCAATCTCCCTCTTTATCACCGTTAATACACCAACGATACTGAATAGGTTCTTGTTCAATTTTTATCCATTCTCCCACTTTATCATCGTTAATACACCGACGAAACTCCATCTTTGTACCTCTAATTTTTTTTTCCAGAATGAGAAAAGTTTGTTGTTTTTATCTCTTTATATACCTTTTTTTTTCTCAAAATCTATTTTTAGTCTTAGTTTTTTTATCTCTTTGTTACATGTACTATAAATATAACATCACTATGCAAAAAAAAACCCCTTTACCTTTGCATTATGACGTCATCCACGGTATAAATACCTTCTTCTTTTGACTTTCATTTCATTCTGTTGTCAAAACAATATTCAGACAGCAACACTTAAGAAAAAAAAATGGAAAAGAAACCAGAGAAAGAATTAAATCTTAGGCAAAGAAATGCCTTGTACTTACAGAGAATACAGAAAGCTAATCGACATCAACAAGTACAGGCTTTACGAAATATACCTGAAGAAGAAGAAGAACAATCCAGTTCATCATCATTACCATCATCTCATTCACCACCGGGGAAACCGAAGACCATTTCTCAGTATTATAAAGTGAGAGAAGATGGTACCAAGTATTCCCCAAAATTTAAAGCACAAGAAAATAATTACAAAATCAATTTTAAGGAATTTCCAGAGGAGGAAAACCGAGGCTTTGTTCGGCGAATATTTAGAGACATGTTAAAATCCGTCAAATATGAAATGCAGTGTCATCCTAACGATTACTTACGTTTGAACATACGTCATCCTTCTCTGGATTCTGACATTTCTTACGAGTTTACTCAATGTAAACATTTAAACCAGGACGTCATTTTAAACAAAATAGAAGCCGTCCAACAATCCAAGAAAGATTTTAAACTGGGTGACGGTGCCATGGAATTTAACATGTTTCATGTGAAATATCCAGAAGGAAGTGGTGGAAATAAAGTCAAACACCTGATGGTCAATAAGGAGAATTTTCTTAAAGGAAAAAGATGCATCCTTCAGATCGACAATCCTTGGGATAAGATGTGTTTAGCTCGAGCTATTGTCGTCACTCGGTTACACAGTCAAAAACCGGAACATCCAGAGAGTTTAGTTGAATGGGAAAAACAATGGCTACGTATGCGGAAGGGTGATTACAAATATTTAGACCAGAAAAATGAAGCTATAACTCTCATGGAACAAGCCGGCTGTGATATTCATCAGTCTTGTGGACCTGAAGAATGGGTGAAATTACAACAAGTGTTATATCCTCAATATCGACTGAAAATATTTCAGATCAAGTCTACCTCCTCCTCTAAACTCATTTTTGAGCCCATTTACAAAGGCTACGGAGACGGAATTTTTTTAAATGTTTTGTTAAAAGATCATCATTATCATGCCATTTTATCCATGCCTGGTATCACAGGATGTCAATATTATTGTGATCATTGTGATGTGGGGTACAGAAACATCACAGACCATCGATCCAAATGTCCTTTTCGATGTGATTTTTGTTTATCTTACCCTCCATGTCCTGATGACGGGAGCCAGATTACATGTCCTCATTGCCAAGGATTTTTTAAGAATAGAGGTTGTTATGAAAATCATTTACGACCTTATAGTAAAAATACGACCACATCCATCTGCAATTTAATGGGACGATGCCAGCAATGTGAGAAATGGATGCCTAAAAGATTATTATCTCATCACTTATGCGGAGGACGGAAACAATGTAAAATCTGTAAGAAAATCGTAGAAAATGATCATCAGTGCTACGTTCAACAGAAACCTCCCAAAAAGAAGAAGAAAGGAAAAGAGACATTACAGTTTTACATTTATTTCGATTTCGAATGTATGCAGGAAAACGGTATTCACGTCCCTAATTTATGTGTGGCACATCGGGTCTGTCAACATTGCGGGCATTTACCCATTGAGGATCCTTGTCCTCATTGTCAACACATGGGACCCCGTCAACACGTGTTTCAAGGCTCAAATACTTTAAAAGACTTCATGGACTGGTTATTACAAACCACCCCCAAAGGGAATAACCAATCTGGTTTTTTACACGACCAGGCCATCGTCATTGCTCACAATTTCAAAGGATACGACGGACAGTTCATTTTAAATCACCTGGTGCATTCTGCTTGCATTAAACCCACCGTCATCCAGAACGGGAGTAAAATCTTATGCATGGAAATCTGTGGATTGAAATTCATCGATTCTTATAATTTTTTACCTTTTTCTCTGTCCAAGATGCCTTCCGCTTTCGGATTCACCGAACTGAAAAAAGGGTATTTCCCTCACTTTTTCAATACGGTACAGAACCAGAATTACGTGGGACCTTATCCACCGGCAGCTTACTACAATCCGGACGACATGACTATTAGCGGACGACAAGCATTTTTTCAATGGTACGACCAACAAGTCGGAAAGGTGTTTGATTTCCAGAAGGAATTTTTAGAGTATTGTATTTCCGACGTCGATATTTTACGACGATGTTGTGCTCAGTTTAGATCCACCCTCAAGAGTTTGGTCAATGTAGATCCCTTTCAGGAATCTATCACTTTTGCCAGTGCAGCCAATTTAGCTTACCGTCGAGGATTCATGCCCCAAGACACCATTGCCATCATTCCTAACCTGGGATATCAACCTGCTCGTCAATATTCGGCCAAAGCCTGTCGGTGGTTAACCTGGTTGAGTCAAAGAAGCGGATCTCACATCCAACATGCGAGAAACGGAGGAGAACTCAAGATCGGAAATTATACTGTAGACGGATACCAGAAAGATACTTGCACCGTCTACGAATTTTACGGATGTTATTGGCACGGATGTCCCACCTGCTATCCCAAGCTACAGACCGAAACTCATCCTCACCGGACTCAATATACTTACCAACAATTACATGAAGAAACTTTAAGAAGGAAATCGGTCTTAGAGCAAATGGGGTACAATGTCACCTCTCTCTGGGAACACGAATTCGATGAACAAGTGCAAGGAGACAAGGTTTTACAGAATTATTTATCAACCCTAAACATACCCGATCCTTTAAACCCCCGAGAGGCTTTGTACGGAGGTCGGACCAATGCGACTAAATTATATTGTGAGGAAGGAGATATGAGATACATAGACGTCTGTTCTCTGTACCCTTACGTGTTAAAACACAGACCTTTTCCTTTGGGCCATCCTCAGATCATTACCGATCAATTCCAGGATGTCCGATCTTATTTCGGACTGGTTCACTGTCGGGTCTTACCACCTCGAGGTCTCTATCACCCGGTTTTACCTTATCGCACTGGAGGCAAGTTATTATTTCCCTTATGTCGAACTTGTGCAGAACAACAGGACCTTAAACATCGATGTGATCACAATTCCCAGGAACGCAGTCTCACAGGTACCTGGGTGACCACCGAATTACACAAAGCCTTGGACATGGGGTATACTTTAGAGCAGATTTACGAAGTTTGGCATTTTCCAGAAAGCACTACAGATTTATTCAGACCTTACATCGATACTTTTTTAAAGATCAAACAAGAAGCTTCTGGATTTCCACCGGAGTGTCAGACGGAAGAACAGCAACTAGATTACATTCGTCAAGTGTTAGAAAAAGAAGGGATTAGAATGGATTGGTTAAGTATCGAAAAAAATCCAGTGCTAAGAACGATAGCCAAACTCTTTTTAAATTGTTTGTGGGGAAAATTTGCTCAACGTCTGTTATTACCGAAAACAGAATACTTGAATGAAGAAGAGAAATTACAAGAACTCTTACAAGATTTGACCAAAGAGATTAAAGGGATCCAACTCTTAGAAAATAAAGAGAAGCCTGAATTAGACATGATGTTGGTGAATTATCAAGACAAACAGGAATTTGTAGAAGAATGTCCCTTTGGAAATGTAATACTGGCCTGTTTTACTACCGCTTATGCTCGATTACATCTCTACGAGACTTTACAACCTTTGGGAGATCGGGTCCTTTATTTCGATACGGATAGTATCGTGTACCAACATAAGGAAGGACAATTCAATCCGACCCTTGGCAACAGTTTAGGAGAATGGACCGATGAATTAGACGGGGATCACATCATTAAATTCATGTCGGGAGGTCCCAAAAATTATGCTTACCTTACCTCCAAGGGAAATTCCATCCTTAAAGTCAAAGGATTAACTCTCAATTTTCGGGCTTCTAATATCGTATCCTTAGAGACTTTAGAAAAAATGCTCAAGAAAGAAATAGATGAAGTCACAGTGTCTTATCCTTATAAAATACAGAGGACCCGAGATCATCAAGTCAAGACAGTACCTTTAGATAAAAAGTATAGAATTGTCTATGACAAGAGACAGATCTTGAAAAATTATAACACTTTACCTTATGGTTATTAAAAAAAAAAAAATGTGTTTATGAATTCAATGACTGTATTTCATGTTTGTTATTAACTATAAATAAAGCATTGAAACTACCTTTGTCTTCATTTGTCATCATGCAACATGAGGAGACACCTCTCCCCTCTTTTCTTTTAAAACATGAATTTACCATGGTGGTAGCAGGACCTTCTAAATCAGGCAAAACGGAATTTGTCAAGAAATTAGTAGAAAATTTACATTGGATTACCCCCCTGCCACAAAAAATTGTGTGGTGTTATCGGGAATGGCAACCTGCTTACACTTCTCTAAGAGATCGGGTGCTTTTCATTCGAAATATTCCCGAAGACGATGAGAAATTAGTGGCTAATTTAAATATACCACACTTACTCATTTTTGACGACATGATGGGAGGAAAAGCCATTGAATCCATCGTGGATTGGTTTACCCGTAAAGCTCATCATCGGAATACCAGTGTGATTTATATCACTCAGAATTTATTTGATAGGGCAGCATCACATCGCACCATTAGTTTGAATGCTCATTATTTAGTCTTGTTTAAAAATCCCAGAGACAAATCTCAAATCAGTGTCTTGAGTCGTCAGTTAGCTCTACCTCATTTGATGTCCGCTTATCAAGAAGCTACCAATGTTCCTCATGGGTATCTCTTGGTGGATTTGAGTCCACACACCCCAGACGAATACAGATTGAGAAGTCGATTGTTTGATTTGTTAACTATACACATGCCTCAAGAGTATAAATAAAAATGTATCATCCTCACCCTTGTCATTTATCATTTAACTCTGATCATGGCACCATCAGCCAAGAGTAAATTAGTGAAAACTTTAAGACGTTTACAGCGGGAAAAAGATCCTGCTAAGCGAGCTCATTTAATTGAATTAGGGCGTAAAGCCTTATTGAATTGGTTTGCTATGGGAGCTCGAAATTTAATGAAAGGAGTATTACCCATTAATAAACAGACTCAGAGATTTATTGATCATCATCGTCAAGATTTAAGTATCATCGCCGATAAGTCGGCTAGTGATCAAGACCGAAAAAATGCCATTTTAAAACGCGGCGGAGCAGGATTTTTAGGAGGAGTCATCATTCGTCATTTATTTAAATGGAATACCCCTAAAAAACGACCTGCTCGTCGTTTGAAAAGTGTAGTGGTAAGAGTCAATAATAAGAATCAAAGAGTGTTTCCCGACTGGATGGTCCGAGTAGGAGGAGTGGCTCAAAAGAGCAGAAAGAAGAAGAAAAAACCTACTCAAAAGAGAAAAACTGCTGCTCAAAGAAAAACCCCTACTGGTGTTAGAAAGAAAAAAACGACTCCAAAAACTCCAGCTCAACGTAAAGCTATGCCTGAAAGTCTAAAAAACGAAATCAATCAGTATTATAAAGAACAAAGACAAAAAACTATTGGAGAGTTATTAAAGAAACAAGCTGAAATGAGAATGGATCGTGCTATGGCACCCATAGGCAGTCAAAGAGCCCCGGATTTATTTCCTCAAGTTAATGTAGGAATTCCTTCTCCTGGAATTAAAGTACCCATACAGACTCCTAAAATAGCCCGCTTTCAACCTTTATCTGCTTCTACACCTAAACTTCCAAAAGGAATGAGATATAAATGCCGATATTGTTCCAAAATCTATGTCACCGAAAAAAATAGAGATAAACATGAGAAAGACAAACATGGCATGTATGCTCCTCCTCCTTAAAAAGAGTATAAAAGGAGGACACAGTGAGGGACACCTCTTCATTATTTGAAAAGGATGGCTAAGAAGAAGAAGAAGAAGAAGAAGAGTTGTTGTTCTACAAGATTAAAATCTCATGGGCCTCTTTTAAGAGTGTTATCTAATCCTCATTATTCTTCACCCTTAAAGACAAGTATTTTAAAACATTGTTCTGGAGATTGTATTCTGAAGATTTGTGAGATTGTCTACAACCTATTAAAAGGAGTGTTACCTCTCAGTTCGGTTCAGAAACGAAAACTAGCTCCAAAGAAACACATCTTAAGGAGACTAATTCAACCTCAATCTATTCAGAAAAGACGAGCTTTGTTAGTCCAGCAAAAAGGAGGCCTCTTCCCTCTTTTACTCGGTCCTTTACTTATAGGAGCAGCATCTCTCCTAGGGGGAAAATGAGTCGTAAAATGGTGTTAGTTCCTGAAGTCTTATTGAATGAACTTAAAGGAAAATTACCGAAACCTCCCGAATTTCAATCTACTCTCAGTTTAGGTCAGGAATTAGAGGACATTACAAGACGTGAAGATTTAACCCCAGAAGAAAAAGTCGCTTTATATGGTCAAGAACTTCATCGCTATAGAAATTATTTAGAAAAAGCTAGACAACAACCTACAAAAACTCCATTAGCTCAACCATCAGGTCAACCAGCAGCAGCAGCAGCAGGAGCTCCAGCAGCAGCAGCAGCTCCAGCACCAGCAGCAGCAGTACCCCCATCCCCAGCAGAAGCAGCAACAGGATCACCAGTAGCCCCAGCTGAGATTGACGATGAAATTCTTGAAACCGTCAATAAAAACATGAAAAGAAAAGCTGGATTATTATTAAATCATTTAAAGAAAAACCCTAAAGTGTTAACTTGGAATAAAGAAGGTGAAATTAGTTATCGAGGTCAAAAAATTCCCGATTCTAACATTGTGGATTTAATGGCTGATAGTATGAGATCTCAGTCTCGTAAAAATCATCCGGTTCCTACAGGATTAGAAGAATTTGCTCAAGCTTTAAAAGAGACCCGTACTCCTTTGGAATACCTGAGTAATGGAAACCTTATAAAAGCCATGCAGAAACCTGGAAAAATCAGTACTCCTAAAAGTGACGAAAGAGACGATAGTGGATTTTCTTCCTTTTTAGACACTCCAGTAAGTAGTCCTATAGAAGATCCAGGAACCGTCATTAAAAAACCCATTTCAACCCCTGTAGGGACAAGGGAAGGATCCAAATATAGTCCCTTTAGAGCTAAAAAGAAATTAAAAAACAAACTCGAAGAAGAAGAAAAGAAATTAGCAAAAATCGAAGAAAATTGGCTTCCTTTACCTAAGAAGAAATGAAAAAGAAACAAGTGGAGGACATTTTAAAAGAGATTTATTATGATCCTAAAAGAGGGTACGGAGGACTACAAGCTTTGTATCGTCAGGTCAGAAGTCTGGGACATAAGATTTCCTTGAAAAAGATTCGAGACTGGTTAAAAGAACAAGATACTTATACTTTACATAAACCCATTCAAAGAAAATTCCGCAGACAACAAACTAGAGTGACGGATATAGACGAACAATGGCAATTAGATTTAGCAGATGTGTCCAGTTTAAAGAAATACAATGATGGATATACTTTTTTATTGTGTGCCATTGACGTCTTATCTAAATATGCCTGGGTAGTGCCTTTAAAACAGAAAACAGGAAAAGAAATGATTCGAGGATTACGAGAGATTTTTCAACAAGACGGACGACGTCCCATTCGCATTCAATCAGATCAAGGCAAAGAATTTACCAATAAAGAATTCTTACACACTTTTAAATCCATTCATTTTTTTACCACTCGTAATACGGACACTAAAGCCAGTATAGTGGAACGATTTCAGAGAACCCTCAAAGCACGCATGTGGCGTTATTTCACTCGTCATAAAACCAGACGATATTTAGACGTCTTACCGGATTTAGTATATGCTTACAATCATTCTTATCATCGAAGTATTAAAAGAGCACCAGCTCAAGTGAATGCTTCTAATGTATTAAAAGTCTGGAAAACTTTATATGGGGAAAAATCTCAAACATTCTCTAAAAAACCTCAATTTCAACAAGGAGATCGGGTCCGCATTAGTAAAGCTAAACGCACTTTTGAAAAAGGATATTTACCCAATTGGACTACGGAATTGTTTACCATTTCTAAAAGAGTGCCTGGAAGATATCCTTATGTGTATAAAATCCAAGATGATCATGGTGAGGAATTAGAAGGGACTTTTTACGAAAAAGAATTACAACAGATTATTAAAAAAGATGATGTGTACGAAGTAGAAGAAATCTTGGGGTATAAAAAGCGACGTGTAGGGAAAAAAATCATTCAAGAAGTCAAAGTGCGGTGGAAAGGATATCCTCCTAGTTTCGATTCATGGATTCCCCAAACGGATCTCATTCAATAACTCCTCATTGGAAATTTTGTGGAGAGAAAGTGCCTCGAGAAGAAATTGTTTATTTTGCCCAATTATTCATTTGTGTATCTCTTATCATTACCAGTGTGGTCATGTTAGCTTTACATGATACTAATCGAGAATATTGGATGGTCTGTGTGAGTTCTTCCGTAGGATACATTATGCCTAGTCCTACGATGATGCATCATACCCCTAAAAAGACTACAAATACACAAACAGTAACCTAGTCTTTTTGAATGTTTGTTATTGTTATGAATAAATATGTTTGTTATTCTGAATGATGTTTGTTATTATTTGTTCTTGTTATGAATAAAAATGATAGAAACACAAATCTCTTATTCTTTTTCTTTCTATGACCTCACAATGAGTATGACGTCACAATGAGTAGCTTGACTTAGCCAAAAAAAAAGTTTTTTTTTTACAGGTGTTTTAAGAATCAGATCTCGTGCTCTAATTATAGTAACCAAAAAAAAAAGGGTCTAAAATTAGTATCCTCCTTCTCCTTCTGCAGGTGTTTTAAGAATTAGATCTCGTGCTAAGTATATTTACTAAAAATAGATACACAAAGGGTATAAATAAAGGGATATTTTTTTTAAAACAAAAAAATCTGTCATTCTTTAAGAGAGAGAGCATAACAATAGTTAGGGATGGAGTATCGTTGGTCTTGTCAGAGTTTATTTGGATGTATTGACAAGGAGGGACCCTGGATGAAAACTAAAGTAGGAGCGATCCTGGATTTCTTTGAAACCCATCCAGGACATTCTATTCATGATGTGTGGATGGAAAAAAGAGTGAAATTCTTACAGCCTAAAGCTTCTAAAGTGAGGGTGAGAATGAAGGACTGCTATTATGAATACAAATGGGCGATCACAGGTCATGGTAATCTTCAGACTCCCTTTGTTCTGGAAGAAGGTAACTGGTGGTGGAATTTAGAAGACTGTCTTCGTGATTTATTCCACCGGAAGCAGAAAAAAAAAGATCAACTGGGGATTCCAATCCATTACGGCCGTATAAACTACCTGTACTGTCGCATTCCTTTTTCAAAGATTAAAGACCAGATGGAACAGGAAGACGAAGCTGAGGTGTTTCAAAAAGTGATTTCCGTGACAGAAGATGTGTAAATATATCCAAAATAAAAAATTTGTTTAAAACAAAAAGAAATATTGTTTGTTATAAATAGAAAGGTCAGAAGTAAATATCTCTCAGTCTCTTACTGAACATGGCTGAGAACAGTGGTTTTTACATGACATTACCCAGTGATAGCTCCATGCAATCTTTTCCGGGGAATACGACCGCTCAATTTAAAACTTTATTACCACAATCTGTGGATTTAACGGATGGTCAATGGGAAGTAGCATTAACCGAAATGATTTATCCTTGTAGTATAGAAAATATAAGTCAGGATGAATCTTATATCGAAGTGTGTATAGTGGAAAAAGTTCCACCTTTTTTTAAAGGCGTTTCACCATCAGAGAAACTGGATCTCGAGGACCCCGATAAGTACCAGTGGGGACGGTTTGAATTATTGAAAAGTACTCCCATCACTTTTCAACAAACCCAGCTTTTAGTAGATTGGAGTAAAGCTTATTGGTTAATCGGTACTTATGATCCTAGAGAGAAATTGAATTTGTATCGACTTCGATTTAGACCGGGACCTTATCCCAACCCTACAGCTATCCTGGCAGAAATCAATGAAGGTTTAGTACAGACCATGAAAAAAATCTGGAAAAAGTATCACAAATGGACCGAGAAAAAAAACCCTACAGATCAAGGAAGTGATGACGATGATGATGTGTATGGAAATTTAAAACAAAGTTTAAAGACAGTGATACAAGACCTGAAAGAAGAAGAAGAAAAACCCTCAAAAATTGAGATGAAATTTAATTATCGGAAGGATTTCAATCGAGTGAATTATGTCACTCATTTACGTCATATTCCCATCTTTGTACGTCTTCCCTTAAGTCTGGCTTATAAATTAGGATTTCATGATTCTAAATTAGTCCCGGAAAATTGGACAGAAGACATGACCAAATGGATTAACATCAGTTATCTGGCTCCAGACACTGTAGATTTATATCGAAATTTAAAATCCATGTATGTGTATTGTGATCTGATTCAACCCCAGACCGTAGGATCGAATGCCTTGAAATTATTAAGAGTGGTCCCTTGTCAATTTGAACACAAAGACAATCAATGTAAATGGGAACCCATCCGTGCGGAATATCTCCCTTTGAGTAAAAAACATTTTGATACCATTGAGATACACATCATGACACCTTTAGGAAAACCCATGCCCTTTTTAAGCGGAAAAACTCTAGTCAAACTTCATTTTAGAAAAGTGTACTGAGATGAGTGTACAGCTTTTTTGTTACATCCTATTGGGAGTCATGATTTGTCTGGTATGCTGTTTATATTGTATTCAGCCCTAAAAAAAAGGGGGTATAAAAGGAAGTCCTCAGAGTGCAAAAAAGTCAGTTTTTAAGAACAGTGATCACCATGCAGTATCATCCAGGGATATTAAGACAGAGAGGACACGGATGGACTTATCATAAAGGTTTATTAAGACAAAAAGGACATGGGTTTGGTCTTTTAGCTCCGGTGTTAAAATTAGCAGCTCCACTAGTCAGTAATCTATTAGGTGGAATATTAGGAGGGGGTCAACAGCAACCACCTCCACCACCCCCACCCCCACCAGCTTATTATTATCCACCCCCCAAAAACCATCAAAGAGGGGAAGGATTTTTTACGGATTTACTGAAAACGGGAGCTAAACATGCCCTGACCGCTGCTGCTAGAACGGGGTTAGATGTGTTGGAAAATAAGAGATCTTTAAAAGACGCTATCAAAACTCACGGAGTACAAGCCCTGAAAAATACGTCTGGAATGGTGAAACAAAGAATGAATCTAGGAGATAGTAAGAAAAAAAGAAAAAAACAGACAGAAAGAGTTTTGTTGGCTAGAGGAGGTCCTAACAGAAAAAGAAAAAATCAAGGAGGTAATGTACCATTAACACCTCCAGTGAAGAAGAAGAAAACACGGTCTTTAGATGTTTTTGACTGAGAGAGACTATAAATAGAGGAGTGTGAGGGAGAAGAGTTTCATTTGTGAAAAATCAATCTTAGTAGACAGACATCATGTTACAACCCGATTCCTGTGCCTGTGGGATGGACAATTTACAATTGTTCCAAGTCCCTCCCACTAATATTGCTTTAGAAGAATCCAAATGGGAAGAATATTACCCTATTTCTAGTACTTTAGATTCAGAGACAGCTCCGATCGAATTTGAAATCAAAGGACAAGGAGATCAATATCTAGATTTATCTCAAACTTATCTTCAAATGGTATGTCAATTTGTTCAAAATGATGGAAGTGATCTGGATGGAGATCCTGCTAAAACAGCCCCAGTGAATAATATCTTACATTCCTTGTTTACGGAAATTGATGTCAGTCTCAATGGAAAAATAATCACTCCAGGGACCGATACTTATCCTTACAAAGCTTATCTGGAGAAATTACTGTCTTATAAACCCAGAACTTTAGCCACACAAATGAAAGCTTGTAGTCTATGGGAAAAAGATACGGCAGGACATATGGACGAAAGGGGGCTAGCAGCTCTGGGAGTGGCTGCTAATCAGGCCTTTGCTGTAGCTCATGATTCTTGTACCATTAACAAACCCATCATCCCAGCATACCCAGCCAATTCTAAAAACGAAGGATACAGAAAACGTCATGAAGCTATAGATGCTAGTAAGAAAATTACTTTGTTGGATCGTTTACATCTGGATTTGTTTCAACAAGATCGATTTCTACCGAATGGAGTGGACGTCCGTTTGAGATTTAATCGAGCTAGACCTGATTTCTACATGATGACGGCTCAAGCCAATACGGGAAAAGTTAAAATATTAAGTATGGTCTTGTGGGTGAGAAAAGTGAAACCTTCCCCTACTTTAATGAATCACATCAATCAAACTTTGAATACTCACAGAGCCAAATATCCATTAAGAAGAGTCGAAGTCAAAAGTTTTACCATACCTACAGGAACTCAATCTAAGATTACGGATCATCTGTTTCAAGGCCAGATGCCAAAAAGGCTCATTTTAGGGTTTGTGGAGAATGCGGCTTTTAATGGAGATAAAACTAAAAATCCCTTTAATTTTCAAAATTTTGGGATTAAAAAATTAGATGTTAGTATCAATGGAGAGACCATGATGACTCGTTGTTTCGAACCTAATTTTAATGAAGATTTATATCTGAGATCTTATCTGAGTATGTATCAAGCTTTGGGAAAATTAGGAGAAGATTGGGCTCCGGACATTACCTTAGAAGAGTATAAAAACGGATACACTTTATGGGGCTGGGATTTCACTAAAGATCAAGAAGCCCAATCGGATAAATTCCATCTCATAGAAACAGGAAATTTAAGAGTAGAAGTCCAATTTACTGCTAATACGGTTACCACTTTAAATTGTGTGGTGTATGCAGAATTTGATAACCTCTTAGAAATCAACAAACAGAGAGAAGTGAGCATTGATTATTAATGGATACAGGACAGTTGAGAGAAGTGTTATCTAGAGAATTAAAGAGTTCGTTTGGTGGAGTGTATCCTTTAGATTTATTACCAGATCAATTAAAATTTGGAGAAAAAGCCATTGTAGTCAACACAGATCCTCAAGATCAACCTGGAGAACATTGGGTGTGTTTATATGTAAGCAGTCCAGTGGTAGAATATTTTGATTCTTATGGATTTCCGCCCTTACAAAAAGAAATTCAAGATTTTATTCAGCGTCATGGTCATCAATGGATTTATAATCCGTATCGATATCAAGATTGGAAGACCGATGTGTGTGGACAATATTGTGTGTATTATTTACATCAAAGACATATCAAGAAAATTAAAGCAGATGAATGGTTATTTCCCTTTGACCATCCTACAGCTTTACAAAGAGATTATTATGTAGCTCAATGGTTTAAAGACACTTATCATAAAAGACCAACAGGTCATGGACAAACTTGTCAATGTTTCTATCAAAATGTATTGTAAAAAAAAATTGTGTTATTGTTGTTGTTATTATTGTTGTTTGTTGTTGTTCTCACAAATAAACAAAAGAAAAATATATACTTGTTGTTATTCTTTTCTAGAGGGACTGATGAAGTCACAATGAGAAGCCTTTTTTTTTTTCTGACTTGCTGTTTTATTATAAGTGTTTTATGTGATAAATAAAAAAAATCATTAGGTGTTCATAAATATCTTTCATTAAAAAAAAATAAGAGTTCTATATTCATAAAATAAAATAAAATAAAAAAATAATAAAAAAAAATTCTTATTTCTTTTTTTTTTTTTTTTTTTTTTAAAAATTAATGTTAATAAAATTAATTTAATTTTTAATTTTTAAAACAACCGTGACCCCTTGAGTGTTTTTTTTTATGAGACGTTTCTTTTATAATCAACTGTGTATCAAAAAAGGTATCTTTTCGAATCATTAAAGTGGCCCTTAAAAGGGCCGTTGGTTGATTTTTTATAGGGTTTACTCCCTGGTTGGTCCTTAAAAGGACCGTTGTTGTTTTTTTTTCTACAGGGTTTACTCCCTGGGACGTCGGCCTCGGCCTCGTCCTGTTGAAATCCCTCTCTCAGCATTGCGGCTGTACTCCCCAAACTCTCTCCTCTGGGAGAGAGTTCTCCTGGGTGGTGGTGGAGGTGGTGATGTGGGGGGTGGAGGCGGAACAGGGGCTGGCTCCGGGCAGCCATACCGGCAGAGGGGACAGCCTTCTCCTCTGTCGATTAGTCGCGCTGCACAAAGATAACACGCAGGCCTCTGCAGGCATCGTCCACACATAAAATTACTTTGTTCACCGTCACATAAGCAGAGAGAACAATACCCCTCGGCTACGGGTGCTTGTATCCCCCACCCGGGGATACAACCCTGGAAAAAGGCCCGGTCCTGCGGCTGTGGTGATGGTGGAACTGCAGCGTTGAGGAGCTGATGGATTCTTACCCCTGCTGCTGGTGACGAAGAGGGGGATTCCGGACTGTCTGGTAGATGAAAGTTTCGTCCTTCCTCTTCCGGCCGCGGATGGTATATTGGGTGAGGGTAATCTGCTGGTGTTGGTCTCCTGTAGGGACTGTGCCTGGAATATGGAGTGTGTCTGGATCTCCGGCTGGAAAAGCTGGCAACATCACCCACTCTGACTCTTCCCATGTTGAGGATAGCAAACTCTTCCCCCGTTGTCTGGTCCCTCACTACCATCTGTAAAATTACTTCTACGCCCCGTTGAATCCAAATGTTCTCGTGGAACAAGGAAGCCATCGTAAGTGTCGCTGTGAAATCAGCTAGTAACGAATGACAGTTAACAGCTGACGAGCGTCGGTATTTATACACACAGCGCGACCCGAAAAGAGAGCACCCTAAAAGCCCGGATGAAACAGAGCTCAAAAAATCATGGAGAATTCAAATTTGTGTTATTTTGTGTTTGTGAATACATACATTGGATTAAATAACATATTATGGAATGATATATCCATTCAAACCTTCTAGTGAAAGAACGAAGGTAAGTTTTGAGGATGATTTCACAGTATTTTTCATACATGACATTTCTGCGTTGTTTAGAACAGACTGATTCATGCCGAACCGAAGGCCTAACCTTGACTGACCTGAATACCTAAAATAAGGAGTTTTAGACTTTTAAAAGTGTGACACCAAGAAAACTTAATGTCTATCCTAAGATCGAACCTAAGGAAAAGTGTTGATAGGGTTTTTAAATCAAAAGAATTCATACAAGTGTAGAAATAAACGTAGCGTCGGTCTAAACATAAACACAAGGGAGGTCAAAGGTCAGCCATTTTCAGAAAATCACTGTATAGACTTGTATAGAGTCTATAAGATTCTTTTTCAATCCTGATCTTTGATGATGAAAATTTTGACATGAATACAATCGGAAACTTATAAAAATCATTGGTATCTACTTTATTTCCAATGGGAATGTCTAGATTTTATAAAAAAAGACCAAAACATCTCAGCGTCTAAATGTATAGACTTGTATAGGGAATATAAGATTCTTTTCAATCCTGACCTTTTAAGATAAAATTTTTAAGATGAATAGAATCCGATTGGTTTAAAAACAATTTGTATACACTTTATTTCCAATGAGAAAGTCTATATTTTATTAAAAAAGACAAAAAAAAACATCTCAGCGTCTACAACTCATACATATGATGACGTCATATTTGTATAGAAATAATAACGAAAAAAGCTTAGTGTCTTTTCATTCTTTTATTTGTTTTGTTTAACAATTGTTCCAAGTATTGAATTGTCCTTTTTTTTTGAAATTTTTTTTTTTTTATAATAGATCCGTTATTTTTTTTTTCCCCCTGATCTTCGGGGGGTGGAGGCGATGATGATCTGGTCTGCTCTGGCCTACCAAATGGGGTCAAAGATCTTCTTTTTGCTTCTGTGTCGGTACTAAGCTGAACTCGCATCATAGGGGATCTCACCAATTCCTCCCCATCAGAAATTTTTCTTAAAGAGTAGTAACAGACTAGTTCGATTCCGGGAATAAGAAATAAATCTTCGTGGAATTCCTCTGGGGTAATATATCTTCTTCTTGCTTTTGTGTCGGTACTAAGCTGAACTCGCATCATAGGGCATCTCACCAATTCCTCCCCATCAGAAATTCTTCTTACCAAGTAGTAACAGACTAGTTCGATTCCGGGAATAAGAAATAAATCTTCATGGAATTCCTCAGCCATCGTCTCTGGTGTTGCTGTAAAATCAGCTAGCTAATGAATGACAGTTAACAGCTGACCAGGGACGGTATTTATACACACATCAGGTCTATCTATTTTTAGACCCACCCAAGATTAGGTACAGGACCCCTCTGTGCAGGTGTTTTAAGAATTGGATCTCGTGCTCAATATATATATATAGTAACAATTAAGTACAGTAGATTAAGTACATGAGTAGCTGTGCAGGTGTTTTAAGAATAGAATCTCGTGCTCAATATATATTATTATAGTAAAAAAAAAATATTAGACTTGAATCGATGCCAAGATTAAGTACATGAGCACCTGTGCAGGTGTTTTAAGAATTTCATCTCGTGCTTTTTGCACGAGACCCTTAACTAAAAAAGGTATATAAACTCAAAAGTGAAGTCAGTTAGAGCATCAGTCTTTCAGTGAATACTTTTTTTTTTTTTTTGGCAGAGAGAATAGATATAGGACACACAAGTCAATGATGATGAATCCTAATGATGTTTCAGAGCAGAATCTTCCAGAACTGATCAGCATGAAAGATTTTGAATGGATGATAAATGAGATTAAAGATCCCATTGGAATGAATTTGGACATGTATCAGTACATTCCTGAACCCATCACCAAAGAAGATATTTCATCTGAGACTCTTCCAGAATTGATGAGCAAAGAAGATATGGAATGGATTGTCAATGATGTTAAAGATTCTATTGCATTGGATTTAGCGGTCTACCTCATTCCTGAACCCAAAGAAGAGATGAGGAAAAAAGGTATGTAAAACACATAACATACCCTCTGTCTTTGAATTAGTATTTTTTTTTAAAAAAATAGGCAAACATAGCATACATGCAATGATAAATCTTCATGATGTTTTTTTTTACAGATGAGAATCTTCCAGAATTAATCAGCAAAGAAGATATGGAATGGATAGTGAATGACCTTAAAGAAGATCCCATTGGAATGGATTTGGACATGTATCACATTCCAGAATCCATGACCAAAACAGATATGAGGATCCTGAGGAGTCAAATGAATGACATTGCTAATTTACTGGAGGATTTCAAGAAAACAAGTAAGGACACGGGCATGGGTTTAATACAAGAAAGATTATCCAGATTAGAAGGGCAAGTCAACATGATGGAAAAGAACATGAAAAACCGTTCTTACCAGACAAGAAAAGACTCACCACCCCTCAGAAATAAGTGTATTGAAGATCAACACTTAGTGAAAACTCACGACAAAAAGACTCAGAAACAAAAAAGCACTCCTTGTGTGATGTTATATGATGTACAAAAGACTCTTAACACAGTGAGTAACAAAAGAAAACTTGAAAATACCAATATAAATGATAAACTGAAAGCAAAAATCCAAAGAAGGTGATCTGTGTTTTTTTTGTTATTATTGTTCTTTAAATGATATAAATATTCCAAAAATCCTTTTTGTTTTTGGTTTTTTTGTACACTCTAGAATGAATTCTGGGTCTATTTTTAGAATGAATTCTGGGTCTATTTTTAGATCCCCCCCAGGTGTAGTTATTTTTAGACCCATCCCTGGTCTATTTTTAGAACTCTGGGGGAAAAAAAGTGCACTCGACACACCCATCCAGGTCTATTTTTAGACCCATCCAGAGGTCTATTTTTAGAACTCTGGGAGGGGTAAAAAAAAAAGTGCACTCAGTTGACCCCCCTATCTAGGCCCGTAATAACTACTTCCATTTGTAAATATTTGTATCTATTGATTTTTGATATCACATGTCTTTATTTTGTTCTGCTTTTGTTCTTTTCAATTTCATGTTTTTCAATTATATCACATGTATATTGTTAAAACTGCTAATATAGATATAGTGTATAAAAAAATATTTAAAAAAAAAAAATAGCTTTGAGGACAAAGCTTTTTCAGGCAAGGGGGGAGATTGTTATAGTTAGTTTTAAATTCTATGAATTCTAAAACTTTAATGTAACAGGTTATATTATATGAATTTTAATTCATTACAATTTGACATTTTAAATTTGTTTTAATTTTTATGAAAATAATTCCTTTTTCTTAATTTCAATTTTGTTTAATTTCATCAAGTTTTCTTAAAATAATTTCACTTTTTTAATTTTTCTGTATCACAAAAAAAATACACTTTCTTGAATCCATTAAATGCGGAATTTAAGCAATCTGTCACCTTTCGGAAATCAATTTACTCATGACAGATTGCGAAACAATAAATTTATCTACTAAATAAACTGTAAAATTCTTTTTTATTTCGGCCTTTTTGTTGGCAAATTCTTTGCGAGATTGGCTTGACACACTGCTATGTCACAGGTATTAAATTAATTGTACGATTTAGAATCTTGTTTATTTTGTTTCGGCTTCACCTAATCTTCCTATTGTTAAAAACTCAAAACGGAAATTTAGCTAATTGACTTCATCACCTTTCGGCTCTTTGATAATGTAAGTAATCAGTGTCAAGCTTATCAAAAGAAATTGCCGACTTACCTGTAGTAATTTTTGTAACAAGCTTCCTGATTGGTCAAGAGTTCAATTCCGATGTAGAGTCCGGATAGATTGTGAATTTAGCAAATTCACTTTCTATCTGCTGACTTTACAATAATAAACATCGTTCAACTTTAATCGGAATTGTTTCTCTTTAATGTTCAAATAATGTTTAAAATTATATAATTACATTACTAGTAATCATTTCTTTGTTGAATTACTCACGAAATAGTGTTTTTGGAATTTTTCTATTTTTATAAATTTTTGGCAATTTAATTTTACCGCTTATGAATTATGTTCCCTGTTCGGAACTCTCTAGTCAGAGAAGGTAACTTAATTTTCCCGAAGTTTTGTAAACATTGTCTTTGGAGTTAAATTTTTGTAAGTTTTCTGATTTTATTGTCTACTTTTGATTTTTAACTTTTGTAACTTTAAAAACTGTTGTAAGCGCTTTGCATGACTGATTTCAAGTAACTGATCGATCTTTATTTGTTGTTTTAGTAATCATACCTTCTCTTAGCGGGTTTCGCTACAGGTTATTTCAAAAGTTATTTACTTATCTGACATTGTTTATTCGATAATTACTTGTACCTGTTTATTATAATTTTTTTGTGTAACAACTTTTATAAAATTCACTTTCTATCTGCTGACTTTACAATAAACATCGTTCAACTTTAATCGGAATTGTTTCTCTTTGCCAATTTAGCATTACAGTAGAAAAAGCGAGTAGCTATCCTACCAGGCTAATTTCCCCAAACTTCACAGACGAAAAAGGTCACTGTGAAACGTAGTCCTGCTGGTGCTGGACACATAAGTACTGATGGAGGATGGAGTACATGTTCTACCAAGACCCTTTTATCTTCACAAAAATATTAACTTTTGTGAATTTTTAGGAGAAACTCAAAACGTACTCACGTACAACATGTGGATTCTCAAAATTTCCAAGAATTTTAGAAGAAACTCGCAAAACTTTTCCCAAAATCAACAGCATAAAACGTATGACTTTTAAACAATTAATCACAACTGCCTCTTTAAAAAGATCGAAATAGGAATAAAGTTTTCATATTTTATGAATGAATATTTATTAAATCATTACCTTCCTCAAAAAAGTAGTTAATACTGTAAAGATGTTCCAACTATTTGTTGGAATTCTCATTGATAAAAAAGAGCTCCTTTATCAGTTAACTTGTTTTGTATGAAGTAGAATTTAATAAATTCAAAAACTTCAGCAAGAATAAATCTGTTGTTGTGGCCTTCCATTCGACATTTAGATATTCCCAGTGAAATATTATAATAAAGGACAAAATTATTTATTTCATCTTTGGATATTATACTAAATATATCCCAGACGTTCATGTTAAACTACGCATAACAACAACTACTTGACACAAGACTTCAGCTTTTCTATAATCAATTTCTTCTATTTTTGTTGTAAAATTAATATTCCATTATCACCTGGATATGGTGTTTATATCTCCCAGCTGATTAGGTACCAAAGGGCATGTTCGATCAATTTTGAAATCCAGGTAGGATACTGACATATAAGGTGATGTTATGGGGCTTTCAACAATCTCGTTTCAACACCCAATTTTACGTTAACGCCCCCCCCCCCCCCAAATCTATCTAATTCGAGATCGATAATATACCGCCTGTCAATCATAAAAAAACAATAGCTACTGATTTGACAGCATTCCGTAAATATTATGACCGTTATTATGGCCTTTTTGTGGATAAACCAGTCATTTGATCGAATTTATACCGACCTGTTTCATACCTCTTGTAAGGCCATTGTTTTCATATTAATTACTTTGATCACCTGGTTAATACAGAGGGTTTCAGGTGGGCGTGGCCGGTCGATAAGGGGTGCCTAACTCCTCCAAGGTATTTAATTCCACTTTTAATCTTTTTTAAGGGGTTGGATGGGTGGTTCCGTGTTTATGCCCTGTTCACGATTTGTATTGTTGATGAGATTGATCACTGTTTTCTTCACAATTTTCAGAACAAGTTCCAATTTTTAGCAGGTTTAATTTTAAAATTATTAATGTTTAATTACCCCCCCCCCCCTTAGTTTTTAGCTGTATTGTTAGAAGGCTAGAAATGCGATATCCATTTCTCATAGTATATATGTCTTCCTGTTTGTTAATAATTTTTAAAAAGCACAAGAACCTATCTACAAATTGATAAATTTCAATAAATCTTATCAAACAAGCTGCAGTCGCCCGCGTGGCGCAGTGGTTAGAGCGTTTGCTCCAGAGTCGCGAGTTTAAATCCACTGCAGGACGTGGAGACCGGTCCTTCGAATGAGACCGTATAAACCGATCGAGGTCCCGTATCGCAGTAGGTGCTGGCACGAAAAAGATCCCTCACTGCTCAATGGCCCTGAGTGCCGAGCATAGGTCAAAATTTGCAGCCCTCCACCGGCAAGTGGTGGCGTCTCAATATGAGTGAAAAATTCTCGAGAGATACGTTAAACAACAACAAACAAACAAGCTGCATCATACACAGTTCTTTTTGTTATTTTTTTGTTGTCCCCACGATAAATTAAAGTCCAAGCTTTTTGCCATCATTGACACCTGCTTTTTCAATAAAAAATGGAACTTGTAAATTTACTTACCTTGTCATTGGTCATTATCAAAGTTATTTTGTTAAAAACATTCTGATTGTACACACAAGTACTCTGAAGTAATATTAAAAAGACGCTTGAGTTTCTGATTGACAATTTCTATGTGCTTTTTTGAGACCAGGTCTTCCAACAATCTGTTGGAATTCCCAAGGGTACCAATTGCACCCCGTTGTTAGCAGACCTATTTTTGTATTCATATGAAGCAGAATTTATTCAAAATCTTATATATGAGAAAAAGAAATCTCTTGTTGTGGCCTTCAACTCGAAATTTCGATATATCGACGACGTATTATCAATTAACAATAGTTATTTCCATTCATATGTCGACACGATATATACCAGTGAGCTTGAAATAAAAGATACCACATCTGTTTCATATTTGGATATTTTACTAGAAAAAGACGTCAATGGTAATCTAAAAACAAAGCTTTATAATTAACTTGATGACTTTAACTTTTCAATCGTCAACTTCCCTTACTTATGCAGCAATATACCCTTATCACCTGCATATGGGGTGTATATCTCTCAGTTGATTCGATACGCAAGAGCATTCTCTACGTATGAACAATTTCTAAGACGATGTAAGTTTTTGACAAACAAGTTGATAAAACTGAAAGAATGAATGAAAGAATATCAACAGTCTCGTGTAAAGTCATCATTTCGTAAGTTCTATGTTCGATACAATGACCTTTTCAGCAAATACAATCTATCATTATGTCATACGCTGACTGAAGTTTTTATACCAATTGTTAGGCCATTATTTACACACTGAACTGTCGAAGCATTTTTCCGTTATCTCCCGATCATGACAATTGCAAGGAGCATATGGCGGGTGTGACCGGTCGGCAGGGGATGCTCACTCTTCGATGGCACCTGATCCCACCTCTGATGATTTTTGAGGTCCGTGATTTCTCTGCTCCCGATTTGTATTATTTTAATGGACTTTGAGCTTGAATACTGTTCGTTATCTCAATATTTCATTGTTGAAAATATCGACCGAAGTGTATTTCAATGGTTGGTAAATGTTAATCAATCTGTAATATTTTCATGACCCCGAAGATCGGGGAAAAATGTTTTTTCTTCCCTTCCCATCTGTGAAAACTATCACATTTGATTTTACACTTTGAACAGTAGAAACTAAATTCGTCAAGTTTGAAACAAATATTCAACTATAATAATGCCTTTTCAAATTTACTCAGAGCAAAGACTCTGTGTTTGTCTGTTTGTCCGTGATTATTTTCTATTAATATTAACTACCTTCTCAGAATTGGCATTTCTTCGTCTTAACAGGCTGAGAACATTGTGATTATTTACATGTTTACGTATTGTATAACAGTATTGTTTTTATATATGCATGTATTTTGCGAGTATACAATGTATATTGTTTTTTTGTGAGCATTGGCTAGGATAAGGACTATCAGTGCAAAAGCACTGGACAATCAATAAAATCTGGGAAAAATACAGGAATGACACAACATGTACACCTCAATGATTACTAATTCTCATTTGCTGATGTTGCAACTGGATTTTAACTCCATATAAGATATTACTGTAAATATTTACGTGTATTGTAATTGTCATCTTGCCAATATCAGTGGCAGAGCTAAATAAATAGTGTAAGTAGTTCAAAAGGTGAGGAGTGCAAAGTTTTAATTAAAATCAAAATAAAAACACCAAACTCTAGTAGAATCACATAAATAGTACGTCCAGGAACTATTATTGACATCACAGCTTGTCCACGTTCGGGAGCATTTGTGTTAAACACATCTTAGTTTCAAAATGCTTGAAAGATTAATATATTTTTCATTTTAGGGAAATGTCAATATTAAATATTGTAGCATTTCTTGATCTACGCAAAACTTTTCGCGGACACGAATAACACGAAATCCAAAGTGAGAACATGCAGATAAACTCAGACATCGCCCAGCCTATTTCATAATTATACTATTGCATATGCACCCTAAACAAGATTGATGTTATTTGTTCATCTCCTGGAGTATTAATTAGCCTCAATGATAATTGTCATCTTTTCTACCATTCACCTTGGAATAACATACAACTTTGTACATGGAACTGTGGATTTCTATCCTATAGGGCTATCATAGAGGTGTTCATATATAATTGTTGGAATTTCTTGACTGCATTCGTCCAACTCTGCGTATCTTTATACCTTTCTGAGGCGAGCTGCATTTTTATGGCCCCGAAGTTCCGGGGCATACTGTTTTTGACTTGTCTGTCTTTCTTTCATAATATGCTGATGTTGCAAATGAATTATTTGGCATTCATGTAATTATATATATAATTTTCAAATTGTCATAACATTTGCAGAATTTAAAAAAATAGGTTAAGTAGGTCAAAAGGTGATGTATTTGAATATAATTATCATAAGATGTAAAATTTACTCAAAAAACAATTTCTCTTTGAAAACTAAAATCTTTTATAAAAACATAAATTGTGTCTAGTTCACAACACTATACAATTTAGGGGGCATATGTATTAACAAACGCGTCTTGTTCCTTTCTCTTTGGGCTTTTATAAGTTTCCAGAAATTACATACTGTATTGATCAAAAATAACAGCATTTGTTCAGAGCAGTTTCCTCAAATTTTACGATTCATTTTATTTTTCCCAAGGAACATCTGTATGGTCAAATTTTAGGTCTTTGCCTTATACTAAAGATAATATGCTTGACCCGGTCAATGATGACGGTTTTGAACACTTTTGAAGTACGATGTACGTTAAGAAAAGTTTTAAAAAAGTAAAATACTTAAAAACTTTAATGTATTCTTACATATAAGTTGCTTTTTCTCTGTATTTTGCATACAATGTATCGACTTTAAGTTGTCTTTGATATTTATGAATGACTTGCAGTGTAGTTTTGTATTTTTAATGATATTAAATGGACGAAAGATACCTCTCTATTACGGATTAAATCTGCATAGAAATATTAAGTACCGATTATAAACCCGACATGAAAGTGTTACCTTATGTTTACTCTATGAATTTAATACTTCTTATATTTTTTAAAGTTCTGGTTATATTTGAAGTTACGGTGATTTGAACAGGTTTGTTTTGTTGTTGTTGTTTTTGTTTTGTTTAGGTTCTTTATTAAATTTCGAGAGAGAATCTGCAACGGAAAACAATAGATTTGAAAATTTAATTTACAAATCAAAGCATTCTCTTTAACACACCCTTTTGTGGTACCCGACCCCTATAACATAAAAAAATGTACTTCATAAGTGGGTGGTGATATCAAAGAAACTGTGCCTTTGTTGTAAATCTTAAAAACATTTTTCGTTGAATTAAAGGAAATTAACAAAATCCGATTTTTAATAAAAAATTAATTGATTTCATATCTTGTGATTGGGCATATATAAATTACTTTGTTAAAATCAGTCTGGTTCTACATAGTATTACATACATGTATTCTGAAGTTGATATTAAAAAGATGCTGGAGTTCCTCATTGACAATATTTATGTAGTAATTGGAGACCAGGTCTTCCAACATGTTGGAACCTCAATTGGCAATGATTGTGCTTCTTTATTAGCCGACTTGTTTTATATTCTCAAGAATTTATTCAAAAACTTATTGTAACGAGGAAAACTTTTGCACGGCCTTCAACTCAACACTGAAATATACATACTACGTTTCATCAATTAAGGAGGCTGGGGGGTCAACAAATTAACCATCAGATATAACTTAATTTTTAGATATGATATCTTATGCTGTGAACTATCATTTGGCAAAGAAAAATTTCATACATTTTAGTTTTGAAATTTGATCATTTTTGTATACCTTCATATGGAGCTCCTCTTCTAAAGGAAATCAATATAGTCTGAAAATGGCCACAACCACCCAGCCCTCTTAACAATAGTTACTTTCATTCCTATATCGACTCAATGTATCCCAGTGATCTCGAAATGAAAGTCACCATAAAGTCTGCCACATCTGTTTCATATTTGGATGTTTTAATCACTATAGACGATAAGGACCAACTAAACTGAACTAAACTGCATAACGAAGGGGAGGACTTAGCTTTTCCATCGTCAACTTCCCTTACTAGTATTTATGTAGCAATATTCCAACATCACCTGCAAAATTAATAGTCTTTTATGTCTCCCAACTGATTCGATACGAATATGCTCTGAATACGATCGATTCTTTTAAACGAGTTAAGCTACTGACAAAAAAGTTGATGTTACAAGGATTTCAAAAACCCTATTTAAAGTCAGATTTTCGCAAATTCTACGGTCGTTATGACCTTGTTTGTAAATGCAACCTATTGCTGGGTCGTATTTTGTCTGACATGTTTCATATTATTTGTAAGGCAATATTTTATATTAAATTTGACTACGGAGGACTCCGTCTACTTAATCAACTACAAACTAGTGTTAATAGTGTGATTAATCAACTTAATCGACTACAAACTAGTGTTAATAGTGTGATTAATCAACTTAATCGACTACAAACTAGTGTTAATAGTGTGATTAATCAACTTCAAACTAGGCTTTAATTTTGATGAGCGATGTTGCCATGGTTCCTAACGATATAATATTTTTTGTTTTGAAAATGTGGCCTCTTGCTGTATTTGTTTGGAACTGGAATATAAACTATATACTGTTATAAATGACGTTTACACAAATACATTTTTTTCTTTGTTTACTGGTTTTTATTTCAACCAAATATAAAAAAGGGGAAAATATGAAGTATTTTGAATATCATATCATAATAATTCATAAATTGCTCAGGTCTGCCTGATTTAAAGGAGATATTACTTTTTAGAGAAAATGTCAAATTTGAATAGGAAAATTCATGTACCAAATCTACTTACAATAGTTAACTTGTGTTATTTTAAGAAGAGCTTAAGTTTTTTCTTCAGAAAAGCCAATGCAATTCAGTGAAACATTATATTTGCTACTCATAGATGAGAAGTAAAAACTATTGGCCCTTTGATGAAAATCAGAATGCCATTAAATTTTACCTTTTTTTTTTCTTTTTCCTCCGTGTTTTAAATAATGAGAAAGCATTTTTTTTTTATAAAGTGCTTATCTGCCAATTTCTTTAGTGAAAAGTATATGTTAATCAATTTCTGATTTTTGAAAATGTATCAATGATGCTTGTACTTACAATTTGAAGAAACTAAGGAATTGAAAATACGAAACATTTATGCACAACTGTCTTCTGTGCGATTTAATTGCATTTTTGGTTTGAGTCACCTATGTTGGCAGAGGATAGTTTCAAATTAAGTATCGGTGAAGATACTAAAATTTAATGAATATTTATTCATTCACAGATTCCTCGTTTACACATATTCTCTCTCTCTCTCTGTGCAAACCAACTTGTGATATCATGTAAAGACAAGCGAAAACACCTCCATCCTTAATAACTACCAACCTTACAAACGCTAATGTATTCTGTATTTTGAAATACTTTTAGGCGTACATTGAAGAGATTGTAGAATGTCGGGGAAATTCATATCCTTGGATTTCACGAATAACTAATCACAACAAAAATCTCATCAGACAATTCTGACTGTGTTAACAATATGCATAGGTATGTCTGTTTACTTCAACAGTATGATTGATCTTTGTTTTATATTAAAGGAAGAATGTGTTTATTTTGCGAATCTCTTAACAACAACCAGATTGGATCCATGGCAGCTGATCCCACCTCTAATGTTTTGGAGGTCCGTGTTTGCTCTGCTCCTATTTTGTATTGTTTAATGGACTTTTGAGCTTGAATACTGTTCGTTATCTCCATATATTCCATTTGTGCGGAGGGGGTGTGTTTTTATATGATAACGGTTTTTATATTTCAACTTACATTATCGAATTAGACATAGTGGCCAATTGAACATCTCGTTTTATTTTAAATGTAGAAAAAAAAATGCATATTAAGAGTAGCTCTATTTGAATTGAACTTAAAGATGTGCGTACTATTGGAAAATAATCTTTTACAATGTATATTATGTATTTACTAGGTTCATAATCGCTGTGTTCACTCATATAAAATGTTGCTTTAATGCTTATGATTTTTCCAAAAGAAATGTATTTTATAAGTAAATTACATACAATTATATAGCATGGCTATTGGACAAAGACATTTCAACTTGTCAAATTTTTAAAGAATAATAGACTTTTATGTCATTCAAAGTTATCTCTCTTATCAGAGTATCAATAAATATTAAACTTGAAAAAGATTCATTATTTTACTCCATGAAGAGGAAAAAAAATTATATTCAATTTGAAATATTTTATCTACTTAAGTTTCAATAATTGATTATTCAACAATCATACATCATTAAAAAAAAAGACCAATCCACATAAACTCAAGTCCAACAATCTTGATTAGAAAATAGTAGCTCATGAATAATAATATGCAACCAATGAAGTTCGACTTCTGTGTAAGAAACATATAATCTGATTGATTCGTGCATGTAAAAAGGTTATAACAGTGCGTGCAAGATAAAGTATTAATAATTAAATGCATAGAAAAACATTATTGCCTTTATCAATCACTGTGAAAAAATCACGATGGAGGTTTTTCAATGTAGTAAAAATCACATTTGGAAAGATTTGGTAAATATGGCCAAGTTGCAATATCTGATGATCTTTTGATGAATTATCTAATGGTGAACGCAGGGAAACGCTTATTAATGGGTAAGAGCGATGTGAGAATCTATAAGAAAACGTCTAAGCAGAGTCGATGAAAAAATATCTACTCAAGTTCTATGTAAAACATGCATATACATAAGGCCTATGCTGACTAGCTTTGCGAGAGAACATTTTTTTACCAAAACTCTTTAACAAATTGTTGCTCAATACGTGTAAATATCATTACATTATTCATTTACTATTACGGCACAAAACTGTCATCGCATCAATGTGCAGTATTTTTTTTGTAAAAAACGTGTGCACATAAAAAAATTAAGGAGTTCATAAAAACTATGACCACCAATACAGACTTCAAGAAGAGTAAGACTGTTATAATGAACAACTTCTTTCAAATGATAAGGTTTATCATTGATGGTCAATCTAATACATGTAGGTACAGTGTATGTGTTTTTACTAATATATAAAATTCAAATCTAATAATGTTTCTTAAATCATGATGTGTTTTAAAGTAAAAGTAACAAAAAAAAAATTATAAAAGAATTACAATCATTCATTTTTGTAATATCTCTATTACAAAAAAAATATAGTAGGAAACATGGAATGTTTTTTTCATGGTATTCATTTCTATTAAATGTTTATGAATTTCTTTTTCAAAACCTATAATAACTTTCTCTGACTAAATCATCTCATGCAGAAGATTTTTTTGTCTGATTGATTAGTAAGAATACATACATATAAAGTAAGAAATGAAAAGCTCTTTGAGTATCCCAAATAAAATTAAATACAAAATCCGAAACACCATCTGTACTTTAGACTGTAACATATTATGTAAAATTATTTTTGTTTTGAAAGCTCTGTGAGGTAAACAATGAAAACGTTTCTCGTGTTTGTAACAAAAGTCACTTGTTAACAACGTATCGATGTATCAGGTAATACGTCCAAAACACTATATTGAATACAAGAAAGCTTGTTGGAAATGCAATACGAGAAATCTTGTCCACTTGCCGTGCTCTTTGTAAGAAATCGACTTCTGCTCGTCGGTCGGCATTCCCATTTGATGGGAGAATGGGACCCTTGGATTGGCGAATCGTGCCCTAAAATGACGTTTGACATCTTGAAAATATTGAAGTACTTTGTATAATTTACATTATAATTTTTTTTTCTCAATAATTTATTGAAAATAAAATCAAGCTTGTATAATGGTAATTGGCTGTGAACTCTTTTATACCTTCATAGATGTAGATTTGACATGTCTTCGTGTTTGAACGTTTATGTAAGCATATTCTAATAAGGCAGCAAAAACAAAAACTAGTCCTGTCGACATCCACACATCTATTGCCTTTATGTAGGACACACGTGGAAGGGAATTCCTGATACCAGAACTCTGGGTTGTCATGGTGAGCACACACAGAACTCCTAATGATATTCTCGCGGGAATTGCATCCACGTGAATCCAGAACGAGATCCAGGAGAGAATTACAATTAGAACACTCGGCACGAATATTTGTGCTAAGTAGTAGCCAATGTTTCTTCTGAAGAAAAGTTTAGCCTGGAGACATGCAAATTCATTGTCTGAAACAAAATTACATTGGCGTCAATATAGTATACATGTACATGTAGATACACTCATTAGCTTAAATTAATGTAGATAAAACGATTCCATATGGATTGAAATGTAATTCATCAAAGCTATTTCCTGTAATATAGCATATGCAGTTTTACTGTGGTTTTGCAAACAAATCAGACTATTCTTTTAAATTAAATTAATAATGAAAGAGTTGAAAACTTAACGGAGCTTGAATTTAATCTGCTTTAAATTTGATTTTGTTTCATTAAATTAGCAAGATAGAAACAGAAGATCAGGCAGCAAATAGGACTGCGTTGTACAAACACCAACAGCTAACTCGCCATTAACTTCTACATATACATCAATAGTAATTGAAAATTAAATTAAATTTATTTTTTTTGCAATGGCCTGGAATTTTAAATAATGAATGCTTTACTTTCTTGATAACAATGATAACAACAATAATTGAATTTTAAGAATTGAAAGTATTGAGTTTAGATCGAAGCTGACACATCAATTTCAAACACACGCAAGTAGCTTTCATTGCATTGTCTCCTAGAGATTGTACTATCTGTTAGGAATAATTCATGTCTTTCAAATGCTTTTTCTGTAAAAAAGCCAATTATACGGAAATAATTATTTTTATTTCCATATTTTTCATTGTTTTAGTATTGATTTTTTCCTTTTTTCTGTAAAAGCTGTTGTAAAAGGGACCTTACTCGGACCAAATGACGTGGTTTTCTCACACGAGCCCGTCGCTATTGGGTTATAAAAGTAAAACTGTGGCGTTTCTTGTTGGTCATTCTCCTCGGCATTCATCAATATTACAGGATCCTTAGTGTCCCAGTGGAATACCACGTTCTCAATGCTATATGCATCTGCAAAATATCAAAAAAATTCTCAAATTTATGTAGAAAAGTGACGAAGAATATAAACAGTTTTATAGCTAAACAAGGGTATGATGCAATTTTGATAGGAACCTCTAAAGTGATTCATTTTACAAGGAACTACCCAGACTCTACAGCTGAGGGTTCATGTTATATCAGAATTTTTCAAAACTATCACTCCCTAGCTAATTACGGATCTCGCAACTCTTTTAATGCTTTTCTATTGTCTTCACTGTCTCATTGACCAAGATTGTCACAAAAGTCTGTAATAACATCAGATAGATAGTAATTTCATAATAAATTTCATTGCACTATAAAGGAAATATATAAATATGGTGTATCCGCTCCGTATATAGAATCCATTCAGGAATTAGCACATCGAGGACTACATCCAGAACGTATTTCACTCAAACAACAAACGAATCTATAATCAAGAAAATAATCTGGTTTATGGAGGACTTCGCAACCTTTCTCCCTACCGCCATAAACTTAGAGCAACCTCTTCCCCCGAGGATTTTTTTAGCGTTGCCTAATCGAACAGATAATAAGGCTGGTGTCAATTTACAATCAACCTTGTTCTCCTTTTTTTCCTGGTTTCTTTTATACACGAATCAATTTTTCACCTATTTTGTAGTAGTTTTGCTTATTTATATTTGATAAAAATGTAATTCTATAAATTAGCGAAATTTACAAATGTAAATAATGGCAAACAGTTTCAGTATTCATAACCTTGGCTAACTAACTGTACCTTTATAACAGGTGCATGAGTATACGTGAACATTCCAGTGTTATGGAACAATGATATGTCTATTTTTATTAGCTTTAAAAATAGATGTGCAGCGTAGGGTATAGGAGAGAATCATCTCAGGTTTCTGACTAATTAAAATATTTAAAGTAAACCTGCATTAATATCCTTCATATTTAGATATTAGGAATTTCTATAATATTTTCTTTGAAAACAATTGTACAACTGGGCTAAAAAAAAAAAAAAAATAAATAAATAAAAAAACAAAAAAAAAAACAAACAAAAAAAAAAAACAAAAAAAAAAAAAACAAAAAAAAACGTAAAAAAAGTGAGTATAAAATTTAGAGGAAACCATATCTTCTCTGAGCACCTAGTTATTAGGCCATTCCAAGTTTTTTCTCTGTTTAGCGTCCACCCATCTTTCAAAAACCTACCTACCTATTCGCAAAAAACACACAAGCCAAAAAATAAAACACAGACTTTACAGTAATAAATATGACATCATTCAAATGATTTGATCTTATGAATCTATTTTTCTCATAGAAATATCTTCTGTTTGGTAAAATCAAGGGATCACAAGGGCTTAAAATATACATAATATGACATACTAGTGAGAAATATTTAAAGAACTTGACAAATTTCCAAAATTTTGACCAAAATAATCAATTTTAGGACTCCTGATTTTTTTTTTCTGATATGGGGTGCCGAAAACCAAGGCGCACGCGGACGCTAAACGTAGAAAAAACTTGGAATGGCCTTATAGAGAATATGCGCTTTTATTGTATTTTGTTATTTTTTTTAATTCTACGATCTTTTACCCATCCTCACAAGGTCAGGGATCATGAGTCAACTCGTGGCAGAGGGACCCCTGACAAATTTCATTCGGGTTTTTACTGGCAGACGGTAGCGACGTATTTCGGGGGGGGGGGGGGGTTACGAAAACTGTTTTTCTTACTCCTGACCATTCACATTTAACTTTCGGTGATAAACAACATGTCATCTGCTTACTGCTTACTTTTTGTTTACATTTTATGCAACTAATGAAAAGCGCAATTTGATTTCGGCTTCTCAAAGAGAGACTTTGGCCGGAAAAAGAAACGAATGAAAGTTTTCAGGGGTTCTACGGCCACGAATGAACTCAAGATCCCTGATGTTGTGAGGATGTCCTTTACCTTGCGATGAAGTTCTTCTCATCTCATATAAACCTAACATTTTATGACAGAGAAAACACATTCTGAAAGTGTTTACATATTGGAATAAAATATACAAAATATTGTTTGACCATAAATATTATGACCAGAGAAAAAAAAAAGAAAGAAAAAAATTACTTCTTTCCTCAGCGACAGAAAAATCGATTGCTTAAACAATGGTCATCAATCTAAATGTTTCCTCCTTGACGATCAACCTTCTAAGGTGACTATTAAATTGTGCGCTATATCACCCTCCGGAATTTCCTCTGTGAAGCCTTTTCCCAATCAATACTTACAGCTTTCCAAAAAAATAGTGCATTCTTGGTCATCAAGTGGGAAGTTGTGAAGTTTCATGGTACAAGTCAGCGTCATTGACAATCTGGCGAGAGAAATATGATATAAGTAATTTAATCACAGAGAACGCATAAAAAGTCGGTAATTCCTTATGTTTTCGTTAATTTCTTACGGCAAATGTGTTCATGTGAAATAATGTAAAAACAAAACTTATTTCAGACTAATCATTGTTGAAGATTATATGCATAAAAAAATAAGAAAACAAATGTTTTCCAAATAAGAATTTTAAAAAAATCTGTTGAAAGGGGTTTCATCTTTTTTTTTTTTAGGTTAAGAAAGAGGTTATTACACGAAATTAAAGTACAACTCGGAATTTTCCATCAGGTTTTTGTAAAGTTTTGAAGTATGAAAAAGCCAAACATGAAAATCAAGTATCAAACTCGGGTGAAGTTTTTCCTGGCCATTGTTACTCGATCAGAAGTCTGTCATCCAAATCGCGTTAATGGAGCATAATTCTTACAAGGGATCCAGAAATTCATGGTCGATGTTATAAATCATATTTTATGCTCGCTCTTTCTAGGCTCATATTCAACATTTTCAGTATTCCTAGTTCTACGTTAATGTACCAAAACCAATAAGAAAACCATCTCTCAACGTCATGCGTCCTGGGTTCACACGTGGTCGTGGGACCCCTGAAAAACTTCATTTGTATTTTACGGGCTTAACTGCTCCTCTCATTGAGAGGCACCAATCAAATTAGGGCTTTCATAAGTTGACATAAAACGTAAACAAAAAAAACAAAAACAAAACAAAAACAAAAAAACAAACAACAACAAACAAAACAAAACAAACACAGTTGACACCTTATTGCATGTTTTCCAGGTATTTTGTTACCAAAAGGCTTACTGTAATTTGTCGAAAGATAATAAAAACAATCAAGATTTTTAATTTCCCCCGAAAGACGTCGAAATTAAATTTAAATATTTTATACTGAATATAACTTACCACATGTTGTACCTAAATAGTATTTACCTCGTCCCATCAGGAAAAAGAAAACCCAGAATGGACAAAAGTAATGAATTTTGAGTTAATTGATGCTTTCACCCTACACAAACAGATAACATTAGACCAGACTCACCTTATGCTGTAGAACACAGTTCCATTCTGGTAAATATGCAGCAATTTGTTGTTCACTGTAACTGTATGGAATGTGGCTTGTTTTTCGTTTGGAAAGTACGTATCAGGAACCCAAACATTCTCAATCATTTTCTGGTCAAGTTCCAGACTTGAAAAATTACTGTACTTTGTGAAATTAAGGCGCGGATCCACCCATGTTTGGTAAAGAAATAAATTGAGAGAGAAATCCTGTGAACATACAAATTGAACAACTTGAGTGGACGGGAGATTACATTAAAAGATATGATTTGAGAGGTGCATGTAGAAATGTAATGAAGATAATCTCACCATTGAAATTTCATTGATGGAATCGATACTGATGATAGACAATTTCAGTGTCACATTGGTTGCTCTATCTGCAACACATAAACAAAGGGTTACATCTTATTTTTCTATGATACTTTCTTCTTAAAAGAACAAATATTTTTTATAGTTACGTTGAGTAACATGACAGGCATTTACCGGATAAAGATTCATTTGAAAAACAAGATATTAAATAAATTTTGTGAATCCCAAAGGATCTCTTTCGTACAATTAGTGACAAAATTTTGTTGAAATCTTCCTCGTACATGAATATATAATGTATATAGTAAATGAAAGACACACGTTTTATTCCACTGCATTATGTAAATCGATCGTAATATTTTCCTGGGAAACTAGATTAATAGTAAAACAATGAACGCGCATATTCTTTTTAATATATTTATTATTTCTATCAGTAGAAAAAATGCACTACGTAATCATATGTATAGATTTTACCGGTATGCAAGAAGCAAGTAGACTCCACAAATCTGAGAAATTATTGGGTAAAAATATTTTACTTTACTTTTCCATTGATAATATTAAAAGAAAAACATTGGACCTCTATTTAAATATCATTCTTGTCAAGTATCCTAATTAATCATTTAGAATCCAGCCTGCCTAAAGAACTTATGTGCATTTCTTTAACAAATGAACATGTTTGTATAATGATTCTTTAGAGAACATTTTAAAACATAGCTAAATCTTTCTAATTTAGATTTCCTGACCCCAAAAGATATCACGTAGTAACAAACTAGAATCAACAATTCGTGTTGGAATCTCAAAGGTGAGTATTTTTACTCCAATGATTTTATTATTTTAATATATTTATTACTTTGCGGACTCCTATTGAAATGTAAGAATATCATTGAACACATTTTATCACCATTTAAGCAAGATAAACTTGAAAAAAAACAGTTGTAACTGGTCTTAGACTAGAGATTCAGGAACAAGCCAAAAGTCTGAGAAGCTAACAAAGAATTAGGGATCACAAATGTTTAGTAAATACTTATAGTTTACTAGTTGAGATGAGAAACATATTTACAGAATATAAATTTGGTAGTAACTACCCAAAATAAGGCTACAGGACATAAACTCCTCGGAAATAGAAAATGAGTTCAATAAATTTTGACAAGGTTTTAAAGATATCGAGTCAATTACAAATAAATAATGGTCTCTGAAATCACATCCAAGTCAATTTTAAAAAAAAAATAATTGCAGAACGTTGACTTTTCATGATTTAAATGATTGGGTTTGAATTTTGCATAACATATACATGTACTTCAAAGCAATCATAATAAGGGTATATGAGGAAAGCTGTTTAATGAACATAAGGTCATTAGAAATTTTAATATAGATTTGAATCAATCAATATGAAATTAATTAGTTTGAAATTTTGAAGTTTGTAGCATACTATCAAGCTTATCCAATGCATATCCGTAGAATGTTGAATTTAAAATTAGTTTACAAAGACACCAAAACCAATTCCAGGGACATACATGTATTGTCAATAAAATTGTGCTAAACAAAAGAGAAACCAATTATTAATAATATTTGATTATACTTGCCTGTCCTTACTTTGTTTTGCGTTTGGGTGTTTTCATGTCACCTACCTTCTTCATAATTAGGTGCAATTCTGTTGTCATAAGTATTGTTATCAAGCAATTTCTGCAAAACATCACGCCTAAAAACAAACAATGATACATGTATGATATAGTGATAAACTTTCTTAATAAACATGATTTAAATTGAGAAGTTATGTTCTTAATCGGTCGCCCGCTTGTCTCAGTGGTTAGAGTGTCTGCCCTATAGTCGTGAAGGAAGGAGTTGATCCTTACGTCGCGGGTTCGAATCCCACTGTGGGATAGTGGAGACCGGCCCTTCGAATGAGATCGTATAAACCAAGGTCCCTTGTCACAGTAGATGCTGGCACGAAAAAGATCCCTCACTGCTCAATGGCCCTAAGTGCCGAATATAGGTCAAAATTTCCAGCTCTTCGCCGGCAAGTGCCGGCGTCTCCATATGAGTGAAAACTTCTCGAGAGGGACGTTAAACAACAAACAAACAAAATATGTTCTTAATCTAATCATATATATATATATATATATATATATATATATATATATATATATATATATATATATTCAGTAATGATTATCATTGCGATAAATGCGTGAAAGGATGCAATTATCTGATGTTATAATGACACCTCTTTATTATTCGTTGTTTTGTCTATGCCATATCAATTATGCAAAAAATTGAGCATTAACATGCATTGAACCAGAGGATGGTGCATTCGATATGCATGAAGGACCCTCTTTGGGACAAAAACACGCAACTAAGCTCTACAGGCGAACGGTAAAAATCGTTATCGTCTTTATTGTAATCTTGAGGGAGCTAGGAGGTTTGTTTTAACGCCAGTACTGAAATCATATCTGAAAGCTATAATTAAAAAAATACAACAGTCTGCTATCCTGAGAGTTTATGAATATATTTGTAAATGATATTATTGCAAGAGAATCTTTTAATCAAATGTTAAAAGTACTTATCTCCACAGAATCATTCGTACTAGGTATTGTATATGAGAAAAATATATTTATTGATTGTGTTTTTCATTCACTTAAAAATAATGCTTTGGAGAAAACATATACTTTTATACGTTATGTTAAACAGGCCAGTTAATGAGAAATAAATTTAATCGTTACACTTTAATCTTTACACTTTCTCTTCTCATGGACATTTAACAAGCAATTTATTCCTATTCCAAACTTTAATCGCCAATTGTGGCCTCACCCTACCCCCGGGATAATGATTTGAACATACGTAAATTTAGACTAGGTAATAAAGCTTGCACATAAGTTTTTACTCACCGGGCCCAGTGGTTCTTGAGAAGAAGATATTTGAAAGATGTCATTAAATTTTCACAAAATCTAAATTATCTCCCCTTCAAAGAGGGCGTGGCCCATCATTTGGACAAATTTGAATTCATTTCACCCAGTGATACTCTGTGTCACGTTTGGTTGAAATTGACCCAGTGGTTCTTGAAAAGAAGATGAAATTGTGAAAAGTCTACGACAACAACGACATACGACGAACACATTTCAGAAAAACTCACTTGAGCCTTCGGCTCAGGTGAGCTAAAAACCTAGGCCCGTGTTTCGGCAGGCCGAGTTAAGGTCTAAATTTCAAGCCTTTCGACTGTGTATGGTGACGTCTCATAAGAGTGAAATAATCTTACAAGGGACATAACATTATAACAATCAATCATATTCCTGTATCAAAATTGTGAAATACATTTATTTCATCTTGAAAATCTCTTTATTTATGCATGGATATCTGGCAGACAAATTGTTTGCTTAATTCATAAATATTTCAAATTAAAGATATCTGTTCATGTATGTACCATTTGTGCAACCTAGCCTCCTTAACTTTCCCGGCTCATCATAATCATCATCTTCATTATCATCATCATTATCATCATTTTTCTCAATATGTGCAGTAAGGGTACGCAATTCTTGTCGCCGGCGACAATATGTATAGCCTGCGACAATATAAAATGGTGTACGACAATATGTGCAGTAATGGGATGTACACAATGTCGCCGGCGGCAATATGTATAGGACGACAATATGTTCCGTCAGAATTGCAGAAATTGTCTAAGAGATACGTACTGTATGTATGATTTGCATTCCAATTACATTCACAAAACTACAAAAGAAATCCTTAAGCAACTCTAACTGAGGGGCGACAATATGTGAAGTGAAGATAGGCACATAATGTCGCAGACGACAATATGTTCAAGTGTAACTTTTTAGCTGGCGACAATATGTACCGATGGAGGACAATATATGCAGTGAGGGTAAGTACATATTGTCGCCGACGACAATATGTACAGAACGACAAAATGTACATGTACCGTCACAACCCAGCCTGCTATATATAATTTAAAAAAAATATGGGCCTAGGCTCTAGGTTCAGGCCCCAGGCCTAGGTTTGGATTGCTCTTAAATTGAAAGTAATTTATATCTTTAAAAATCTTATTCTCTACTTATGGACATGCAGCAGGCGTTTTTTTTTTTGCATGATAATAATGAACAGTAGCCCATTACATTAATATTAAATGAATTGATGCTTCCGGGCCAGGCCCCAAGGTAGGGCTAAGCTGGTCAAGTATTGAAATTTATCTTCTTCTCCCCTGAATTCTAGGAGACAAAACTGCTTGATTATAACCATAGCTCGTTATAGAGTCCCCATGGCCTGAAAAACACGTTATATAAGTGCAGACCATTCCCAGACACAAAGTACTCATAGTCTGAGAAACTCATGATACTCGGGTGACTGTCAAAGCCCTGGCTCCGGGGCACAGGCACTTGTTTCGGTAATAAATTTTTAACCCATAGTATAATAATAACACAAGGTATCTAACTCTGATTTACATGGAGTCCCCCCCCCCTCCCCCAGAATCGCACTCATTTACACTTTTAGAGGAAATATACTGGCAAACTGTTTATACCTATGTTTTCTACGATAATTTATCTACAGATAACATAGGTGTAGATAACATAGGTAATATGTTTTACGGTGTGACCGTTGGGGCGAGCGCAGTTGCACCATCAGAAAAACGTTTACACAGCATACACTTGTAATCTTTGATCCGCCACTTCAAACTTCCAAACCGCACGAGACACAGTCTAGACTGTGACGTCACATGACGTCGGAATTTACGGAGACAGTCGAGCGTCTGGTTGAACGAGACTACAGGCCTACTGTAATATTTAACGAAATACGTTGTATAGTAAATGCATGTATTTTTTGTTAATTTTAAGCTCTCGGCAAACTGCAGTCTTTTATATTTTATATTATTTTATATTCGCCATTATCGCATGGAATCCTGGTAGTGAGGGAATTCTGGGAAGGTTTCACTCCAAAATTTGCCTGACGTATATGTCATTCCGAATTTCCTCTGTTCTTACACGTTAGTCTATTGAGCTCGCTGCGCTCGCTATAAACAGTTTGTCAGTGTATTTCCTCTGAAAGTGTAAATGAGTGCGATTCTGGGGGAGGGGAGTACTCCGTGTAATTCGGAGTTAGATACCTTGTGTTATTATACTATGGGTTAAAAATTTATTACCGAAACAAGTGCCTGTGCTCCGGGGCCACAAAACTTTGATGATCTCACTTTTGATCTCAGTCTCACTTTTCCCTTATACATCTCTTTAGTAAAAGTGAGACTGAGATCAAAAGTGAGCTCGTCTAAGTTTTATGACCCCAGAGCCAGGTTTTATTAAAAAACAAGTTGCAAATACTGATCAGAATAGACGTCACTTAGGTTACTCCACTCGAACATTTTTTTTTGTTCTGTATTCCATATCCTTACCTATGCATATGTTCAGGGATCAAACATGATTAAATCAACTCGTATTAATATCCTTGATAAAATATTAACAGTTTATATAATGTATGTCGTTTCTAGACTGAATAGCATATTTGTGTTATATTCCGTTTTCTGTTCCGTTTCGCTATCCACTTTTTAGTAACATCCAAACAAAATACCTGTTAATCGATAGTTTTTTGTGTAGTTGTTGCATAATGCCAAAGTATCTGAGAGAAAAGGGAATGAAAGCGTCTGTCCAGTATTTAAAATCAAATAAAAAAAGCGTTGTAATACAGGCATTAAGCTTGATATGAATTGATTTTTGAGGGGGAAAATTTAGCATTAATATATTTATTTTCCAATCATATATTAGCTTCTTAGCCCGAGTAAGAAGGACCTTATACATAAGTTTAGTCAGAACAATATTTGGAAATGTTTATCTTATAAGGGAAGAGCCTAATGAAAAACTAATACCACTGAGAAAAAAATGTTTTATTAGGAATGTTCATTAATAGTGGGGGGTCTTGAAAATATGCTCAGTTTAATCTTTCATCAATTCTTGTTTTTATATTTCATTTTTCACAATAATCTTTGATGTAAAAAAAAACCCCCGAAGACTCGACAAATGTACATGTATAGATTGCAGAGAAAAATATCCCTTTGGGTATTTGGGAGGTGATATGCAGCATCTATGCAAATATATGGATGACTGAAACTATTGCGGCACTTTACTATTGAATGGAGATTAGTTTAAGAACTCTGATATGTAACTTTAACCCCTCATGAGAAATCATCGGAGATGAGGAGTTAGACATTATGTTAGTTTTCGCCTCTGAAGGAGTCCATTATAACCAAGATATCGAATACTGGACAGAGTTTATTCTTCCGCTTGATTTCAAATGGCATTTTAGTGCACAAATGTTGCGGCATTGATGAGACTACCGGCATCATATGTGCCTCGTTAATAAACCTCTGATATGCTTGGTTTGTTTCAAGTCCGTTACCAATGCTGAAGTCACACACATATTATTCACTTTCTTTACCTGTCCAAATGAATACATGCATATTGCTAAAAAATAATTTTGCGCATACTGTACAATTGTGCAGTTGCAAGATTCTGTCAAGTTTCGTTAAATTCTCTGCCAGGTATACCAAATTGAATAGACAGTATCTGGTGGAACCATCTATATGTACATGTATCACGTAGCTTATCCCAAAACAACATTTGTTATCAATTACTCCTTGGAAAAAAGCAAGTGCTCATAGGCAGACAGATAAAACAAAACATTTACAAAAAATACAAATAGGCATAAAATTTGATAAACTCTCTGTAAGAAGTAAAATTAGAAATATAGGAGGATAAAAGATAAGTTCCCTACCTCGCCATTTCACATAAAGCCAGTGGTAAAATAGCCAGATAGATTAACAGAGTACACAGATACATAGTCACCTCTGTCAGTGCTTCCCCAAGTTCTTCTAAGATGAGCCACAATATGTTTTATTGTTGCTTTTTTCTGTTACAATGCACCATTCGGATAAACGTAACAATCCGCGGATGCCTTGTGGCGTTTCCGATCGACCGTGCTGTCACTGGAATGCATTCCACGTCACTGTTCTCTATGAAATCCTGATGCTTTCTTGTATCCCTGATTAATATTGGCATTAAGGCGTTGGGACATTTAATAATTTATTGAGAGTCTCCAAAGAGTGTGTTTTTTTAATTATGAAATGTTGAAAAGAAGTTAATTGCACAGTGTGTGTTAATATTCATTTAGGGTAAAATGTTAAGAAAAAAACGAAATTGTCACTTCGAAATACTCTTTCTCCGTTAAATTACAAATTTGGAAGCAAAGGTGTTCAAGAGTAAATTCTGAATATTCTATGAATGATTTTTTTTCCGAACGATTTTGCTGAGTTTAATTGTTTAAATACACATGTATATTTAATATCATCGATTGTAATTCAAATAACAGCCTTGTGAATTTGGTTTTGCAAAATTAAATCTTTAGGGGCAACTGGGGTAAGTGGACACATTAAGGGTTTAATTGGAGTCTGAAAACTTCTAATCTGAACTAATCTTTCTTGTAGTATACTAAACTGATAGTTCACTCTTATCTTTTTGTAGTGTAAAATATTTCTCAACTTAATTCAAATGGTTTGAAATATATGGGCTTAAAAGTTAAATTTTAAAAAGTGTTCACTTACCCCAGAGATTTGGGGTAAATGGACAGTGTTGAAAATTATGAAATAACAGTACACATTGTCTTTGAAGATACAATTACACATCCTTATATTATCGACAAAAAAGTTAAAATTAATTAATTAATTTTTTTTTCTTCAGAATTAAAATTAATTAATTTTCTGAGATCGATCACTGTTCGTTATCTTTACCCTTTTTCATTTATGAAAAATATTGAAATGCATATGTTTTTCTAACTTTTTAATGACATGAAATTATCAATATAATTCAGTGACTCAAAACATCCAATATATAAGGTATTTCACACAAGTAAACATTCTCTAACACTCAAAAAAGTGGAAAACCAAAATCAAAAAAATTATCGATGCTTGTCACATACAAAATGTTCTAGCTGGCGTCCATATTTTCCAGTGCAAGATTCGTGGTACCAATCATCACAACTAGTACATTTAACCCAGTCCTCATCATCTGAATCTTCATCATAATAGTACCCCCCACAGTAGGAGCAGCAATTAATGGTGTCAGTGTGAGAAAGGATATTTTCCTTTGACTTTGATTTAGTCTTCTTTGATTTACTTGTAGGCTTAATAAGCTGTTTCTTCAATTTTTCCATCTCTTTCTTTTGTTTCTTTTCTTCACGCTCTTTTTTTCTTATTTCTTTTTCCATCTGGTCTTTTTCTCTTTTTTCCTCCTTTTGTCTGATTTCATTGATGAATTCATTCTCTGTTACACATCTTGCACCACGAACTTTCTTAGTTTTTCTTTGAGCTGGTTCTTTGACAACTGTTGGCAGTTAAAGTGCTTCTGTAATTTCTTCTGAAACTGACAAGGAGCTCTGCGGAACCTGGGTTGATTGACCAATAGAGACTGTCACGTTCTCAGCTGATGCAATTTCACCCTCACTGGTAGTGCTGGTTACTGAAGCTAAGACAGAAGTTTTTGATGGCCCAAATGCCTCTGCAGGAATAGCTAGAGGGTTGAAAGGAAAAATACCTGTAGCTCTAAAACCTCCAAAGATATTTACCATATTCATTTTCTCATTATATGCATGAGAGAAAATTCCGCAAAAGTCATATCTGGATATTTGTCTGCCAGGATTTGATTTCAAAAATGATTCACAATGCCTGTAGTATGCCTTCTTTAAGGGCCCAAAAACACTTCTGTCCAGTGGCTGTGTCCAATGCGTTGTGTGAGGCGGCAAGCAGAATATTTCAACGTCATTTGTCTTCGTTGCTTCCTGAAGTGTAATATGAGAGGCATGGCCATCTACTATCAGCAACACTGGTCTTTGAGGTGAGAGGTTGGACAAAAAAATCTTTTCAAACCATATATATTCCAAACAATTCTCCATTAATAAATGAGCTTTTACTGCATGCAAACAGTGTGTTCTTTGGGGCACTGCTCATTAAAGCTTGACTGATTCTTTTTCCTTTGAAAATCACCATAGGTGGCAAAACATGGGCCTCAGCATTTACACAACACAAAACTGTAATGTTTTCACCCCTTTCACCACTTGTCTTCGCATGAATGGCTTTCTTTCCCTTCCTCCCCACAATTTTTGATGTTTGATGAACTGTACTAAATCCTGTTTCATCTGCATTAATTATTTGCTGGGGTTTTGACTTTATATTGAGTCTATCCATAAGATCTCCTAGCTTGGTAAAATGGTCTGAAATTACATTTGGATTAAGCATAGTACCACGAGCAGCACTTAGACCTTCAGGTTTACGGAGAGATAAGCATGGGTGCCGGTCTCGAAATCCCTGCCACCAGTCATATCCTGCCATTTTCTTGTCTGCATTAAATGGATTTTTTCTTCCTGAGTGTGCAATATGTGTGAATATGCAAGCTTACATACATCTGATATTGTAACCAAACCCGCGTTCCTCCATCTCCAAAATGTGACTAACAAGAGAGTTTTCTTCCTCTTTAGACAGAGTGGTTGGTTTTGATGCTGGAGACTCCAAATCCATTGTTGAAAGTCTCCTCGACAGGGTTGTTCTCGGAATGCCAAATATCTTAGAAGCTTTAAACTTGGTCATTTTCCCCGTTTTAACACACTGAACAGCTTTACTTAATGATTTTCTGTCCCATTTTCCTTGTTTGGGCACCCAGTTTTTTTTCTTTCTGGCCATTTTACAATGATTTCCGTTTCTGAAATTAAAAAAAATTATTTTAATTACATAAAACCCAAAATCTCTGTGCAAGAAAATATTTACCATCAAAGATACCTTACTTTTCTTTTTTTAAAATTTAATTTGCAATTATTAAAATTTATGTTACAAAAAATCAATTTATGTATTATTTTCATGATTAGAACTATCATTTAAAAATGAATTTGATACATAAAACTAAGATTTATACTGATACAATTCAAACTGAATATCTAAAGATTAAACCTGAGACTGCTGTTTAAATAACATTGTCACGGTTTTGCACTGGCCACTTCCCCCAACAAACTGGGGTAAGTGGTCACAATATGACATTTTGACATTTTTAAATTAATCTTATCAATAATTCTAACCGAATAAATATTTGTGTTTGCAAATTATTAATTTCAAGGAGTATGTTGCCATTCATTACATATTTTTTTTCTTATAAATCTTGAAATTTGTAATAAATCCATGAAGCCTTAGGACACAACGTAATTTTTTTTTTCATTATCACGTGACCTTTCTAAAGGGTAAACGTAAAAAGAAAGCTTACAATTTTCCCTTCCTCTTGAACAACAAAACATAATAATGTGTAAATTGATATAATATTTGAAAAACTAGTGTCTACTATTATCAAATATAAACGCCTCTCACGGATTGAACTTGAATATTTTATTATCAATACACATGCTTTCATTATGTTTGTATACAGATTTTTCAAAGGGTAGCCATTTTTTATGTGAAGATCATATATTGTTTACAGGAATGATGCAATAAAAATAATATAAACTGCAAAAATACATCAATGTAAACACTCCAGACCTAAAACTGATGCTTCATTGTATAGATTGAAAACAAGTTCTTTTGCTTAAAGGCGAACAGTTTTTATTAAAACAATGGTTAATGTCTGCAGTATTTATGACAATACTAAGAAAATGGCTCTGTGCAGTTTACTTACGGATCGAGTCACAGTTTTCTCCTTTTTTCAATCGAAGTCGTTGACCTTGAATTTTCCCTGTCTTTGTTGTTAACACATTTGCTTCCTCCTTTACAACGAGAGCTGAACAGGTTTGATAACTCTTGTTTGCTTTAATTTTAAAGCAATTTTTTTTAAAAATGTGTCCACATACCCCAAGTGTCCACTTACCCCAATTGCCCCTATGTACGATGTATTTACGAGGGGTGATCAAAAAGTTCGCGAACTAATTGAATAACTTCCATAAAAGAAATGAAATTAGGTTTTAGTGTTCATTATTTTTTAAAGTAGTCCTCTCCGATTTAAATGCACATCTGCCACAGTTCTGCCCATGCGCAAATCACGTGATACAGGCGGTCACGTGACATGCTCCGAAGCGTTCCGTTCACAGGATGTAAAAGATTTTTTCTAGTCTTATATTTCTTACCATGCAAGTTATTTTTTATAACAAGAATAGTCAACTTGTCAAAAATGGCCAAATCTCGGCAATAGGATGGGTGGATAAGGATATCCTTTCCCGGAATGAGCATGGTGACCATCGCAACCCGAGTTTTCCGTCTTGGAGCGTCGTTTATCCAATGTGGATATAAGGCATGGCGCCTTCTTTTTATCATATCTGATATGATTAAATTCTAAGGTAAACGATATTTTAGGGATTTAATAACTGTATTATTGTTAAGATATTCAACTATTTTTCTAACTGTAACTTGGCGGTCTTTCATATCAAATTGCTCAACTGTGGACACATCTCTTCCCCAGCTTGCTTTCACTGGGCAAGAGAACAAACATCATTTTTAACCATCTCCCTTCTTTCACTAAAACAATCAATCCAATTAATGATTAAACTCCTGGCAAGTCTTTTGTCTTCATAAACTTTGTACAAAGTTATATATGCTATTGCAAAGGAATTTCTAAGATACACATTAAACTTTACAGCAGTTCGTTGCTCGAGTACGACTGAGTCAATCATTTTTTGTCACAAGTAACCTACCTTATGACGTCATTTTCACATTGTGACGTCACAAACATGGATCAAAACATTAAATAAAACTGCTATATATAGAACACATGTATGACTATGTGTGTGCCAAATTTCATTCTGATCTGAATTGTGGTTTTGAAAATATAGAGATAGTTCGCGAACTTTTTGATCACCCCTCGTATACTACAGCTGTATATGCGAGAATTCATATATCGTTGCAAAAATAAATAAAACAAATTTTATTGCTTTCTAACATCATAAAAGGCAAAAATGAATCGTCAGCAGACACCTCAAATTTCATTACAATAAAAGATGTTGATCATTACCACAAAATCGATGAGGAGCCTTTACTTTATATGGTTTAACTGCAACGTTATTCTGTCTTTAAAATATGTTTTACTGGGATAGACAAAGATCTAGTCACATTGGAAAGAAGCTAAAGCTTATCTATGAAATTTAATATACTAGTATAAGGGATTCGAACTCGGAACAACAGGTCGCGCTATCCTGTTTGAAATATGATTGAATTCTGCTTTTCGATTATTTACAAGTAGGACAGTAATTGCATAAAATAAAATTTAACTTTCCAAAATACACCGTTCTAGATAATCTTATTCTTTGACACCTTTTTCGTTTGATTAGCCACTACATTTTTATTTTGAATTTGTGACGAAATCCATGAAAAAAATATCAAAAGGTTTATGAAGTACAGTTTAGATATTTTAAGTACAACCCCTTAATCGATATGCAAATATTAATTCCCCGGAGTCTGGGAAAAATCTTATTATTCTATAATACTAATTGATCTTAAAGCCAATTTACAAGTCTATTAATGAAATCTTAAATCTTAATCACATTTCAATCATTTTAAACTCATTCATAATTGATACAAAACAAATAAACAAATAATGAAGTGGACACAGTCACATTCCGAATCATTGATTAAATCGAAAACATGAGTCGAAATCTTAGAGAGTTATTGAATTTTCTGTCCCTAAATGGAAGTAATATTTCTACAGATTAAATCCGTTTACATATACAAGTAACACGTTATGGTAACATAAAACTTATTTTAATCAATATGCAATCAATTTAGATGAAGTTTTAACCAATTTTATTTACATTTTCTTTGACCCCCCTAATTACAAAAATAAACAAATAAATAAATAGATAAATAAATATATAAATAATAATAAAAAAATCATTAAATAATTTTAAGGGATATAAACACATAACAAAGCTGAGAACCCATTACAATTGTCTGTTAGGAATTATATATAAGCGGATAAATAAAAAACTTTATATGCTTTTTATAAAACAAAATGTCTGCTGTGTGAAGCATGGCTTTTAGGGACTCCACTGTGCAGTTTCAGGGTCTAGATAGACATCCTACATTGCTTTCTGAGAGAGAAAATGAAGACAATGCTTCAAACTATTGAGTTATACATGTATGTTTGAATTCTAAAAACGAAAACAAAACACTGAATTCTTCTGAAGCTATCTGGTATCTCGTCAAGTTATCCAGTTTGGAACACTTCTAATTGTAAATATTAAGGAATAATAACATGAAAAAAGGAAATTTAATGAGTTTTTTTTTGTTTTAACTTTGTTTTTACAATACATATTTATTTATTTTTTGTAATTTTACCTCTGGTTTTACATATATGCATCTGGAAAAAGACTTTCAACGAACAAGTGAAGATATGGATAAACTGTTTGAAGCCAGGCATGCCCGAATACCAAATGAAACACTTCAAGAGGACTGATTTTGTAATAAAAAAAAAAAAAAAAAAAAAAGTTCATACACCTGTACAGATGTACAAATTTTTAATGGTTGACGACAACATACATTTAAAAACAAATGAAAAAAGTTTTGTTGCAATATTTTATCAAGTAAATTAAATATGGTCCACATATTGCCCATGTAAATATCTTCTTCCTTACAGAATAGAACTTGAAAACTAACGGAGGCAAACTAGATTTGGCCTTTGTTGACCTATTTATATGTATATATTTGCAAACTGTTGAAGGCGTTTGTATTAAAAGCTTTAGCCATAACATATGAAGTGAAATGCAAGAGAGTCTCAAAATGAAGAGCCATTTTACCATAGAAATTGCCTCATCAGTATTAAAGCAGCCATCAATTACAGATCGTGCAGTTCTTAAAAAAAGAGCGATCGATATTGTGCATGATGGAACACTTAAAATACTACCAGTATATTAGACGGATTATTAAAAATAGAAAAAAGCAAGGCGTATCCAAAGCTACACCAAACAAAGATGTAACGGATGGGGCAGGATTGGAACTTCCAAGGAGTAAAGAACATTTCCAGTCATTCTCTTTGATGCTGTGTGATACATCCTTGCAGTGCACTTCGTTACTAGAGGAAGGAATTTCATCACCAGCTTCAGGTTAATAACTTCAGATTTCATCATTATGACTCTGTAAAATATTTAATGTTACAGCACGATAAGTTCTGAAGAATCGAGGATTCATCAGACGATGTTTTCACACGTACGGAACTTCACAACTCCTAAATTAAATAATCAACAAATCCGTCAAGTTACCTCTCACCAACCTTTTATCAACATGAAATATAAATAATGATATTTCTAACCAAACACAGGGAATCAACCCATTTTTAAAAAAACAATAAGGCAAACAATTGACAAATAAGTTGATGATACAAGGATATAAACAGTCGCGTTAAAAGTCAACATCAAAATGGTCTATATAATGACCTTGTTAGTAAAATACAATTTATCATTATGTCGAATGTTGACTGACATTTTACATACAAATTGTTTTGGCATTATTTTCACATTGAATTGTCTACGGGTTTTTTCCGATTGCCCGATCATGACAAGGAGCAAACGGCGGGTGTGACCGGTCGACAGGTAATGCTTCCTGCTATATAGCATCTCATTCTACCTCTAATGTTTTTAGAGGTCCGTTTGTTCTGCTCCTAATTTGTTTTGTTTGTGTGTTGTTTAACGTCCCTCTCGAGAATTTTTCACTCATATGGAGACGCTACCACTTGCTGGTGGAGGGCTGCAGATTTATACTTCTGCTCGGCACTCAGGGCCATTGAGCAGCGAGGGATATTTTTCGTGCCAGACTTCCACCATCTACTGCGATACGGAACCTCGGTTTATATGGTCTCATCCGAAGGACCGGTCTCCAAGTCCCGCAGTGGATTCAAACCCGCAACGTAGGGATCAAGTTTGTATTGTTCCAATGGCCTTTGGACTTTCGAGCTGAAGAACTGCCCGTATCTTCATATTTAATTGCATTATTATTTTGTTAAAAAACATTCTGATTGTACACACAAGTACTCTGAAGTTGACATTCAAAAGATGCTTAAGTTTCTGATTGACAATATCTATGTGGTTTTTGGAGACCAGGTCTTCCAACAATCTATTGGAATTTCTATGGGTACCAATTGCGCCCCGTTATTAGCAGACCTTTTTTTGTATTCATATGAAGCAGAATTTGTCCAAAATCTTGCACGTGAAAAGAAGAAAACACTTGCTGTGGCGTTCAACTCGACATTTAGATATATCGACGACGTATTGTCAATTAACAATGGCTATTTTCATTCTTATGTCGATACGATATATCCTGGTGAACTTGAAATAAAAGATACCGCAGAGTCTGACACATCTGTTTCATATTTGGATATTTTACTTGAAAAAGACGTTAATGGTAATCTAACAACCAAGCTTTATGATAAACGTGATGACTTTAACTTTTCAATCGTCAACTTCCCTTACTTATGCAGCAATATACCTTCATCACCTGCATACGGGGTATATATCTCTCAGTTGATTCGATACGCAAGAGCATGCTCTACGTATGTAAATTTCTAAAACGAGGTAAATTATTGACAAATAAGTTGATGAAACAAGAATATCAGCTGTCTCGTTTAAAGTCATCATTTCGTAAGTTCTATGGTCGATACAATGACCTTGTCAGCAAATACAATTTATCACTGAGTCAAATGCTGACTGACGTTTTTCATACTAATTGTTAGGCTATTATTTACACACTGAATTGTCGACAGATTTTTCCGTTATTTCCCGATCATGACAAGGAGCATACGGCGGGTGTGACCGGTCGTCAGGGGATGCTCACTCCTCCATGGCACCTGATCCCACCTCTTATGTTTGGAGGTCCGTGTTTGCTCTGCTCCTATTTTGTATTGTATAATGGACTTTTGAGCTTGAATACTGTTCGTTATCTCCATATATTTCATTGCATACAATGCCTAAAAAGCAATAAATTATTATTTTTGAAATGTATTGTCATATCCGGAAATGTGTGCAAATAAATTTTCAAGATACACTAACGTACGTTAGACTATTTGCATACCGTTGCACCTATGAGACCAGATCTTTAAAAAATAATCATGTAATTAAGTACCTTAATATGTGGATATTAATTTTAACTTTTATTTTATATTTCATATGCAACGAAAAATTCATTTTTTTTTTATAAATATTCTTTATTCCGCCATAAGTTTCATACTGCAATATATCACAACCCGGTAAATTTGTACGCGTTAACAAATAAAGATTGATAATGCATAATTGCATATTATTATAAATAACTTCCAAGTTAATACGTGAGTTGCATGAAGAAATGATAATTATCTTTCATTCAACATAAAATGTAGAGAATGAACTTGCATATAGCCTTATAGGAAACAGAAATAATCCACCATGCTTGCAGTGCATCGATTGTTTGTCGTAATTCATTTTAGCAGAAGAACTTTTATTTCTTTTAATATATGACAGAGTAACCAATGACGAGCATTAAGGCATTCTACAACGGTTATCTCCGAGATCAAAGAAATGATGTCACCATTATTCTCCAATGAATCACAAACGTCATCAAAAGATAATCAGATCAGAAACATATATCAAACTCACAGAGGTAATGAATATAACTTTGAAATGTAATATACCTAAGTAGGTCATATTGATATAATGTCTTCTGTCAATCTGAACGTTTGCAAAGTCGTAGAACAATTGAAAATGTCTATTTTTAACGCAAAATGGTCCTATTGACCTATTCTCTGAAAATGATACTATTACTTCATGCTTTTTACTAAAAAAATAAAGAATAAAATCGAAAATTATGGCAAACACTTAAAATGTTGCTTGAAGCATAAAAACCTTTTAGCCAACGCCTCAGTTTTTGAACTTCTTGAGCTCGGAGGTTCTTCTGTACGGATGCCCATGTAGGACCTATTCCCCCCCCCCCCAAAAAAAAATGAATTCGGAATAAGGAATTGTCCAATTTGTTAAAACGAATATAATTTATCATAACAATCTTTTAACGAAATAAGTTTGTTATACAGATTTGTTGAATTCGTTATAACGTGTTATTTTGCTTAACAAAATTGAGCTAAACGGTTACGTTTTTAAAGAAAGTTTTTTGCCAAAATGTTGTATTATGCAATACATGTATGAGTTGTTTATCCGAATTAAACCTCAACACATACATGTAATTAAGGTAGATTCTTACATGTATATATATAGTTTACTCTTCCAGGAATAATCCAGTATTTTCATTGGGATGTCATTATGAAATGTTTTAGCACTTCACAAAGTCAAAAAATTAACATACAAAAAATAACACTTCGCAAGAATTTCTTCTAATGTTTCTCAAGTAATGCCAATCCCTGCACTCATTCTATTCTTTAATAAATGAAAAAATATAAATAAATGAATTTTTAACTACATGATTTTCTTGTGAAAATGAAAATTTTTTAAAAATCTCATTGTAGGTCTTTAATAATATATTTCAGATAATGCAGACTGTGTAAAATTCTATAATCTCATATTTTTCTGAAATCTGATTTTTAAAAAATTTTCATCATCGGAGATTATTGTAAAAATATGTGTCATATTTGGATCTCAAATTAAAGTCATGAGTATGACATTAAAGTCTATTTGCGTATCTTGAGCACCGTTACAACTCAAAATGTAATAACGAATAATTATAAATTGGGATATTACATTTTACGTCGGGTTTCATGCAAATGCAATAACGTAAAATGTAATAATACTTTTTCGATTGTCACATTTTGTGTTACAACATTCTGGATTAATCTCGACGCAATACCTAACAATGCAAAATGTAATAATCCCGGTTATTACATTTTGCATTGTAACAGAGCTCTAACATTAAGACATAGAGTATATGTAAGTTTGTTTTCATCGAAAAATGTGTGTTTTAATAAGATTTTTCATATATGTCATACATTCTGCATATGGTTTTCTATTGCATGAAACATCTGACTGCTTCAAATTGCATGCTATATTAACTTGAGGGACAATTGACGATCCTTCTAGAAAAAATTTAAGTATGCATCAATACTGATAATGCTCTGCTTTACGTGGCAATTCATTTTTACAGTATCAGTCAGTTAATAACGTTTTCTGGATAATATTTTGTAACATGCAGTATTTTTATATGTATTCATTCTTGTTTATATTGCAGGGTTTTGTCCTATTTTTGATTTAAATAGCATTTTTCCCTGTATCTTTAGGATAAATATATATTGTTTTCATGAATAAGGAAAATGTCAAAATCATCCATTGAGGTTCAACTCTTGCATGCATACGCGATGACACCTTTTTAATGTCAAGAATATCAGAGTTTTTCCTCACATCCTTTCTGTTGAATTTATCTCTCATACGACACGATATTGCCTTTAGAAATTGGCACATTAACATTCAGGTTTACATATATACAATGACAAAAATATCTGATTCCTTGGTTACAATTGGAAAGCAAGACTCGTGACCAAAATGCAGCTTGTCAACAATTAATAGTTATTAAGCAATATCTAAGGTACAGGAAAGACAATTCGTGAAAATCTGTCTAAACGGTGACATCTTTTGTTTTTTTAAACTTGAGGATTTTTTCTTTACATTAAGTACCATAAAGCTTTCCTTTTGAAAATTATTTTGAATTGATGATATTGAAATTATATTTTCTGATAAGACCTTTACCTTGATAGAGTAATCTCATAAATATGCATTTAAATAGCTTCTGAGTAAACAAAGCCCCAAGTCAACTATTTTTTCCGATAATAAACCGGGGATTTTTCAGAGTGGCACGCCTGGTGAGATTGTGTCAGTCACATGTCCTTAAAGTTAATAAAGTCACTGAATTATGTAATATCATATTGATTACTGGAAACAGGTAGAAGAGCTGTAGAAAATCTTAATGTATTGAACAATACAGTTTTCAGTCAGATTAAACTTAGCATTATAGGTGAAATTTTTTTTCCAAAGTAAACGTCTGCTTACTTAATTGTTTGTCATCATTCTTTAACCCTAAAGCTTTGCAAGCATATATTAACTCAGTTTTGAATTGACTTAGATTGCTTGTGCAATTTTCAGTCAGATAAAACTTAGCATTATAGGTGATATTTTTTTTCCCAAAGTAAACGTCTGCTTACTTAATTGTCATCATTCTTTAACCCTAAAGCTTTGCAAGCATATATTAACTCAGTTTTGAATTGACTTAGATTGCTTGTGCACTTGGTAAATCAATGACACCAAAAAATATATGTTTGTTTAAGATTTCATTAATTAACGGATGGAAACGCAATAGCTTAACTAGTTTGTATTAGGTATTTGTTTACGCAAGCTTAGTATACCCAAGAAGTGCTGGAAATACAGAAACATGTAAAGGCCATCCAAACATGCACAGCCTAGCTGGTAAACTCAAACTTTGTGTCATTTTGGTGAACACACAAGTGACTCCAAGCGACACTCTAAACAGAAGTGTCTCCTCATGAATTCAGATGACAATAAAACATTTTTTGTCACGTGTCAGTCGTAAAGAACTGCGAACGATAGTATTGTTCTCCCGCCTACCTCCAAGTCAATTTTCAAAAGTTAAGATATTCGAATGATTTTTAATATTTATATTGATATTTATATGGATTTTCATAAAACATTACTTCTTTGGGAAAACAACGAGAGATAACTGTAAAATTTTGGTAAAACTCGTGTTTTTCACTATAGAAATCAACGGAAAACGGAAAATATTTTTAAAACATCTTCCCCCCCCCCCCGTGAAACAAAAATTCCTTTTTACGGGTAATATGGACTGTCATTTCACAAATTCATACCAAGCTTTTTGTGTTTCACGGGGGGGGGGGGGACATATGTTTATATACAAAAAACGACAAAAATGCTTATTTTTTCAGCAATTTCCAAGTGCTTTACAACTGAAACATTATATTTAGGGTCTTCCGTCTCCAACGGAAGACCCTTCTATTATTCTATTGTTTCTTTTTCACTTTTATTATTATTATTATTATTTTTTTCTGTCCAAATTTTGTGCAGACAATTTCTCAGAGATGGTTGGATGGATTCACTTGAAATTTTCAGAGATGATGTATCATGATCTAAACCTTATTCATATTTTTTATTTTTTGGAAATTCACTTCCGGTCGGAAGTTATCGCCCTTTAATCGAATTTTTAGTGACCATTTTGTCTACACAAAAACTCAAAAACGACAAAAGCTAGAGTGCTGAAATTTTCAGTGATAATAGAGGACATGTCCTAGTTGTGCACCTCAGTTTTCAAATTTTCTGGAAGTGCCTAGTATGGAAGCTCGGTAGGGGTCGAAATTTAGGACATGAATCAGGAGTGAATTTTCGAGACATTTTTTATCATATCTTCAAAACTATGAATATTTTCTTAAAACATATTGAACAGAAATTGTGTACAATTACTAGATCTTTTATATGATATCAAGAAAGAAGGGCTGACTCATCACATTAGGGGCCAAAAGGGGCAAAAAGTCTGAAATCCGTAACTCTTTAACGATCAATATTTTGTTATACATTGCTAAAGCAAAAATGTTTAACTCAACAAATTACAACTATATATTATAATGAAAATCTCATATGTTACATAATTAGGGGTCATGAGGTGCCGAAATACTAAATCTTTGACGGTTTATATCTCGAAAGTGGGAAATATTTTGATAAGCAATATTGAATATAAGATGTTCACAATAATGTTCTGAACAATATGTATCCTTTCAATTTTTGCTAAACGTCTCCATTAAGGAGTTGAAGGGCCGGCCCCTAAATATTTCTTTTGCATATATCTCGGAAACGAAAAAGAATTTCTGAATAGTTGTTGAACAAAAAGTGTTCAAAATCATGAGAGCTTTAAGGTGATATCAAGAAAAAGGGACTTGCCCCTCAAAATAAGGGCTGATAGGGGCCGAAAGTCTTTCATGAATAACTCTTAAACGTTCAATATTTTGTAATACATTACTAAGGCAGAATAGATCATCTTCACACTCATTAAGTATATAACCTGTTGTTGGCATCATATGTTACGTTATAAGGGGACAATAGGGGCCAGAATGCTAAATCTTTGACGCTTCATATCTAGAAAGTGGGAAATATTTTGATAAGCAATATTGAATAAAAGATGCTCACAATAATGTTCTGAACAATATGTTACCTTTCAATTTTTGCTAAACGTTCCCATTAAGGAGTTGAAGGATCAGCCCCTATTATTTCTTTTGCAGATATCTCGGAAACGAAAAAGAATTTTAGAATAGTTGTTGAACAAAAAGTGTTCAAAATCATGAGAGCTGTAAGAAGATATCAAGAAAATAGGGCTGGCCCCTCAAAATAGGGGCCAAGACGGGCCGAAAGTCTTTAATCTATAATCTTTAATGATCAACATTTTGTTATAGATTACTGAAGCAAAATTGTTTGTCTTAACAATTTATTTATATCATTATATTTGAACTAAAGTCTCAGTCAAATTCTTATTTCATCTTATCAAAAATCGGACGGAAGACCTACTCGTTGCTCGCAACGAGATCGCATCTTATTAGGGTCTTCCGTCTCCAACGGAAGACCCTTCTATTATTGTATTGTTTCTTTTTCACTTTTATTATTATTATTCCACTTTTTCTTTACAATTTTTGTGCAGAAGATATCTCGCAAACGGTTCGATCGATTTTCATGAAATTTTCAGGGGTAATGCCTTTTGATCTGAAGATGATCCTTTTTTGTTCAAATCCTTAAAATTCACTTCCGGTCGGAAGTTATCGCCCTTTAATCGATTTTCGGATAACCATTTTGTCGACACAAAAACTAAGAAACTGCAAAAGCTAGAGTGCTGAAATTTTCAGCGATTATAGACGACATGTTGAAGTTTTGCACCTGGGTTTTCAAATTTTCCGGAAGTACCTAGTATGGAAGCTCGGTAGGGGTCGAAATCTAGGACATGAATCGGGAGTGAATTTTCAAGACATTTTTTATCATATCTCTAAAACTATGGAGATTTTCTAAAAACATATTGAATAGAAATTGTGTAGAATTACAAGATCTTTTATATGATATCAAAGAAAAAGGGCTGACTCATCACATTAGGGGCCGAGAGGGGCCGAAAGTCTTTAGTCAATAGCTCTTTAACGATCAAAATTTTGTAATGCATTACTGAAGCAAAAATGTTTATCTCAACAATTTACAACTATATATTATGATATTCACATCATATGTTACATAATTAGGGGCCATAAGGGGCCAGAATGCTAAATCTTTGACGCTTTATATCTCAAAAGTGGGAAATATTTTGATAAGCAATATTGAATAAAAGATGTTCCAAATAATGTTCTAAACAATATGCAACATTTCATTTTTTGCTAAACGTTCCCATTAAGGAATTGAAGGGCCGGCCCCTAAATACTTCCTTTGCAAATATCTCAGAAACGAAAAAGAATTTCTGAGTAGTTGTTGAACAAAAAGTGTTCAAAATCATGAGAGCTTTAAAGTGATATGAAGAAAAAGGGGCTGGCCCCTCAAAATAGGGGCTGAGAGAGGCCGAAAGTCTTTGAACAATAACTCTTTAACGATCAATATTTTGTAATGCATTACTGAAGCAAAAATGTTCATCTCAACAATTTACAACTATATATTATGATATTCACATCATATGTTACATAATTAGGGGCCATAAGGGGCCAGAATGCTAAATCTTTGACGCTTTATATCTCAAAAGTGGGAAATATTTTGATAAGCAATATTGAATAAAAGATGTTCCAAATAATGTTCTAAACAATATGCAACATTTCATTTATTGCTAAACGTCCCCATTAAGGAGTTGAAGGGCCGGCCCCTAAATACTTCCTTTGGATATATCTCGGAAACGAAAAAGAATTTCTGAAAAGTTGTTGAACAAAAAGTGTTCAAAATCATGAGAGCTTTAAAGTGATATGAAGAAAAAGGGGCTGGCCCCTCAAAATAGGGGCTGAGAGGGGCCGAAAGTATACAATCAATAACTCTTTAACGATCAATATTTTGTAATGCATTACTGAAGCAAAAATGTTCATCTCAACAATTTACAACTATATATTATGATATTCACATCATATGTTACATAATTAGGGGCCATAAGGGGCCAGAATGCTAAATCTTTGACGCTTTATATCTCAAAAGTGGGAAATATTTTGATAAGCAATATTGAATAAAAGATGTTCCAAATAATGTTCTAAACAATATGCAACCTTTAATTTTTTGCTAAACGTCCCCATTAAGGAGTTGAAGGGCCGGCCCCTAAATACTTCCTTTGGATATATCTCGGAAACGAAAAAGAATTTCTGAAAAGTTGTTGAACAAAAAGTGTTCAAAATCATGAGAGCTTTAAAGTGATATGAAGAAAAAGGGGCTGGCCCCTCAAAATAGGGGCTGAGAGGGGCCGAAAGTATACAATCAATAACTCTTTAACGATCAATATTTTGTAATGCATTACTGAAGCAAAAATGTTCATCTCAACAATTTACAACTATATATTATGATATTCACATCATATGTTACATAATTAGGGGCCAGAAGGGGCCAGAATGCTAAATCTTTGACGCTTTATATCTCAAAAGTGGGAAATATTTTGATAAGCAATATTGAATAAAAGATGTTCCAAATAATGTTCTTAACAATATGCAACATTTCATTTTTTGCTAAACGTCCCCATTAAGGAGTTGAAGGGCCGGCCCCTAAATACTTCCTTTGGATATATCTCGGAAACGAAAAAGAATTTCTGAAAAGTTGTTGAACAAAAAGTGTTCAAAATCATGAGAGCTTTAAAGTGATATGAAGAAAAAGGGGCTGGCCCCTCAAAATAGGGGCTGAGAGGGGCCGAAAGTCTTTGAACAATAACTCTTTAACGATCAATATTTTGTAATGCATTACTGAAGCAAAAATGTTCATCTCAACAATTTACAACTATATACTATGATATTCACATCATATGTTACATAATTAGGGGCCATAAGGGGCCAGAATGCTAAATCTTTGACGCTTTATATCTCAAAAGTGGGAAATACTTTGATAAGCAATATTGAATAAAAGATGTTCCAAATAATGTTCTAAACAATATGCAACCTTTCATTTTTTGCTAAACGTCCCCATTAAGGAGTTGAAGGGCCGGCCCCTAAATACTTCCTTTGGATATATCTCGGAAACGAAAAAGAATTTCTGAAAAGTTGTTGAACAAAAAGTGTTCAAAATCATGAGAGCTTTAAGGTGATATGAAGAAAAAGGGTCTGACCCATTAAATAAGGGGCTGAGAGGGGCCGAAAGTATACAATCAATAACTCTTTAATGATCAATATTTTTTAATATATTACTGAAGCGAAATAGTACATCTTCACACTATCTAAATAACATGATGTTGATATCATATATTACGCAGTAAGGGGTCTTTAGGGGGCCAGATTGCATAATCTTTGGCGCAATATATCTCGAAAAGGAAGAATATTTTGATAAACAGTATTGAACAAAAGACGATCAAAATAATATTCTGAACAATATGCACTCTTTCAATTTTTGCTAGACGTCTCCATTTAGGATTTGAAGGGCCAGCCCTTAATATTTCTTTTGCATATATCCCGAAAACAAAAAAGAATTTCTGACTAGTTGTTGAACAAAAAGTGTTTAAAATTATGAGAGCTGTAAGATAATATCAAGAAAAAGGGGCTGACCTCTCACATAAGGGGCCAAGAAGGGCCGAAAGTCTTTAATGTATTATGATCAATATTTTGTTAAACATTATTAAAGCAAAATTGTTCGTCTTAACAATTTATTTATATCATTATATCTGAACGAAAATCTCAGTCAAATTTTTATCTCATCTTATCAAAATCGGACGGAAGACCCACTCGTTGCTCGCAACGAGATCTCATCTAGTTTACTAATATATTTGCTTAATTTTATATGCATAAAACATAAGAAAAGATTTAAGAAACATTTATTCATATCCAAGACTATTTCAGAATATGCTGATGCTTTATAGCCCGATTTCAGTGGAAAATATCGTCTACCACCCTTATTTCAAGATCTGGAATTAGGGATATTTTACTATTTAGCACTGGAATTAAAATAATTAATTTAATCAATTACCATTGAACTGTTCTTTGTATTAAACAAAGATTTTATGGCCAAATTGTCATCAATATTGAATTAAATTGTAAAATTTAGGCGGGAATCGGGAGTTACCGTGCGTAGTTCTTTCTGCTATAAACCAATTTTGGGATCTATGGGTAAAAGAAAACAAAAATTTTGAAATTCATGACCTCTGACTTCCTAAAGCTTGAGAAGTTGGCCAAAACTAAACTATCAAAAAATATTTTCAAAAATCTTCATCACACCTAGATATCAAGCAGTTAAATTTGTTTGCATGATTATAATGAGTAATGAACCTTTACCAAAATTGTGAAATTCATGACCGCTGGGTTTAGGGTTCACACTAAGTTATTCATATATTGAAAATGCATTAAATTTGATTGAACATGCACATCTATCGGACAAACTGTTGCTTGATTTTAATAACTACGCAACCTTTTACCTTAATTGTGAAATTCATACCCCATGGGCATACCGTTCTGGCTCTAGGATGGCACTTAGTTGGTCATAGATTAAAAAATTAATACATGACTGCTATGTAAGCCTTCTCTTCTACTCATGGACATTGAACAAACTGTGTATACGAATACAACACTGAGTCGTCTACCAGAATTGTAAAGAAAAAATCGTAACCCTCGGGTCTATGGGTTAGGCCCCAGGGTGGAGCTAAATCGGTCATATTTTGAATATTACATACTGCATACTATATTACACCTTTGAAAATATCCTTTTTTTAAAGGACATCAAGTGGGCAAACAGTTGAAACAATAATGTGTGCATTTCCCATTACCAAATTTGCATTACACTTTACCAAAATCCTTACATATTTATTACCTGGGTCCAGCATTCAGGCCCCAGGGTGAGGCTAAATTGTCATTATATTAAAGATGTAAAACGCTTTTGAAATCTTCTTCACATCTTCTACACATGTAGTAGAAAAACTATCTATATAATTTAATTTAACTCTACCAAAATTGGTAAATCATGACCCCATGGGTCCACTGTTCAGGCCGAAGGTACGTTGGGCTTATCTGATTATGAAAGAGTTAGAGCGACTACACGAAAAATATGCTATGGTTCCAATTGACAATGCTGGTAACAATATCGTCTTTGTTTGTAAGGCTCACTATCATAATTGTATTTTGGAAGAACTTGGTTTTAATTCTACGTCTGGAAATCCTATATATACTCACAGTTCATTTTCCAAAGAAGAAATTCTTCAAAATCATATCTCAGTGTATAATACCTTTAATATACCAGTCAACCGAGGTGAGTTCGATCTACCCTACCTGTACTGGAATCCTACACTTCGTAAAAATCCTTGCAAACAAAGATACATTGCTGGGTCCAGCAAATGCTCTAACAAGCCCTTATCATTACCCCTTACCAAAATATATACTGTTGTAAAGAAACTTCAGACATACTGTGCTACAGCATATTCTAGAAGTGGTGTAAATCAGATGCGGATCCTCAAAAACTCGAAAGAACTTTTAGAAACTTTTAAAATCACCAAATTTGACAAAAGTCAATAACATCAAAACTTACAACTTTTTCTACACTTTAAACAACAATTCCTCACAATAAATTAAAATCTAGGCTTTTTGATATCATAGACAATTGCTTCTTAAATAAAAACGGAACTCAGAAATTTTCACATCTTGTGATTGTTCCTCAAAAAAATTTACATGTACTTCGTTAAGAACCACTCTGATTGTACACATAAGTATACTCTGAAGTTGATATTAAAAGGATGCTGGAGTTCTTCATTAACAACATTTATGTAGTCATCGGAGACCAGGTTTTCCAATAAACTATTTGAATTTCGAAGGCACTAATTGCGCTCCTTTATTAGCTTACCTGCTTTTGTATTCCTATGAAGGAGAATTTATTAAAAAAAAACTTCTACACTAGAAGAAGAAAACATTAGCTGTGGCCTTCAATTCGACATTTGGATAGATCGACGATGTTTTATTAATTAACAATAGTTATTTCCATTCGTATGTCGACTCGATATATCCTTGTGAACTTGAAATAAAAGACAATACAGAGTCCGCCACATCTGTTTCATATTTAGATATTTTACTGACTATAGACGATAAAGGCCAATTAAAAACTAAATTGTTTGACAAACGAGATGTCTAATATATTTAGCTTTTCCATAGTCAACTTTCCTTATTTATATAGTAATATTCCACTATCACCTTCTTATGGTATTTATGTCTCCCATCTTATTCGCTACTCATGAGCTTGCTCTGAGTACGAAAAATTTTTAAATCGAGGTAGACTACTCACTAATAAGTTGATGTTACAGGGATTTCAACTGCCTAAAAATGTCAGCATTTCGTAAATTTTATGGTCGTTATAATGACCTTATTAGCAAACATAACCTATCATTGGGTCGTATTTTGGCTGATTTGTTTTATACCAATTGTTAGGTCTTTGTTTTTGTACTGAATTGACTACGGATAATTCTGTCTACTTGAAACCATACATAGGGCTCACGGCGGGTGTGACCGGTCAACAAGGGATGCTTACTCCTCCTAGACACCTGATTACACACCTGGAATTTCCAGGGGTCCTTGTTTTATGCCCTCTTCACATATTTATGGATTTTTTTTTTAGATCGATCATTGATCGTTATCTTTACCTTTTACATGAAATATGAAGATAACAAACAGTAGTCAGTCTCGAAAGTCCAATGAAACGATAAAAATTTGGAACAGAGCAAACACGGACCTCAAAATGCAGGTGCCAGGGAGGAGTGAGCATCCCTTGCCGACCGGTCACACCTGTCGTTTGCTCCTTGTCATGATCGGAAAAATCCGTATACAGTTCAGTGTATAAATAATGGCCTAACAAATACTTAGTGGTATGAAAAACGTCTGTCAGCATTTGACTCAATGATAGTTGTATGTGCTGGGCATTGTATCGACCGTAAAACTTGCAAAAAGATGACTTCAAACGAGACTGTTGATATCCTTGTTTGATCAACTTGTTTGTCAATAGCTTGCCTCGTTTTAGAAATTGATCATACGTAGAGCATACTCTTGCGTATCGAATCAAATGAGAGATATAAACCCCATATGCAGGTGATAAGGGTATATTGCTACATAAGTAAGGGAAGATGACGATTGAAAAGTTGAAGTTATCACGTTTATCATAAAGCTTTGTTGGTCGGTTACAATTAACGTCTTTTTCTAGTAAAATATCTAAATTTGAAACAGATGTGTCACACTCTGTGGTATCTTTATCAAACCATATGATTTATAACAGTTAAATCAGTTGTAGGCTTAAAATAATCTATGATGTATGGGAACTTTTCCCTGCTTTGTCTATTTTTGTTAAGCTACATTTATTATCAATGCCTAAACATTGATTAGGCTTTTAAATATGAGATCTTCTTTGCCAATGTGTTTTATTTATTCAGTGAAAATTTCTTTAAAATTGCATTGTATTGTATTATATTAGGGTTTCTCCTCTTTAGAACTGAGTGTAAAGTTTTCGGTTTCTATAGTTAAGAATCATTTTATTGGAAAATAAATTCATTTGATACTGACAATTTCCTCTTCCTTGCTCCTTTTTTTTTAATAATAACAAAAACCTGGCCTTTCCTGACCCTGTTTGATATATGAAAATTTTTGTAAAGTTTGGTTGAATATTTTCTTCAGAAATTGTTTAACTAAGGAAGATTTTATCCACTAGAAGGAAGAAAATTCATAATAAATAAAACAGTATGTAGAAGACTCCCTGAGATTTCCTGGTTATATTAATGACCATTACAATAAAAAACGTGTACTGAAATATTTCGTTTCCTTATGCAAATATATTTTTGTGTAACATGCACTTTATACTTGAATATATTTTGCTAGTGTCCTCAATTATACATTTTTGTGTTCACTGAAAAATTATAAGAAAATTCAATCTGTAAACATTTACTGTAGAAGTACTTTTTTCAGCCTGGTATTAATTTACGCTATGTATGCGTTTACAAATTTTCTAAAATGAAATCCACTAACCTTGTTTAGATTTCTTTAGGTCACAACTAGGGTTATTTGTTATAAAATGCATGATTAGATGATAATTTTCTTGTCAAAAAATGTTTATTTTCGTTGTCATAATTACAGGAATTACCATTTTACACCAAAGAAATTGTCGCGTTTTGTATAATAAACATTTTTTCGAATGATATAATATTTTGGTCAAGTTCTTTTATCTTAAATTTTAATCTTAATTTCTCATAGCAATTTTTTTTATCCAGTTTAAGCTTCAGTTCACAGATTCGGAAAGAGATCTAGACTGTTAGTAGCTTGGTCAAGACCATTCTAGTCGAAGACCTTTCTTATATTACTGACAAACGTCATCAAGCTATTATTTTTTTTGTGTGCAGCATCATTTATTAGAGCAAGTGAATAACTGTTATTTGGACCAAAATTAGTTTAAATGTTTGAATACATGATACATGATCTACGAATCTCGTCAGTATTTAAAGGGATGAGAAGATTTACTTAGCAATATTCTTTACAATTTCGAAATGAGATTAATTGATTGACTTATTGTGTATCGTTTATTTCGATAGATAAGCACTCCAGAAAACAATGTTAAATAACGTATAGGACACAGGAAAAACAATTCGTGACACTCTGTCGACACGACGAGCTCTTTCCATAAAATAATCTTGATCATTTTCTTTTCCGCTGATGTCACCCTTTTTCTCTTTCTTCTCTCTTTTCTGAAAAAAAAATAATTTCATCATGATTAATTACGAAGTCAATTATCTTGCGTATTTTGAAATTTTATTTTAGGGGTTCTAGCCGAATGAGAAGTAGTTTTGCGGACACGCATCTGTTTCCTTGAATGTTAACAAGTTCGCTATAATAGATAATTATCATATCTTTATAAAAATTATATTTGTTCATATAATACGTTGAGCTTAGTCATAACAAGCATTTAAATTTATATGATTGATTAAAGTAAATAAACCATTCTTAATTATCATTATGTAAAATCAATACATTCAAAGAAAAAAAAATTAAGGTATCGGTAACTACCTTGACTTGTTTGTGATGCTTTCTTGTTTGTATGTTTACGTAAGCATATTCGAGAAGCGCTGCAAAAACAAACACCAATCCAAAGGCCATCCAGACGTCTATAGCCTTTATATAGGAAACGCGTGGAAGATAGTTCCGGACACCTGCACTTTGCGTTGTCATGGTAAGCACACAAATGACACCGAGCGAGACTCTCGCGGGAACAGCATCCACGTGAATCCAAAATGAGATCCAAGACAGAGTGACGATAAGAATGCTCGGAATGAATACTTGTGACATGTAATATCCCAGGTTTCGTCGGAGATGCAGTTTAGCCTCAAGACCAGAGAATTCAACATCTGAAAAATAAAGATTTCAAAAAGGCATCATGAAGAGAATGCATGATGCATATTGATGGGGGCAATATTTTTCAGGGTTTTATTTTAAATACATGAACAATTAAGTCTTCATCTGTAAGCATGTCAAGCGAAGGAAAACACAATTTTCACACAAATAATAGTAATTGTACATTCCTTCTCAAATCCTCTTTCTTAAGAAAACAAAGTAAACCCTCCTTTGATATAACTTTATCCTCTCAGCCAAAACTGATTTTTCAAATGTAATGAAAATTTGAAAGTTAAAGCTACAATTGATTTTTTTTTCTTCTGAAAAGTTCGTTTGTAACTTTTATACTATAAAATGATGAGCACATTATGTTATTAATGATACGCCCTGTTTTCTGTTGTGCATCGTCTTCTTACTCTTACTGTAAATTAAAGACATTTGTAGTGTAGTGTTAAGTTCTGCCTTTGATCGAAAAGTACTGTAGATTGGCAAATGATCACGATGGTTTTAATTTCTCTATGTTCGCGATTTATCATTTTTCCGCGAAATAAAACCCATCATGAATGTTATTATTAGTTTTTAAAAACGTTTAAATGCGTATACAAAATTTAAATTAATTCTTGCAGCGTGAAATTAAAACCATCGCGATTGGTACTTTTTGGGAAATCGTGAAATTTTAACACCGTAGAATTAAAACGACGTACAGTACTTAATTCATGATTAGGCAGAATATTCCCTAAATTACAATCGCTCCACAATGTTCTTACACTCTCTCAAAAAAAATTCATATTTTCCATCAATTTCTTAATCAAATTAAGAATCATTAAACCCCCTAAAACCCCCTACACATAAATAGAGTCAAAACTCGTTATTTCGACCTCGATAAGACTTGAAAAAACCCCGAGATATCTGAGGATTCGAGATATCGAGGCTAAAATACTAAAATAAAAACTGGTTGAACTGGTTTTGAACCATGGCATCAAAAAAGAAAATCACAAACCATTAATCAATTACGTTATCTTAGTGCTTATTAAAAAAACCTCAAAAACAAATAATCATCTCGTCTAAGATGTGATTACTTACATGAAGATGAAGAACATTAGTTTATGATGTGTCCTTCATATAACACACAAATAAATACAGTTGTGAACTTTAAAAAAAATCGAAAGAACTTGAAAAATCATAGAGGCTAAGGATTCTTTTACATAGGGTTCTTTATTTTCATTTGAAATGAATTACATAACAAGTTTGTCAGATCAGAAAACGTTATGAGTACGTATAATCCTGATAGATGTTGCTTCGGTGTACATGTATGTCATTGATAAAAATACGCATCGGCTCATATTCATCTCTCTCTCTCTCTCTCTCTCTCTCTCTCTCTCTCTCTCTCTCTCTCTCTCTCTCTCTGTGTATGTGTGTATTTTCAAGTGCACGTTTTGTGACCTGTATATTTTCATTCATTCTATTGTATATGCATGCTCTACGTACGAACAATTTCTGAGACGAGCCAAGCTATTGACAAACAAGTTGATGAAACAAGGATATCAACAGTCTCGTTTGAAGTCAACATTTTGCATGTTATACAATGATCTTGTTTGCAAATACAATCTATCATTAAGTCGAAAGCTGTCTGACGTTTTTCATATTAATTGTTAGGCCATTTTTTACACACTGAATTGTTTACGGATTTTTCCGTTTGCCCGATCATGGCAAGGAAAACACGGCGGGTGACAGGTCGAAATGAGATGCTTACACCTCCATTATATTGCACCTGATCCCACCTCTGATGCCTTTAAAGGCCCGTGTTTGCTCTGCTTGTTCCTGATTTGTATTGTTTCAATGGACGTTTGACCTTGATTACTGTTCGTTATCTCCATATTCCATGCATATCTTTACTTTTTTGTATATAGAGGGTACCCACAGGCACTCCCTGGAGTCCAATCCATTCAGATTTTCTGAATAAATATTGTATAAAATATAAATTTTATAACATTACAACAATTCCAAGGTAACGTCAATACATGTTTCAGAAAGATATTTACAGAATACTATAATTCCAAATGCAATGAACTATATACCGTATGTGATATAAATTTATGCAATACGGTACATACTAGATGGATTGACGATGGAGTACTTGATTGTTTCTACTGGCTTGTGTTGATAAAACTGTGGTAAAGTGTATTCATCATCTGTTGATTGAATTATGACAGCATTCTTCGGTTCCCACATCAAATGCACATTTTCAATAGAATATCCATCTACAAATTAATATGATTTGTTATCATGTCTAATTATACTTCTTTAAAACCAAAACACAGGTAGAATAGTATATAGACTTTTTTCAAATTATAAAACTTTCGATCTTTTCATCGCTTGTTTGATTTCAAACGGTCAAAAAGATATTTTGAAAAAGAAATCAGGTGGAATAAATTAATACATTCCTTTCACGAACGAATCACAAAGTTACGTATTGCATATCAAGCCTTTTTTGCATACTTTTGAGTAAAAAAATTAATCTCTTTAAATATGTTTTTATTAAAATTCATATTTTATACGATATCGTATTTTTCACAATCTAATTTAGAATAATGAACATTTTTTGTTTTTATTACTACTGTAACAGTACTTACAACTTTCTGCGAGAATGGAGCATATTTGGTCGTCCATAGGGTAAAATCTCAGATCCATGGTGCAGGAAAGTGTTAATGATATTCTATAGAAAAAAGAGACGAATACTCTATTGACAAATAAGTTGATCACACAATATTAGGAATAATCTCTTTTAAAGAATTCTATGGTCAATACAATGACCTTATAATATCTAAAATTCTGGACAGGCGGCGCAACACTTTGTCTAGTTCTTCTCGCATCCTCAGTCTTGGAAGACGGAACCTTTAACAAGTTTCTGAGTTCAGTATGATCTTTATTCTGGACTTTGAGAGAAAAAGTTAGATTTTTTTGAAATTGGACTAGTTTTCTGACCTTTTTGTATTATATAACTATCGAGTAAATGTAAAATAACTGTTTGGAAAAGATTTTTTAATCTCACGACTCGTTACTTTGACTGTCCTGGAATTCTTTAATGATACATCTTTAATGTAGTTAAATCACCGTTGAGCACTATGAGTATGATTATTTTTGCAGTAAACAATCAATAATATTTTTAAACAAACTTCGTGAGTTCAGTGATAGTTCAGATATAGTTTTGATCATGGCGATAACGCAAAATGAACTTGTGTGAGATCTGCTCTGAAGAATTATCAATATCTGATTCTCACGTATGTTTTATGGTTCATATATATGTATATGCATGTATAGTTTTCTGATAAAGATAAACAAAATGTTTCTAACTTTTAATGTCTTTTTAGTCTTCTTGTCATATAGATAGACTTACTTTTAAAAAATATGTCAAGAAATTTTATACGATTAACCGGTTAATCGGTCGGAACAGAAATTTTATACGATTAACCGGTTAATCGGTCGGAACGTCTTGCAGTTAGTTAAACGATTAGCAATTCTGTATTCGATTGCTCCCAAGTAAAAAATTGCTTTGAAATATCGAAAATAAATTGAAATCAAACCTGATGCTGTATCTAACACGACCGTCATTATGTATATGAAGAAGTTTATTTGGAACAGTGATTGCGTGTAAAGTACCACTTTTTTCGTTTCTGAAAAAAGTATCGGGAAGCCAGACATCGCCCATCCGTCTCTGGTCCAGTTCCAACAAGCTGATATTGCTGAGATGAGAAAAATTTAGGCGCGGATCTATCCAGGTTTGACGAAGAATGGCGTTGAGGGTGAAATCCTGTTATAATAAATGTTTGCTTGACATTTGTAAAATATGTATTTGAAATTATATTATTATAAGTGTACATCAACGTTTACAATATTTTCATTACCTGTGACAAACACATTTCGCGATTATCATTGAGTATCCAAAAAAAAAAAAAAAAAAAAAAAAAAAATCGGACTGACAAATGAAAATACGGAAGCCCGTTGAGGCCAGTTCAGAGAAAGAAATATTTTTTTATTGCGTTTAAACGCAATAAGTATTGCGTTAAAACGCAAAAGATTGCGTTTAATCGCAATAATCATTGCGTTTAAACGCAAAACACTTTGCGTTTAATCGCAAAAGATTGCGATTAAACGCAATCTTTTGCATTTAAACGCAATAACTTTGCGATTAAACGCAATAGTTTTTGCGTTTAAACGCAATGATATTTTTGCGATTAAACGCAATGATTTTGCGATTAAACGCAAAAGTTTTTGCGTTTAAACGCAATAATATTGCGATTTAACGCAATACTTTTGCGATTAAACGCAATACTTTTGCGATTAAACGCAATAATTTTGCAATTTAATGCAATAATTTTTGCGTTTAAACGCAATATATTTGCGTATAAACGCAATTATCTTTTAGTTCAAAGGCAATAATCTTTGTGTTTAAAGGCAGTCATTTGTATCAAACCTTGCAGAGTACGAGGGGTGATCAAAAAGTTCGCGAACTAAATGAATTACTCCCTTAAAAGAAATGAAATGAGGTTTCAGTGTTTATTATTTTTTAAAGTGGTCCTCTCCGATTTTAATGCACATCTGCCATTGTTCTGCCCATGCGCGAATCACGTGATCCAGGCGGTCACGTGAAATGCTCCGTAGCGGTCTGTTCACAGAAGCTAAAAAAATTTCCGAGTCTCATATTTTTTACCATGCAAGTTATTTTTTATTATGAGAACAGTCCATCTGTCAGAAATTGCTAAATCTCGGCGATAGGACAGGTGGATAAGGATATCCCTTCCCTGAATTAACATGGTGACCATCACAACCCGAGTCCTCTGTCTTAGGAGCGTCGTTTATCCAATGTGGATAAAGTATGGGTGCCTTCTCTTTATCATATCTCATATGTTTAAAGTCTAAAGTAAACGATATTTTAGGGATTTAATAATTATATTATTGTTAAGAAATTCAACTATTTTTCCAATTGTAACTTGGCGATGTTTCCTAACAAATTGCTCAACTATGGACACATCTTTTCCCCGACTTGCTTTCGCTGGGCAACAGAACAAACATTCTTTTTAACCATCTCCCTGCCTTCACTAAAATAATCAATCTAATTAATGATTGAACATCTGGTAGGTCTATCGTTTTCATAAACCTTGTACAAATTATCATATTCTACTGCAAAGGAATTTCCAAGATATAACGTTAAACTTTACAGCTTTTCGTTTCTCGAGTAGGACTGAGTCAACCATTTTTTGTCACAAGTCACCTACATATTGACGACATTTTCACTTTGTGACGTCACAAACACGGAGCAAAACATTATTTAACATCTGTTATTGATAGAACATGTGTATGACTATACGTGTACCAAATTTCATGCTGATCTGAATTGTGGTTTTGTAAATATTGAGATAGTTCGCGAACTTTTTGATCACCCCTCGTACAGTGGACCCACGCATTCTTATATCTTTTATTTCTTTCTCTTTCTACTTATGAGGAAATTGCGTATTGTTTAGCTTTATAGAATCAGAATTCTCCGAGCAAACCCTCTCTGAAAGGATAAATCACTGATAAGAATTTATAGAGGAGAAAAAAAATGTCGGGTTGTAAAATCAAAGGCAACCTAAAAAGGAGACATGTCTTAAGCTTATTATTCTCTACGTTCTTAATGAAGTTTTGGTCAGTAACTCTCTTTAAAAAACTGTCCCCTATGTTGCGGTCACAAGTTAAACCCATGTATTAAGGGATTTTTGGAAAGGAGTGAGGAAATGTTGGAATTACGTACAACATGATGAAGTATTTAGACTTTAATGTACATTCATAACCCTTCCTATGGTTGCATACAGTAAACACAAGAACATATTGATGGATTTACATGAGATCAAAATCAAATGAAAACAGATTGATCGATGTGCACTACATGTATCAAATTGACAATTTTTAGACAAATTTATCACTTTTGACTCAAAGATAAACAGATAAAATTTTTAACTTTTGAAGAAATGACGCTTTTTACAGTTTATATAGGTGAATTACACATACAGCCATATACATGTATTTAGCAAAACAAATCACTTACCATCGATATTTCATTTATGGAGTCGATACTTATAACAGAAAGCTGGACATTTACCCCGGTAGCCTCATCTATTTAAAAACAAGATATTTAGTTATTGTAACATTCAGTTATTGATATCCCTAGCAAAAAAGAAATGTCTTTAATTCTTGACATTGTGTTTATTAAATACTTTTGCAAATTGATTTTGAACTCAAACTTTATAAGTATGCGGTTTTCTTCTTAAAATTTAGTTTATATGATGTTTTGAAATTTGTCAGACTTTTGAAGTGACTTAATTTAAGTTCAACTATAGTTAAAAAGCGAACTAAAGGTACTCGAAACATTTACTGATAAAATTAGTGAGCGTAAGACGAGATCCTACTTGATAAAATGCACATACGAGGGTCATTCAAAAAAAATACGTAGACAATATCGCTAATCATGATATACATGTATAATATTTCTGCAAGATTTATGAAAACACATTTTCAAGTGCAAAACATTTATTTTGTCGATGTAGTTATATAAGTACTTCTCTCAAAATCAGGCGAGATTCTGGGATCATATTCTGTGGTGTTCAGCAGAGTATTTAAGATGTCTCTCCTGAAATGCAATTTAAGTGATAAATTTTTAGAGATCGATGACACTTAAAAAATGTCATTTAGGATAAAGTTTTGGTTTTATTTTGTAAAATGGGACCTCATAATGCAGTTACATTTATTGGAAAAAAAAATTTTCGAAAGAAGTTTTGTACTTCAAGTCAATTTCTTTTAGCGGATATGCACTCAGCATGTTTGAAATTTCCAAAAGAAAAAAAAGCGTGGTGTTTGTGCACTTACACTTCAACGAATACATGTATATATATATATATATATATATATATATATATATATATATATATATATATATATATATATATATATATTCTCAGTTGCAGCACATGTGTAAATACACATAATGAGAGAAATAAATACTCTTGTATTTCCTTAATTCCTTCAACATTTTTAGATTAAGTTGAAATATTTCACAATCCTTTAAATAATCTTATTTAATATTTCTCATTAAATGACAAGTAATTCAAAATTCATTAAAAAAGCATACACAAATCTAAACATATTGAAATATAAATAATCTGCAAATTTAATCTCTTCCGTCAGTTTCTTGTTACCATCATTATCAAGACTGACATACCTCATGCTTTAAGCTGTGATAAATAGCAAAACAGAGAAAGATATATATTTAGAATCTAATGATGATAAGTGCTTCCTTTATTAATGGCAGATAAAACAACAAACTACATACACTTCTTACTGCAAGCTGTTCGTGTATCACATTGCCCTATAGCGTTCTTTAACAATTTCTATTATACATGTATGCCTACATTGAGTCTTTTCCAGATTGAGTGACAATTGAATCATAGTGAATTCACATTCGACTTGTATTGGGAGAAGTCCAGAAATCCACAAACCTCACCATCAGATGAAGTAATATGAATGAGAAAATATTACTTAAAATATCTACATTCCATTTCACACTCATTAGCAAACATGTTTCTGTGAAGAAAGTAATAGATCATGTACTGTACTGACCATTCACTTACCTTTTCATTTGTTGACTACAAACCAAATTGACCAACAAAAAAATAATCCAAATAGAAATAAACTCTTTCTTCATTGCTTCCATTATGAAAGTTAAGACTGAGAAGGAAGTGGGCGCGTAATATTAGGGGATTTAAAGAGCTCCCGGTAAGCTGTCAGTAGGAAGGTAAAATGGCCAAAGAATGTAATTAAAAGCTAGAAAACGAATCTATAAAGATATAAAATCAAGGAAATATTCACAACATACAAAAAATCCGATTATTTGTATCAGTGATTAAAATTAAAAAAAAAAAAACACTTTAAATTATCATTTGAACAGCGAGTACAAAATTAAAAATCTTTGAATGTTTCCACTTGTGTCACTCATGCCCATTTCCTGTAAGCAGAATATAGGACTTTCTGTCGTTTTGAGATCTCATACAAAAGCTCAAACGTAATGTGGGTACCTTTTCCCGTGGAATTTTTTTCAAACATTAATAGCGGACAATGTGGCAATGAAATGTGGGAATCAATCATTCATCATTCTGTTTGTATGTAACTATGTATCTAATGCCCTGTTCACACGGAGAGTTCAATTCACAGTAAATTAATGCGAAGTAAAATGATGCGAATTAAACTAATGCGAATTAAATTGCGTTCACACGACAACTAATGCGAAGTAGCCAAAATCTTATGCCCTGTTCACACGCAGAGTTTAATTCGAATTAAACGTAAGTTACTGCGAATTAAATCTAAACAGCGTTCACACGGGGAATTTAATGCGAATTAGTTTAATTCGGATTAGTTTACTGCGCATTAAATTACTTCGCATTAGGTCCGTGTGAGCGCTAAGCGAAGTTAATTCGAATTAAATTTTGACGTATGCGTAATGGCAAAATTAAGTCAAATGCCATATGTAGGTGATCAGACATACGTACTTATGCTATTTTTTAGTGAAGAACAAAGGAAAATTACGTTCCATAGTAACCATGACCCAAACCTATTTTTAATTTTGCATACATTTTTTATAGCACAAGAGAAATCTATGTGGTGAAAATCATCTGATTCTGAGAACCCTCATGATTCACCTTTTGCCTGATTCTTACAGAGACTTGTACTTAATCACTGAAATGTGTACAGACACTATGACATTATGACATTATGGCAGATGGATCTGCTCTGCATAAGGTGACGTCATAATAGCCTTTCTGAATAGCCTTACTCTAGAAACAAAATTTTAATTCGCATAAGCTTACTTCGCATTAGCTGTCGTGTGAACGCAATTTAATTCGCGTTAGTTTGATTCGCATTATTTTACTTCGTATTAAACTCTCCGTGTGAACAGGGCATTATTTTGTTAAAAACATAATTATTATGAAGATTTCATTAATATTTTTCTATAAATTTCCGTGTAATAGTATGGTGTTTGATCGAGTTTAAGTAGCATTTCAGTTGCTTCTCTCTTTTCTATTTCCTGGTTTATATCTAAATTACAATAGATTAGTACATTATCTTTGTTAAATTAATTCAGTTCTGAATATTTCAATTCAATAGTTAGTTTACTGAGGAAGCTTTAATCAATGACACGGAAAAACGCACTCAATTATAAGACACATAAGGAAATTAATGCCCTGTTCACACAGAGAGTTTAATTCGCAGTAAATTAATGCGAAGTAATGCCCTGTTCACATGGAGAGTTTAATTCGAAGTAAACTAATGCGAAGTAAACTTATGCGAATTAAATTGCGTTCACACGACAGCTAATGCGAAGTAAACTAATGCGAATTAAAATTTTATTTCTACAGTAAGGCTATTCATCAAGACTATTATGACGTCATTTTCAAATCACGTCACTTTATGCAGAGCAGATCCATATGACAAAATGTCATAGTGTCTGTTCACATTTCAGTGATTTTAAAACATAATTTTCCTTTGTTTTAACTAAAAAATAGCAGAAGTACCTATATCTGACCACCGACAGGTGGCATGTGACTTAATTTTGCCATTACGCATGCGTAAAAATTTAATTCGTATTAGCTTCGCTTAAAGTTCACACGAAGCTAATGCGAAGTTATTCAATGCGCAGTAAATTAATTAGAATTAAACTAATTCGCATTAAATTCCCCGTGTGAACGCGGTTCAAATTTAATTCGCAGTAACTTACGTTTAATTCGAATTAAACTCTCCGTGTGAACAGGGCATAAAATGATGCAAATTAAACTAATGCGAATTAAATTGCGTTCACACGACACTGATGCGAAGTAAACTAATGCGAATTGAAATTTTATTTCTACTATAAGGCTATTCAGTAAGGGCATTATGACGTCATTTACAAATCACGTCATATTGTGCAGAGCAGATATACATGTGGCATAATGTCATAGTGTCTGTACACATTTTAGTGATTAACATAATTTTCCTTTAATGATTTCCACTCAAAAATAGTACCTATATTATATATATATATATATATATACAAGTACCTATATTTGACCATCGACATGTGGCCTGTGACTTTATTCTGCCCTTACGCATGCGTCAAAATTAAATTCGAATTAGCTTCGCTTAACCTTCACACGGAGCTAATGCGAAGTAATTTAATGCGCAGTAAACTAATTCGAATTAAAATAATTCGCATTAAATTCTCCGTGTGAACGCGGATCAAATTTAATTCGCAGTAGCTTACGTTTAATTCAAATTAAACTCTCCGTGTGAAGAGGGCATAAAATTGACTCTTGAAATTTCCTTTCCTTTATGGTAAGTAAACATTGTCAATATTTCCCTCTATCGACTAAAACTCTGTACTATGCACTATTTAAAATGATAATAAAGGAATTCTCGTTCGATGAAAATAGGAAACTTATTTTGAAAATCGATATATTCAATTTTTATAAATGCAACTTTTTTGGATAATATTTGAACTTTCTCAGAAAAAATAATCAGGAACCGTTTCACTTACAAATCACAACTCTTTGTGAAAGGGACTTACATTGTACGTGCTACGCCTACATTTACGTGTACATTTTCGAGCTACGACCATGTTGGTGAAATGGTCGCCAGATACAGACTTATATAAATTTAAAAATAACCCTTCAAAGTCTCCTTCATAGTGGATGCATCAGGGAATGGCAAAGTTTTTTTTAAAGTAAAAAAAGAATTATATTTGTTGTTTTTAATTTCCATTTCACATTAGATGTTGGACCATGCATCACTTGTGAAGGCAACAGTTTGGAATCGTTTATCAACATATATAGAATGCATTTTTTAATCTATTGATTAATACTTTCGATTTGCGTATCACATGTAATTGGAATGTTTACAAGGGTAACTAATGGCAAGGGGTATGTTTGTAGAAGGGGAGTATCTGCATCTTGCTTCTGCTAAGAACAACTATTACTTGAGTGTTTGTCATAACTATGTTCCAAGTTCATTTGAACAATATTAATTATCAGTTCGAAAATGACATTTTCGTCTGGGCTAAAAATTCTAAAATAAAATATTAAACATTCTTATTTTGTAGTTTCAAGAAAATTTGTATACCTAATTAGTTAAAATTTTGATCCAAGGTAAAAGTCTTTTGTTAAATTTAGTAAAGTTTTTATTAAGGTCATTAAGTTGTAATAAAGAAATATACAGTGTGGTATTATTTTGAAAAGTTTTTAATAAGGTCATAAAGTTGTCATAAAGAAATACAACAGTGTGGTATTGAAAACGATAAATATTTTTTATTATATCAATAAAAAACACATTAAAGAACATACAAAAGTTTAAAATTTACTTATTAGTGACAAGAATGGGGCCTTTAAATATTGATAATAAAGTGATTATAAATCAATGTTCGTCCACCACAAAGCAACTCTGGCCACGTTATACATGAGGCAAGGCATGAATGATTTTAGTTGAGCAACGTTTTCTTGGGAAGATTCGTTGATATTTTCAGTGTTTTATCGACAATTATTTATTTCGATAAATAAAGGCTCCAGAACACGATGTTAAACAGTATGTACGATACAGGAAAGACAACTCGAGACAATCTGTCCACACGGCGAGCCCGTGCCATAAAATCAACATTCTTCTGTTCATCGATGGTTTCATACTTTTTCTCGTCCTTCTCTTGCATCTAAAAATCATAAAAAACATTTTATAATCTTCCAAATAAAATGAATTTTAAAAAATTCTGCTGACGTCCCATTTCATCTCATGTACGTAATTGTGTTTTAAAATTTTACGATTGCAATCAGGCACTTTTCGATGTGCATTTCTGGAAATTAATAACACCAACCTTCTTCAAGTTAATCAATCTTTCTTTACACAATTATACAAAAAGTACTTTCAGTTCCTACCAGGAGAAAAAAAGACTCAGATTCATGAACCTATAGCTATACCATTGCTTACTCAATAATGTATATCGCATATTTCTTATGAATAGAATAAAAGTGTAATTTTATGTTGTAAGAATAAATAATAATAATAATAATAATAATAAAAATAAAAAAATCAAGATATTTCAAGAAATATAAATCAAGATATAACACTGATGCCCCCCCGATGGCAACTTATAGCGAAAGCTTAACTTTCTCAAAAGCAAATCAAATATGTTGGTACCCACAGTAAGGTCTTGTCTCGAGGAATACACCTGTGAAATATGAAAGCCACAACAGCAACCATTGAAAAGATAAGCCATGGCTTTCATATTTCACATGTGTATTCCTTTTCAAAAGTAGCACAAACATCAAGGTCAGGGTCAAATAGTCAAGGTTAATGGTGCCAAAGAAAGGCCTAGTCACAAGGTATACATATGTAAAAAATGAAAGCCCTAGCACCAACCATTTAAAAGTTATGGCCAAGGTTGAAGTTTTTCAAAAGTAGGTCAAACTCCAAGGTCAAAGTCAAAAGTTGTTGGTATTCCAAGGAAGGTCTTGTCACAAGGATTACACGTGTGAAATATGAAAGCCCTAGCACCAACTGTTCAAAAGTTATGGCCAAGATTGAGTAAAATTTTGCAAAACTTGGTCAAACTCAAAGGTCAGTGTCAAACGGTCAAATCTGATGGTACCCAAAGAAATGTCTTGTCACATGAAATACATGTGTGAAATTTGAAAGTCATTGTCTCTACCAATCAAAAGTTACGGGCAATGTTAGAGTTTTTGCGGACAAACAGACAATCAGAAAGACAGACAGACAGAGGGATGGACAGGGCAAAAACTATATGCCCCCGAATCTTCGATTACGGGGGTATAAAAACAAATATTTACTTTAAAGTTGGCTTAAACAGCATACTTTATATTCTGAGTATTTTCTGAACAGTTCGAACATATGGTACATGTGCCCAAAGAAAGGTCTTGTCACAAGAAATACACATGTGAAATATGAAAGCCATAGTTACAACTACAGTTACCTTTGTCCGCTTTTGATGTTTCCTTGTCTGTATGTTAATGAAGGCATATTCAAGAAGCGCTGCAAAGACAAATAAAAGTCCAAAAGCCATCCATATATCTATCGCTTTTATATAGGAAACGCGTGGAAGAGAGTTTCTTAAACCAGAACTTTGTGTTGTCATAGTGAGCACGCATATGACCCCGAGCGAGACTCTCGCGGGAACAGCATCCACATGAATCCAAAATGAGATCCAGGAGAGAGTGACGATAAGCATGCTGGGAATGAACACTTGTGACATGTAATATCCTAGATTTCTTCGGAAAAACAATTTAGCCTGGAGACAAGAGAATTCCACGTCTGAAAAGAACAGAAATTACATTTTAAATTCGGAAATATCTGGTAAAGAAACATGCAAAGACTAACACGTAATTTCAATTCTTTCATTTTCTTTCTTTTGTCTACAGATACTAACATACATATTTAAAAGTAGTTGCACAAAATCCATAATTTTAGATTTAAAAAAATGTGTCGCCCACTAAGATATCAGGATAATTGTATATGTACCTGTCGTTTTATCTAAGGTGGTCATTTTATGTTATTTAGACAAAGAGCTGATCTTTGATGTATGGGGCTAAATCTCAGATCGAATCAAACTTATTTCCTATAACATTCCGTAAACGGAACTATAATTGCAGTTTAATTTTGATATGTATGTATGATTAATTATCAATTAACGACTGAATTTGTCGTTTTGAAAACGCCTATATTTGTCAGATACCCGGTAGTTATAAAGTTCAAGATGAAGTTTTAAAGTTATTGTTTGTATTTGTATTATCGTGCATTATTTTGCTTAACCGTCTTCAAATACATCTAAAGAACTGAGTGTATTTGGTGTAATGAGGTATGAACTAAAAGGCGAATATAATATCTTTTCTATATAAGCATACTGACATCATAACATGCTAATTTTTTTTACTTGCTCCAGTGCGTACAAGTGCGAAATAATCATCATAAATTCCTTAAAGATACTAGTATCTTAAAGCATACAACTCAAAATTGCTTTTGTGAACAAATTAAATGCACAATTTGGGAGAAATATATTGTCACTATACAAAAATTAAATTAAAAAAGATATTGTGAATTTTGGAATTTATAATTTCTATATTCATGATTAATATTTTATCTCAATTGCCCAATTTCCCCTTTCAGCAGCCTTATTTTCTTTCTTAGACCCCAAATATTTCTAACTGGATTATAATCAGGACTTTTTCATCACAGGAAGTGTAGAAACTGATTGCATTTGAGAAACTTGACTTATGACACGGTACTAAATAATAAATACAAATCGATTTCTGGGAAATATTTCCATGTAACAAACACACATGGTACCAAAATGTTTTAGAGTTTCCTGATGAGCACAAGATACCCTCTCAAACCCTTTGCAGTTTCTACACAGGGAAACACTGCCAATTTAAATAAATTGAAATCATTTTGAATAAAGGAAACACTTGGCCAAAACATAGCATCCACTAGTAAAGATATGTTGAAGACAATCTAGCGGGAAAAGTGCTTAATTCCAAAAACGTCCTAAGAAGAACTTTAATAGATAGTCGCATTAAGAATGTTATTCGTGCAAAAAGAAGAACAGTTAAATACAAAAAAGCAAAAATATCAATCGTTAAATTCAATATAAAAGCTTTAATAAGATTGTAAAATTTATCAAATCTTTTGTTTTCCTCTTTATTTATTCTCAATACGTATCTTAGCTAAATGTTTATTGAATTTGTTCATAAAAGATGTTAACACATTTTTTTTCTAGCTTAACATATAATTGAAAATATTAAAAGTTTCAAACGATTCAAAGTATACAATGTCACACAATTGTTGTTGCCGTTAGAAAATGAGTAAAAAATCTAACCAATTTCTTTTAATTGAAAATAAAAATGAAATAAAATACAATTCTTCGGAAAGTATCAACTGCAAGATAAATTTATCATTTCCATATGCTTACTAGAAATTGTCAGACACAGACATATTCTCAACTGTCAAGAATTATTAGCTAGTGTAATTTCTGTCCAAAGCTATACGAACTCATTTTTAATTTGGCGTAATTCTCCCAAGACAGAAAAAGCGACAAGATATTTTAAATTAAATACCACAAATGAACTTGTATAGAAGGAAAGTTTCAATCTACTTAATCAAACATTTTAAAATAATAAGTTATTCAAGTCCAAATGCATCAAAAATATTCTTGAAGTGAGATTTTGATCGATGCCAAAGAGTAGCAACGTAAAACGTAGTTGCAAATGCACGGAAATTGCTCATATCCCATGTTAATCTCCTTGTTAATAGCTTTTATATATTTTATCTTTGCTCATTTTTTATATAGTGATGGCGAATCAATGAAATTAGTTTGTTTAATAACTTCCTCTCTAGTGAAATAATCCGGGAGAAATGGGTACGTCGATAGACTTAAATCCACTGGGAAAGGTATTAACTATAGTCCAATTTGTGTTGCTGGAGGTATATTTTTCACAAGAGGAGGTTTCTTTAACGTCAGAGTATTATTTACTTCAGTAACTATGAGTAATTTTCATCTTCGGATTCTTGATTCACCTTAATTGCCAAAAGGTTCTTGTCAAAGGAATCCTTAATCGTGTTATCTCTTCATAAACACGTTAAGGTTTCGTGTATAATTGATAAGATAGCCTAACACGAATTGAATAACAGAATAAGAAGAGTTAGCTAGAATCTCACACTTTTGGAAGCAGTTGTTCCTCGATGGATACTTCGTGCAATGTTTGATTTGATAAAAAAAATGCGTATTTTCTCTGCAGAAGAAGACTAAATGAGGAACATTGAGAAACAACAGTTACTGGTAAACGGACATGGAGCATACCTTTGGTTAGAAAAATCTCAATTGGGTCCCTAATTAAAAAAGTAAAGTAGGCATGAACGTCCATAAGTTCATTAAGATTCTTTGCAAATTAGAAAAAGTTCATGTTCTCATGAACTAGCGTGGGATGAGTAAGAATATTTCCATTGTGATTGAAGTCAAAAAATAGTGCAAACTTTTTTTTTCAAAAAATGATCGTTGAATGACAAAGATATGTGGCAAATCATCAGAAAAATAATGCAAATATAAGATATGAATTTAATTTTTGAGAATTCATGAGATACATGAACTACAACGCTTCATCCCTGCATATTTATCATGAAGTACTAACGCGCTTCATGAAATATGCCGGCTTGAAGCATCGTAGTACATGTCCTCATGAATTCTCAAATATTAAATTCATCTCTTTAATAAATCAATCTTCGTCTATCAACCGCACAACACATACATGTACACTTATGATTATGCTTTTACATGTACTTCAAAGCTAACTTAGAACTGATGTATTTAAGTTGGTGAAAAATATACGTAATGTGAACATCTATTATTTTAAAATTTTGGAAAGTATTTTAAGCATACTGAAAGAATTTATGGTTGAGCATCCAAGGGTTTCCAATGGTTTGTAAAAATAAAACTGCGGCAATGTCTGTTCATCAGCATGTGCTGCTCCTATAATGACAGCATCATCCGGGTTCCACATCAGTATAACATTCTGAATAGAATAGCCATCTGCAAGTCAAAATTGTTAACTTTAATAAGCTAACTGATTTTATCTTTGCAAACGACTTAAATGTTTTTCATGCATCGTCTCAACAGGTTTTTAAAATGCTACAGATCAACAGATATATGTGGAGGATGCAATCATATCAAAATCATAGCTCTGAATCATTCATACACAGAATAAAAAATACCCTTATTACAATCTTCTAGAATAATATTGAAATATTAAGGACCCTCTATATATACAAACATGAGAAAAGTTTTTTGGACATTGAGAAAATTATATGGTATAAAGGTTATTAGGGTCCAAGCTATTTGCCCCGAAGAAAATTGTTCAAAGACAACAAAGTATCGATGAAAAGAATTCACTGTTGCTTACATGAATGGGGAAAACATCCCAATAAAGTGTTCAATTTAATTATTTTTGTCTTATAAAATATTAATATTGATTGAATTATAAATTGTGCTATTAAAAGCTAATCTCTTTTCATATGATTTAAACGCAGAACAATTTTACTGCATGAAATTACCAGAGAACTAGAACTCTTTAGTGTGCATTGTATTTATTCAAAAGGTAAAGTGGTAGTGTTTCTTATTGATCAGGACTACTTACAACTTTCCATGAAAATGGAGCATGTCTGGTCATCCATAGGGTAAAATCTCAAGTCCATGGTACAGGAAAGCGTCAATGATAATCTATGAATATAATTCATATAGCGAGTTATTCTCAAATATTTAAATAATATATCATACAATATGATAGTATATTTCCTAATAAATGAAGATTGTTGCCACCGAGCCTGGTCATTCATAACAAATAAAAATACAATTGAACTGAATTTTTCTGAGTTTGGAGAATAGTTGCAAATTCTTCTTTCTTGATCAAAGATCTATATTGTAAAGAATATACTATGTTTTGAATTATGATGATTAAATGGATTCCTCTTCATCTTTCAGTACAATTGATATTACAGAGGGTAAACATGTTACATTTCTTATCTCCTTCATTAAATATACTTTGATCATTTTGCATTAATGTTTCTGTGCCCGGAATATGCAACCTCCGCGACACACTTGATTTGATGTAGTACCAATAACTGCCATTGTGTCTAGAAATTGGCAGACGTATCGACTAAGGTGTGGGTTTTTGTTTTGTTTCTGCTACACGTCTATGGCTTCGTCAGACTTTGATGCAATCAATTGACTGAATATTTTTGATTTTATAATTTGAACATGTGGTTCTACATTTTATGTACATGTACATGCAAAATTCTTTCATAGCACTTGAAAAAAGACTGCACTGTAAGCACTGTACAGTATTTTGTTAGAGAAAATAAAGATTAAGGACAGATGGTACAAACAAAAAATGGATGCCTGGATAGGTATATATATATTTTGACATATTTTGGTTGTAAATGATGCAAATAATAAATTTCTAAAATATTTAGAAATTGTGAACTTCCTGTGATGTTCAAAATTCTATCTTTCTGTACCATCCGTATTAATCTATACAACTTTTTGTCACCTTAAATCCCATTATTGTGAAACTTTGAATAAAAAATTCATTTTACATATATTAACATAACTAAAGTTGATATTTTCAAATTTTTTGATAAAGTATGTTTGTATCATCTATCCTTAAACTGATTATGGACTCCGATTTTTCAAAAATTCAACAACAATCTGGTATTGCAAAAATATTTTTGGATATCGATCTGTAAAAGTAATCACATAAAATTGAAAATAACACAAGTAAGTTATATGTAAAAAGTCCTGAAATTTTCATTTTGTCAGATATAGGTAAAAAAAAATTCTCAAATAAAATGGTACAGTAATAGAATGTGATCTGTACTCAGAAGGAACTAAGTCGAAATTGAGCTTTATAACCTGATACTGTATCTAATAAGGCCGTTATTGTAAATGTGGAGAAGCTTATTTGGCACGGTAACTGTGTGAATTGTTGCGCTTTTCTCGTTTTGGAAGTACGTATCGGGAACCCAAACATCTCCTATAAGCTTCTGGTCTAGTTCCAGGATGCTGATATTGCTAAGATGAGAAAAGCTCAGGCGCGGATCCATCCAAGTCTGACGAATGAAGAGGTTAAGCGTGTAATCCTAAAAGCAAAAAGAAAACGTGACAATGTGAAAGAACTGAAATAGATTTCATGCTTTTCTTCTCATTTCTTTGTGAAAAATATGTTTATTTGATACAATATCAACCATTTTTCTTATTTCGCCAAATAAAAGATAGTTATTGAAATTATTAAGAAAATATTTGTCCCCGAGGTCATGGAATTTTCAGTTCCGATATATATGGACCCGAGATTTAGCCAATATTGTTCCTCTGTCGGAATTTTCTATATAGCAAGAATTCATAAATAATGAGACATTTTAAAAGCATTTGGAATTCGCCTAACAATAATACTGTTTTATTATTGCCATATTCATGTAAAACTATCGAGTGAACGTTGCATACACAATAGAAAAATCGGTATTCTCTGCACTGGCGATCGTTAAATAGTTATTAATTGATTTTTGGCAAAGAATGCACAATTTCAAATCAGTGTTTAATTGACAAGGGGCTAATAAGTCAGGATTTTTAGATAATTACAATGTTTGCTAGTTTTTATGCATCTTCTAATATAACCTAATTATACTATGTGTACAATCTTAAATTAAATCTTGAGGCATGCCGAATAGAAAAGATACCGGATTTTCTAACTAAAAAGACCCTTTACAATATTGTTTTAAAGTTCAGCGAAATTCAATCACCCACATTAAACACGAGTTTCTACGTCAACCTAGTCGCACGCTTGGCGTAGTGGTTAGAGCATCTGCTCTAGAGTCGCGAAGTAAGGTGGTGATCCTTACGTCGCAATTTCGTATCCTCTGCGGGACGTGGAGACCGGTCTTTTGGATGAGAACCGAGGTCCCGTGTAGGTGTTGGCAAGAAAAGATCCCTCGCTGCTCAATGGCCCCGAGTGCCGAGTAAACTTAAGGTATAAATTTGCAGCTCCACCGGTAAGTAGTGGCGTCTCCATATGAGTGAAAAACTCTCGGGAGGGACGTTAAACAATAATCAAAAAATCAAACAAACGTCAACGTAAATCACTTACCATTGACATTTCATTAATTGAATCAATACTGATAATGAAAAGCTGGACATCAACTTCTGTTGCAATATCTACAATTTAAGGAAAAAAGATGCCGTCAATGAAATGTCTGAGAATGGAAAAATTGAAAGACCATGCATACTAATCCTAATTAAATATTTGTTTAAATCAAAATTCAGTTTCAAATGAAAATTAAATAAATTATTCAAGGATTCAAGTAAATATTGATAATGAAAAAGAAGAAGATATGAACAGTGATCATTCAAAAAAAAAAAAACAAAAAAAAAAACTACAAACAACACATATCTGTGAACAGGGCATAAAACACGCCCCCGGAAATTCCTGAGGTGGGAACAGGTGCCTAGGAGGAGTAAGCATCCCCTGTTAACCGGTCTCACCTGCCGTAAACCCTATGTTTTGATCAGGTAAACAGAACATGCCGTAGTCAAATTTAGTATATAAACAAAGGCCTAACAATTTGTATGAAACACGTCAGCAAAAATAAGACCCAATGATGAGTTATATTTGCTAACGGTGTCATCATAATTGTTATATTATTATAACGACCATAAATTTACGACATGCTGACTTTAAACGAAGTTGATGAAATACCTGTTACATCAACTAATCTGTCAGTAGCCTGCTTCGGCTTAAAATTGATCGTTCTCAGAGCATGTATATAAACAAAGGCCTAACAATTTGTATGAAACACGTCAGCAAAAATAAGACCCAATGATGAGTTATATTTGCTAACGATGTCATCATAATTGTTATATTATCATAACGACCATAAATTTACGACATGCTGACTTTAAACGAAGTTGATGAAATACCTGTTACATCAACTAATCTGTCATTAGCCTGCTTCGGCTTAAAATTGATCGTTCTCAGAGCATGTTTTTGAGTATCGATTAAGTTGAGAGACATAGACACCATATGCAGGTGACAGCAGTATATTTCTACGTTCCTTACAAGATTAAATGAAATTCTTATTCTATACCTGTACATGTTGTTTGACTCAAAATATAGGAAGGAGTGATTGAAGAAATGAAGAATAACATTTTGTTTCTAAATGTTTGACAATTTTGAAATATAAAGATGCTAACACAGTGTATGTATCGAAACGATTTTTTTCTAAAACTTACCATGTATTCATAACAACCGACGCTTCAATTCTTCCGCTGGAACTTATTTTTCTATAACATGTTTGCAATTTGAATTACGGTGAATCTATCTTGCAAGCATTATATCTGGTTTATGCTAAATGTTAAAAAAACACCGTTCTTTACATTATTATAAATTAATACTTATAAGATAAAGTAATAATAATAATGATGATATAAGAAACATGTACCTTTTTCGTAATCAGGTGGAATTCTAGGGTCATATTCTGCACTGCTAAGTAGTGTTTTTAAAATATCTCTCCTGAAATGGGAACACTAATGCTGATTAACACCTAGTGAAATGTGCAGATAACAGCATTATTCCTCTTGGTAAAGTCTCTTTAATCGTATAGGGGTCTTCATGAAATATTTAATGCAATACGTTTTACATGCATAGTGTACTTGGTTTGAGCTTTCATGGAAAAATGTTTGCATAGACAATCAACTTTTTTGGTAAATTGCAATCGGCATGAAAAGAAAAAATTGTTTAAAGCTACTAAACCTCTTGTGGCTTATGTTCACATTTCAAACGATACAGTTAATGCACATGAGAAATCTGAACTAGCAATCCCCATGGCACAATGCAAGAGGGATTCATAAAGTAAATGTAAATGAAAATTACTTACATTTGAACACATTTTTTCTCAATTCCAAATTTACATTCGGGTTTCATATACATTTAAGCAAAAAGAAATCAAAATAAGTTGATGTTAGCTTACAATTTTCTTGCTAGTTTTGAATAAAATATGGAGATAACGAACAATATTCAAGCTCAAAAGTCCATTAAACTTACCATAATACCATAATTCATAATTCATTATACCATAATTCTTGGATCAATGGTTTAGTTTACATTTTTGTTTTGTGTATCATAATTGACTAATTATAATATGAGAGGATTCATATCTTTGATAATTCTTTGTTTAGCGATTCTTTTTGTAGTTTTTTATTTTAGTATGCCGATATCTCCGAAGTGTTAAATTAAAATGACTAAATAAACTATGAATAAAAAATATCTTAATTTATCCTATTCTTTATTCAAAAGTCATTTTGAAAACAAAGTCTTAATATACATTTCAATTTTACTGTTTTTAAATATGTAATGAATATGCCGATATATCCTCTATCAATAGATCATGCAGTTTTACCTTTTTTGGATATACATGTATATCATTCTCACTTTCATTCGTAACATATGTCAACATACACAACAAAGATCAAATCTTGTATGGACTTTTCTCCCTTCTGATAATAGAATATTTAAAACAAATAGCAAACGGTAGCATGCAAATTTTTTAGTAACAAAATCCGTTTGCCATCAATTTTTGAAACTTATGAACAGGAATTGAAAGAAGTCATTAGTCAAAGGACTGAATTTCGATTTTCATGCCAGATGTGATTGACTTACCTTTTCATTTGCTGAGACCCTACAAAGTTTACCACCATAAAGATTATCCAATGAAAGATATTCCCCTTCTTCATCGTTACTGTTGTTTAAGCTAGATCGATGTGTTTGGATGTTTGTGTGTAACGTTACAGACATTTAAAGGGTTCCGTCCAAGTTCACTGCGATCATGAGGTATCGGGTGAATGCGTATGATAGCCAAGCACTGAGTCTTTAAGATCTTAAATCAAATCAAGAAAATACAAAGCAATGGGAATAAAAGTAAATAATATACTTGTCTAATAAAGTGGAAACATATACTTGTCTAATAAAGTGGAAACATATTTTAAAAATCGAACGTTTTTAAAGTACATGTGTATCTATTGATTTTTGTTAAAATATTCAACAAAGTAATGAAGAAAAAACAAAACAAAACATCCAAACAAAGTCAAAACTGTAAACAGTAAGTTATGCTGGACAAGGTAATATATTAGATTTACTCTTTTTATCTTTTCTAATATAATTTCTTCGAATTTGAATGGATTTCTTTCATAAATAAGAGTGATATCTCTTAATTCTTTCATCAGATGCATTTGATAGAAAATCTGTCGCTATGATGACAAAACATTTTCACTGCATTACTCCATTAACACAAGTTTTGAACAGATATTTTTTTGCCCAGACAGTTTGTACAGTGCAGCTAATCTGAGGCAATAGAGAGGAAAACATTCAAGATCCTTGAACAATAATGTCATTATATCCTCTGTGTTTGGCCCAAACCTCAGAAACAACAACTTAAAATGACATAATGTTTGATTGTTCTTTCAGAAAGTGCTGCATTGCAATAATGATCTAAGGTCTCAATGTCGTTCAATAAAATCAAGTGTAATTGAGCAAAGCGTCAGAGGACATATTTAAGCTATTGTAAGTAAATACCATACCGATTCTTCTGTTTCACACATATAACATTAATATGTGTATCAACAGAAACACAACTTTAAGAAAAACATCAGTTGAACAACAAACTGATACATGTACACAAATGACGATGTTTGTTGTATTCTATTTGTGAACCATGCTGTTGAAACAAGACAATTGCTCTAAGAGGAGTGAGATTTGAACACAAATTGTTTAAAGAATGGGCGACAGATACATTACCTTGTATTCTGAATGATATTCATTTAATAGAGCTTTTCAAAGAAAACAAAGCATTGCCACATGAAAAGGCAGAAATCAGGAAATATAATTGAAAAAAGGATGAAAAAAGACATGACGCTGATTCATTGTTTTGATTAAGGAACTTTCATAAGGTTCTAACCTTCTAGACTTTAAAATAATATATTTTGTGGAGAAAACACCAGGCTATTTTTGGTAAACAACTGAAATATCATATACAGCGCATAAATAATTAATTACTGAGGTTTTTGTGACCTATGACATGGTCTCTGATATTATTTCAATTCTAAGAGAAAAACTAAATTTTAAATACATTTTTTTATAATTCTACATTAAAGATAAATCAAGTCTGAGACAATTAGACAAAGTACATTTCTTTCTCTGTTGTGATCGATGAGTTATATAATTTTTGATGGATAGAAGATGACATTTTTCATTATACAGTCTAATCTTTTCCATAAATGTTTAAATGTGTTTATCTGCCCAGTTCTTGTAATGAGACATGGAGATAACGAACAGTATTTAAGCTCATAGTCCATTTAAAGAATACAAATCGATAGCAGAGTAAACACGGACCTCCAAAAACACCAGAGGCGGGATCAGGTGCCATGGAGGAGTAAGCATTCCCTTTCGACCGGTCACACCCGCGGTATGCTCCTTGTCATGATCGGGTAAACGGAAAATTTCGTAGAAATTTGAGTTTGTAAACAATGTCCTTACAATCAGTGTGAAAAACGTCAGTCAGCATTTGACCTAAAGATAGATTGTAATTTGCTGGCAGGGACCATGAAATTCACAATTTTTGTTCCCCTTCACTCAAAGATGAAATATGGAGATAACGAACAGTATTCAAGCTCAAAGTCCATTAAAACAATACGAATCAGGAGCAGAGCAAACACGGACCTCTGAAAAACAGAGGTGGGATCAGGTGCCATGGAGGAGTAAGCATCCCCTGCGACTGGTCACACCCGCCGTGTGCTCCTTGTCATGATCGGTAAATATCGGAAAAACCCGTAGATAATTCAGCCTGTAAATAATGTCCTAACAATTAGTATGAAAACCGTCAGTCAGCATTGGACTTAATAATAAATTGTATTTGCTGACAAGATCATTGTATCGACCACAGAACTTGCGAAATGATGACTTCAAACGAGTCTGTTGATATCCTTGTTTCATCAAGCGGTTGGTTAATAGCTTGCCTCATTTAAAAAATTGATAATAAGTAGATCATGGTCTTGCGTATCAATTGGGAAACAAAAACCACATATGCAGGTGATAAGGGTATATTGCTACATAATTAAGGGAAGTTGACGATAGAAAAGTTGAAGTCATCACGTTTATCATAAAGTTTTTTGTTAGGTTACCATTAACGTCTTTCCTAGTACAACATCCAAATAGGAAACAGATGAGTTAAACTCTGTGATGTCTTTTATTTCAAGTTCACTGGGATATATCGAATCGACATATGAATGGAAGTAACTATTGTTGATTGATAATACGTCATCGATATATCTAAATGTCAAATTGAAGGCCGCAAATGTTTTCTTCTTCTCATGTAGAGGTTTTTGAATAAATTCTGCTTCATATGAATACAAAAATAGGTCTGCTAAAAGCGGGGCGCAATTGGTACCCATGGGAATTCCAACAGAGATATTGTCATTCAGAAACTCAAGTATCTTTAATTTTTAATATCAACTTCAGAGTACTTGTGGGTACAATCAGAATGTTTTTAACAAAAAAATTATGCATAAAACCAGTGACAGGGCTAGTATATTTACGAGTTCCATTTTCATTGAAAAAGCAGCTGTCCATGATGTCAAAAAGCCTAGACTTTAATTTATCGTTGCAAATGGTTGTAGAAAGTGTTGAAAAGTCGTACGTTTTGATGTTTATGATTTTGGAACTTATCATCTGATATTAAATATTCATATCTTACTTACAATTATTAAGGAAGATATTAATGGGTAACAACATTTTCCTATGCCAGTTTTTTTTTTTTATCGTTTTCTATACATTTTGAAAATTTAATTTTAGGAAAAAAAATCAATTTACTGGAAACCTAAAAACTAAAACGAGGAATAAAAATGTATATTGCTATCAGAATATGCACGAAATATACATTGGTCAATATATATATATAGTAGTACAAGTTGGAATCAAACTCTCTCGCATAATCACCGATGTTAGATAGACATGTCTAGTGTGAGATAGCAGTGTAAGATTTTTCTGTTTTACACAGCGTATTACTACGCTGCGAACGGTAACGTAAACATTCCTTCTTATATAATACTTGTAAGAATGTCTATAAAATATTCACATATTCTTAAAATGTTGTTGTTTAATTTATTTATTCAAATTTATTTTCATTCAAAAAATTGTCTTATTTTCACTTTCTAAATGGCACTATTTGTAGGTCGCGGAAGGATTCTTCGAAAATGTTTTGCTATCTTTCTTTTTTTTAAATTCAGTTTATATTATCCAGAATGATGTTCGTGGACTGAAATTTATTTTCTCAGTTCACACGATTTCGTGTAAACCATTCTCATGTACGATTTCTTTGATGGTGTATTCAGATTTTTAATTAGATGCTAAATTAAAAATATAAATTTTTCGGTGGTGATGGCATGCCGTTATTTTGGATAAAATAATGCAAGAAAAATAATCATTCATTACATACTCGTGTGGGATAGTGAAATTCCACCTCGGGGCCAAGATTCACTGCCTAGGACTGGGTAAAGCTTCGTCGTAGATTTTGTGAATCTTATCCCCTCGGTGGAATTTCACTATCCCACACTCGTAGTAATGAATGATTCTATTATCCTCATATATAACAGGTGAGCGATAACAATATATTGGATCAGATAGTAGAAGTGGACCATTGGATTATGGCTGATAAGATTGAATATTTATGCCCCAAATTCCTGTGATGGTACATATTGTCGTCGGCGATATTATGCACCTGCCTCTACTGTAACTATTGTCGTTTATCGGCACATATTGTCGTCGGCTGCAAAATTATACAAATGCATATTGTCCCGTTGACAGTGTGTCTAACTTCATTACATATATTGTCGCCCCACCGTTTGGGTTTCCGGTAATATAGATGATGATGACGATGATATTAAAAGTCATAGATACTGATTTTATAAGATGGCATATTCACTAAAATACAAATAAGTCATGGGTACTGATTTTATGAGATGGCATATTCACTAAAATACAAATATTTACATTTGGAAATATTTTCCTTAATATAAAACTACTTGAAAATGTAATACTGAAACTCAATTATCAAATTCCCCTAGCATGATGCTTCTCCAAGAGCAAATGTTTGCAATACAAAGCATCTCCGACGGCAATACGTACTAATATTTAAGGTACATTTGGTAGCCCAGGGAAAAATTGTCTCGGCACATATTGTTACCAATGTCAATATGAACCGATGGACGACAATATGTGCAGTGAGGGTCGGTACGTAATGTCGCCGGTGATGATATGTACAAGAGGAAAAATGTACCGTCACATTCCCTCTCTCGTAAAGTGTTTTGTTCTCTGGTAGGCTTGCAAAAGAAAAGAAATTAATTGAGTTGATAAACACCAGGCTACCAAACCCTCTGCATTTTACAACATCAACTCCGCAAATAAAAATCCTCTTGTCTTCTAACCGTAATCATGATTCATGAAAAAACTATCTTTATTGATTTACCCAAAGATAGAAAAATTCTTTGTGCTTTTGCGGCATTGATAGAATAAACAGGTTCAACGGTATAATTACAGATTATGTTCAATGCTTGACCTGTCATTACAATCAATTTTTCAAATAACACTTATCGATTACTTACCTTTTACAGCCAATGATAATCTGAGAGAATACGATTTGATTTTTTTTTCGAAGCAGATACAGTAGCGGTAATATAGTGCATCAAAGCCGTTTGAATTCACATCCCAGTTCCTGAAAAAAAAATTGATTTGAACATTATTTCTTCAGTTCCCGCGCGTTTGACAAACAATACTCGTAGTTAATTTTATTGATTAATCGTAAAAGTCAGCAGATTTTATACATAGATGACAGAGTTTCAGAGTATTCTTTTACATCCATTGAAAGTATCATAATTTTATTTTTCAATACAGTATCAATTACTTACTTTAGATATTAGAATTGACAGATTCTTGAAGAATTGGCACAGGAACTCAAATGGACAAAACATATATGTAACTTATAATATTAGATAGAATTTCAGCAGTTTTGAGAATACAATAGAACAAAAATTACATGCAAAATGCCGTAATAACCAAAATAGAATGATGGCTACGGTCTGATTTAAAACATGAAATTAATCCATATTTATCAATATACTATTAGTAACATGAGATTTTAATTAACGTGAATTTTTTGCTAAGCATATGAAAGTAGATAAATTATAAAAATCAACTTATTCTAGCATTACTAAAATCTGGAGAGTATTCCTTTCACTTAAGGATCAGATGTGGACCATTGAAGCAAAATTGCCATAAAAGAGGCTTGAGATTTTATGAATTGTATGTGTGGTTCATTTGAGAATTGCTTTTAGCTGGACGCACATGATGGACGCAACGTGATAAATATACGAATTTAGAGTCCACAGAATTCTATCACAGTCTATTACCTTATCATTTTTATCCTTTATTATCTTTAAAGAGAATTATAAAACTAGCTCACGAATAATATTTCATTGATTACAATTTATTCTTATTTTTCAGTGCAATAAAACTTTCTTTACTGCTATCGAGAAAGTTTAGTTCAGGATCATTAACTCCAAGAGTTTAACACTGTTGAACCGTTATGAGAAAATCAATATTTCGGAATTAATTTTATTAATTTTACATTAAGCGCATTTATTTTTCTTCTTTTACGTTCGAAGGCTGAAGCAATGTAACGTAAAGAAAGCATTTAGAGTAAAATTCCTTCAACACTTATTTTACATTTACTAGTTTTGAAAAGATGTTCTATAAATGCTTCAGAATTAATTAATTGCTTATAATCATAAGTCGGTTTACCTCTGTTCTAAGTCTGGATACTTTAAAAAAATAAAACGAAAAAAAAAATCAATAAAAAGTTTAAAAAACGAAATATACAATAACTGTATACCGGGAAATTTTCGCTCCCAGATGGGCGAATTTAAAACGGGGCGAATTCAAAGAACACAGTATAATTTCTTAAACAGAATTGTGACTGGGCGAATTTAAAACTGGGCAAAATTGTTTGCAATTTTGAAAGGGCGAAAATAACCCTGTATACAGTATTCAAATATGTTAAACGGCACCATTTAAGAGAGATATGATGAAAATCATTATATAATGTATTGTTAAAAATTAATTATGATTTACTCCTTGACCCAAATTTTGTAATTTTAAATTTCCCATAGTTTTGAAAATTTATCAGGAAATGTTTGATTTTTCAAATTATTCAGATAGATAGTTTGAATATCATAATGACTACCAAATTTAATTATATTATGATTTAAATAAAAAAATATATCACAAGAGTCTAATATATTTCTTTTTGTTTTGCTTTTGTGTTTTTGAATGACCCTCTTATTTCTTTGAAAACAATTAACTCAGAAAACAGCAGTTAGCTGTTGCACCATACGTATAGGTAACGAAGCCAACCGTTAAGCAATTACAGATGCCAAAAGTCGCATATACAGCAACCATATTTGCACCGTTATCAGAAAACTATATTGCATCAAAATTTAAATCTTTTGTAATATTACATGAACAGGAATATAGGAAATCATTAATGATTAGAATATTACATACACATATGAGTTTAAACACAGATAATGTAATTTAATTTGTGTATACATGTATCATATAAACTGCAAATATGAATAGGTCCACTTTAACAAATATTAAGTAGGTGTAACTGAAGCAGTTTAATACTGGTTTGCTCTTCATTTGTGTTCAACTAACAAGCAACTCTACTGCATAAAAATAAATATGAATATATATAATTTCATTACGTCTTGATCAAATATTACACCATGCCTGTACATTTAGTTGACCCATGCCCACTTCATTGATGTAAAGCAATAGTAGCGAATGCATGTCTGAAACCAATATTTTCTTGATTCGCACTTGACCAGCAGTGAACCAATGTAATACTTCTGTTAACTACCAGAGATAGCACACGATGATGCCCCCAGGCTTTTGAGCAATCCATCATAGGCGTGATTTATATGAAATATGTTTACAAAATTCTACGATGAAAAGCACATGCAGAATAACTTTGAACTATCTAAAAGGTAATAACCATAAAATCGTGTATTAAACACTTTGATAAAAATCAGGGAGGTAAAGATTAAGTGTCAATGTCCAGCCGCTGTGCTGTTATGGTTCATTAATACACTGTAGCCGGATCAAGAATAAAGGTTTAATTTGTAAATTCCAAATAAAAAAAGATAGATCAAATAAAATAATTGAATATGGAATAAATAATATTTGACTTGCATGAATGATCTCAGTGTCACCTTATTAGACCCGGCTTGGACCAGAATTTAATAAACAAGGCAGAACAATATCCTAAACCATTAAAGTTCTCGTGCAAAGTTTACATTTAGCTATATGGGTATATTTGCATGATTCTTAAATCTTCATTTTGATTTAATTGTCATTTTCTGAATTTCGTTAAAAAACATGAATTTTTTTGTGTGCGTCTACGATATTGCAAATGATTTCCTTTTCATTAATATTCTTTAAATTAAGTAAGGCTTACTAGTTATTTTCTCTCACTTGGAATTAAAAAAAAAAACTTTTAACGTTTGACCCAATTTATTATTTTTTTTTCTCACTTAACTTTCTCAATTTTAAAGGCCTGTGACTTATATCTCTTAAATATACATTTATCTTATATCGACGAATCAATCATAAATGAGATTTGTAAATCAGGTTTGTTTGGTGTACCTGGGTTGTGTCTAACATTTATATTCAGTAGTGTCAGAATCAGTTCAATTGGTATGTTGGGTACCATAAATAGTCTAAGAACTAATTTAGGTGTATTCTTCTGACACTTACAGTTAATGTGTAGTTAACATTTTCACCTCCCTTGGCTGTAAGTGTTTAAAGATGTAACAAAAACATACGCAAACGCTGTAACTTTACCGTAAAAACATCTTCATCTTCACTGAATAAAGAAATGATTCTTACAAACATACTTGTTGGAATAGAATGCATTTTTCTACGCGAAACACAAATTCGTTGAATGATGTATTGTGATAAACGTCATATCAATTGCAATTATTAATTATTAATGTTGTAGTTGATATGCTATCCTTTTACTGTTCTTTCTGTAATTATAGTATTCAACATCCGTCAGCTAATAGTCGATTTACCCCTTCAGGAAGAGTCGAATTAGAAAACAATCTCAACACGTTTCCTTTAATATTAAAGTATATCACTAGATACATGTATGTCTTGTTTAACGAAACTCATCAAATCGCAAAATTGTTTTTGCCTCTATATGAGCAAAAAATATCCTCCTATGTTTTATGTGGAGGATGAAAAGTAAACATCTTATATTTAATTTTGTGGTTGAGGACATCATTTCTTCTGTGCTGCAGAGTAAATGTAATACAATCATTCTATCTTGTAAATTAATGACTGCTGGTTTAAAATGAACCTCCATTTTTGCAATGAACGCAAAAACAGCTATTCATTTTATCTAATTAGAGGCTCATGATTGACTTCTTGGAACAAAAGATATGATGCAGCCAACTGATTTCTGAGGGTCTCAAGACATTGCCTTATGTTAAAGTCGATAAGAAAAAAATCTATTTGGTCTTAAGTGTTTTGTCGTGTTTCTTGGTCTTTAGGGTGATCAGTCTATTTCGGTTCACAGACTGTGATTATATTCATTATTCCATAACAAGAGTAATTTGGTAATAGCACAAAACGGAAAGAATCAATAGAGGGTATGTGAAAGATCAAATTTTGATGAAATATTTTTAACTGTACATAGCAGCATGTCAAGAAAGACGTTTTGATATAGACTTATAGTGCATGAAAAAGTTACACACGAAAAAATATTATACATATATTGCTAATTGATGTTCATTTTAATTGATATTCAATTTTAATTGATATTCAATTTTAAAAAGAGAATGAAGAAATAGGAATCCATGCATTTTTTATGAATTACTAGTGTATAAGTGATCAAAGTTCCCAATGCTTATGTCAAGTGATTTTCTAGGGGTAAGCATGATTTTCTTATAAATCTCAAGTAGTGCTATTTTAGTTTTAATATTCTATTTGATACATATATTAAAAGATATTTGATTTGCCATAATCCTGAGGACTTTAGGGAACGATTGTTCATTACGCATTGTTTTATAGGGAATTATTTCAATGAAAATAACTCTTTAAATGAAAATGAAAATTCCCAAAAGTTAAGATTTTCCGATGAGTCTATAAGAAATGAGAGTATTTAATATTCTTTTCACATTGTAAGGAATATGTTGGCATTATCTTGGCATTAAACTGTACAAGCTTCTTCCAATTTTTTTTAAATCTTCGTCTTGTCACACTATTTTCTGAACTTTCATCCTTTTTATCAATGAGATTGCCGTCGATTTATGCCAACTGCCTATGACGATATACTTGCTTAGTTCGAAGCATCATGAAACAGACTTACACTTAAGTCAAATTTTCAATCACCTGTAAAATGTTTATTAAATATTTTATTAATCTCTAAATTTGCAGATAACAATACTTTTGTAAAGCAATATTGAAAAAAAAAAACAGGGCATGATAGCATTTTCTTGTGTTATTCTATAAAATTAGTATTGAAGTATTAATTATTCTCTAAAAAGAAAACTTTATTGAATCCCACGGCATGTATGAAATACAGAAATGTACATGTAAGAACAAGATTCGTTCTTTACATTTATATAGGATACTGGAAGTGTAAGCTCTACAGTTTAAAATCAAGTGTCCTCTTTGATATGTATTGATGGTTTTAGAAGATTGTATGAAAAACTGTAAAATAACACTAAAAACACGAATTACAGCTGTGAAAAAGCGCACAATTTTTCTCAGTGGAATATCAATACATTTATTCAGGAGTCTCAACCAACATATATCCCATTTATACGTACCAATTGTAGATATTTTATTTCACGCCTTCATGAAACATTTTTAGTACATATGTGCTATAAAATATTTAGGAAAAGAGACATTTGACACACAATGTTGACAATTATTTTCTTTGAGAGCACCAAACCTTTTAATGTTTATATTTGGTTCCATTTCAACGGTCGAAGTGCGAAACATAATATACATGACTGTATATAATTTCATTAGGCATATGACTGAGCAATATAACAATAAAGAACCTCAATCTCTGTTATTCCACTATTACGAGTGAAATTAAAGCAAGCCGCTCTATGCAAATCTCTCTTAAAAACCATCAAACTAAGAAATATTTTACATTTATATAAAATTGAGTTGATTTGTTGAATTTAATGATATGTAAAATATATCCTAGTTGACATAAAAGGTTTTTAGGAGAAATTCAAAACTAAGCACAGAGCAATTTACATTGTGTTCATTACAGGGAGAGGGATATTAAGAGTAACCAAATTGGTGTCAATTCATCCTGCAGTCACTCTTTGCACGTTGTGAAGATATTTTCATCAATAATAGAATTACATTTATTCTATAATGTATAAAACAGAGGGAAATTTTACACTCCCTTCTCAGACTAACCGCTTATAAAAAGTTTTGGAAAGCCATAAATATTTTTTTAATTGTTATCTTGGGAGGATATAGTCTTTATTATTGATTCTCTCGCCATTTTAATTGATACGTCCCGACTGAATGGGCAACCATAAAGATAATTCGAAGAAAACTCTCTATATTTTTTTTATTGCTTTTGTTGTTTAACTTGCATCAATGTTTGATTATCATGATCGATGGAAGGTTGGACAAGGTGGTTTATAAAGCTGTGAATGATGACAAGATATCAAATTAACACAGTTTTTATAATAAATAAACATTTTAAAGATATGAAATCATAGAAATATTAGAAACATACATCTTTTAGAATTTGTAAATGATATATTTACATAGTTTAAAAAAATATTTGAGTAATGTCTAATTGTATAAGGAATGAGAGATTTTTTATTAATTAGTACAATGATATATTCACCTATTTGGATTAAACGTAGTAAATTCCCTATTAAAAAATACTTAACTGAAATTTAGTTAACTACATGTATTGTTAATTTTAGTACATCTCAATGTTTTTACAGTTATCACAGTGACTATATTTTCATTTTGACCACTATATTAAATAAAAGTATGCAAAGTTATCACTATAGGAAATCAAAGTGTTAAAGGTAAAGATAACGGTGATCGATCTAAAAAAAAATCCATAAACAATACAAACATGTGAAGAGGGCATAAAGCACAGACCCCTGGGAATTCCAGAAGTGGGATCAGGTGCCTAGAAGGAGTAAGCATTCCCCTGTTGACCGGTCACACCTGCCGTAAGCCCTATATATGTATTGATCATGTAGACGGAACTATCCATAGTCAATTCAGTACAAAAACACAGGTCTTACAATTAGTATGAAACAGGTCAGCCAAAATACGACCCAATGATTGGTTTTATTTGCTAACAATGTCATTATAATGACCATAAAATTCACGAAATGCTGACTTAAAAAGAGGCTGTTGAAACATCTACGAAGACTACATAAATATTGTCTATGAGGAACTCAAGCATCCTTTTAAGGTCAAGATCTAGTAAATGAAAGGTGCCAACAGATTTCTCAAATTTGAGAAATAAATTCCTTTAATGATGCATTATTACTTTAGCTTAGTCAAATAAGGTGTTTCGGGGCATAATTTGTAGATGAACAAGACGAAAAATCATATTTTAAACTGTCATTTTCAATGAAAAATTAAGAAAACCAGAAATGAATACGGGAGTTTTTTCCATATCAGACAAAAGAAACGTATCCAGATTGCCTACAGTCTCTTAGAAAACGACAATTTGTATGTTCATGGCCTCTTCTTTAAAATAATATTAAATTGAATATAGGTATCGGGATTATTATTTTCACATGATTTAAAATTGAATTCCATGAAAATACTTTTATTTTCTACATAATTCTATTAGAGCCGTAAAGTACGGGAAAAAGAAAGTTAAAATTGATTATGACGTCATCATGGATCTAGCACCAAAAAATAAGTCTAAAGTCATTTACTAGATCTTGACCTTAATATCAACTGCAGAGAACATGTACTTGTGTGTAATTTTGCTGATGACCAAGATGTGAAAATGTCCGAGTTCCGTTTTTATTTAAGATGCAGTTGTCTATCAAAAAGTCTAGATTTTCATTTATCGTGAGGAATTGTTGTATAAAGTGTAGAAAACTCGTAATTTTTGAAGTTATAAACTTTTGAAAAAATCAGTGATTTTAAAGTTTCTAAAAGTTCATTCGAGTTTTTGAGGATCCACATCTGATTTACACCACTTCTAGAATAAGCTGTAACACAGGCGTCTGGAGTTTCTTCTTTACAGTAGTTAATATTTTTGTAAGGAGTAAAGATAAGGGCTTGGTAGAGCATTAGCTAGACCCAGCAATGTATTTTTTTATCGTAAGGATTTTTATGAAGTTTAGAAATGCAGTACAGGTAGGGTAGATCGAACTTATCTTGGTTGACTGGTATATTAAAAGTATTAAACACTGAAATATGATTTTGAAGAATTTCTTCTTTGGAAAGTGAATTGTGAGTATATGTAGGATTTCCAGACGTAGATAAAACAAATTTCTTCCAAAATACAATTATAATAATGAGCCTTACAAACAAAGACGATATTGTTCCCAGCCTTGATCGATGGAACCATAGCATATATTTCGTGTAGTCGATTTAACTCTTTCATCACTTCTAGTTTAGTAAAAACGGAAAGGTAGTTGGTTCGCATTTTTCATTTATATTTTCTAATACGAATCTTTAATATATTTCTAAAACACTTGATCCATTCTGACAAAGTGTTCATGTTGTCCTTTTCATATTTAGCCCAATGTTTGGCATAATCTTCGACAGAATTCATAATGGAAATAAGGTTCTGTCGCCAATTGAAAGATCGGAGCTCCCTGTATTTAGGACCTTTTACAATGGTTGCTTTAAGGTCTTCATTTTCAACTATATTAACATCACAAGTAATGTAAGTAGTGTCAAAGTTATCACTGTAGTTGCATGTAACTACCGGTATTACTTCCGTAGTGTCAAAGTTATCACTATATATAACAATAGTTAACTATCGTAAACTATACTTAATTATAATGAACTTAAGTAAATATAGTTTACAATAGTTACTGTATTTTCTTGTCAGGAAAGTGTACTTTTATTACTTTTTTTTTTAAATTAAAAATTAAAATAAACGTTAATATTGCAGAACGTGATCGTGGCTAGAAATTTATTAAAAGGCGATGTTTCTATACAATATCGCTTGTACACTATTGTATTCTTGAATTATTATTGAATACATTATTGTATTTTTGGCAGGCCCGAAAAACGCCGGGGAGGGGGGAGCAAATATTATAAAATATGGTATAGTATTTTGCTTAAGTAAATTTTCCTTTTCTTGCTGGTTGTTCCCCTCCCCCCCCCCCCCACACACACTTTTTATTGCTGTAAGGTCGACCCCTGGCAAATTCCTGATTTTGGAAAGTTAATAATGTTTTTATGTTGCTTGTCAAACTATTTTGGGAAGTTGGCCCCGCACTTTTTGGTCAGTTTAGGTTTTTCTTTTGCCTATCAGATTTTTTCAGGAGGTTGCCCCTCCCCCCCCCCCCCAACTTTTGAAACCGTTGCTACAGGCCTTCTTGGTGTCAAGAAATAACATCCCTTTTTATGATGGATATGAAAATAAATCCCACAAATTCACTCTGAATACACATGATCACAAAATAGAAAGAGAACGTAAATGTATTTACCGTGTAAACATATGGGTGATTTAGAAGGCGATGAGAGGCAATGTCCATATAATGATGAGTCAAAATCATCTCTTAATTGTGATTGTTGATTTAAAGGAAATAAAATGAACGAAGAACTTTAAATGAATTTGCAATTTTTTTTATACATTGCAAATTAAATAAAACAATTATACAAGGACACTTTGATGAAAAATAGAAAATGTCCTTTCTACAAACATCAATGAGGAGTATGAGGAAGATATAATTATCACTACTTCTCCTCACTACTTATATCGGTAATATTTTGTCACCTTTAAGCATGATTTCGAAACTGATAAACATCAATTATAGATTTCAATTATAGATTTCAAATTTTCTAAAGTTCCTTTTTTGGATTTGAGAATCCACAAGTATTTACATCTATTTTTGAATATGTTGTAGCAAAGTACTCTAAAGTTTTTTCTTCACAACAGTTATTATTTTTGTGAGGAGAAAAGATTAGGGACTTGGTTGAACATCTGCTGTACTCTTCAATATATCACTGTAAGTCACATTGACTAAGGTGACAAGTTTGTCGAACGCACTTTTTAAATATAAGCATATTAATCTCAGATTTATATATTGTACAAATGAATCATTGTAGTGTAAAAAGTGAGACAAGGAACAGATTGAATATATAAATCTCAAATTCAGAAAACGAAATAAATCTGAACAAGGCAAAACACGGACCCCTGGAAACACCAGAGGTTGGATCAGGTGCCTAGGAGGAGTAAGCATTTCTTGTCGACCGGTCACACCCGCCGTCAGCCCTTTGCATTGATTACAAGTAGAAAGACGGAGTACTCCCTAGTCCAAAAGCTAGATTCAATTTATGCATAAAATGCCCCTGTCCATAAACCAATTAATTGATTAAGACCCCATATCTCATTTCCAACACCATTATAAAGTATAGCCACTAAGTGCTTTCACTTTCTTAAAACAAAAAAAAGTTTCGTCTGATATTTCAAGTAATGAAAACAGGCTTTATAAAATTGCAGTGTTCTTGAATTTTGCAGAAAAAATGTTTTAAGTACCTTCGGCAAAGAATTAAAATATAATGTTAAAAGCTTCAGAAATATACTAAAAGGAAAAGGAAAAGCAGGGTAACATAATATTCGAAAATCATTTTAATACTTGACCAAACATTATGAAAATTTGTATGGGAGATATTTTGGTTACTTTGCACCTTAATTGGTGTTCAAAATTATTAGGTAATAAAAGGTATGACGTCACAAAGGGAAAGTAGTAAAAAACCAAAAGCACTTGCAGATTGACGATAACTGGTTTGTCAACAAATTTTTAAAATAAAAGTTGATACTCTGGAGGTATACACATTGTTTTTCGCTATTTAAGGTTAATTTGAATTTCTTGCAAAAATGGCACACCTGGCGGAAGTTCAAAGTTGTTTGCCAATAGCTTTGCCTGAGAACGAGCAAAGGCAAAAATAGGTTTTTGTCACGTTTATTATGGATTTTCTACCACAAGACGTCTTATCGGTCCCCAGAGAAAGATGTAAGGGATTTTGTTCAACCATGACGGGAACGTCAGCGCGAAACGAGACCTTGTCAAGACGGAACTATCCATCCTACTACTTGCATAATCGCTACGTCAATATCTCAAAAACCGCTGTTAATACAATAAACAGTCACTTCACCCCAAAACTACATTTTCGATTTCACTTTTGTGGAGGTAACGTAAAATGAGTTTCAATTTCTCTTGAATTATTCGAATAAGATTTTCTTAACTTTTTGATTAAAGACGCATCTAAATAATTGATAACAATATCGGAAAATACATTTAAAAATTTATCATTAAATCACATCAAAAGTTTATCCTGCGTTCCCTATTCCTTTCAATATAGTTCTTTCATTATATAATTGAAAATTTGGGTCAGAGGTTTGGCCCTATGCAAAATATTGAAAGAAAAAAAAAAGAGCTTCAATTTTTGGCCATAGTTAAAGAAAGTTTAAGGATTGGGAATAAATCATTAATGAAACCATATCACATTGAATAGTGAGAAAAGGACCCAGAGTAATAACTCGCACTTTAGTATAAAATCAATGTCCTAAAAATTGTATGAAACATGTCAGACAAAATACCACCCAATGATAGTTTATATTTACAAAGAAGGTCATTTTCACGTCCGTAGAATATGATATGGACTAACTTTAAACAGTTAAATTATTTATCAGTAACTTGCTTCAGTTTAAAAACTCATCATATTCTGAGCATGGTCTTGCATAAAGAATCAGTTGCAAGTGGGAAACAAAAACACCTTATGCAGATGATGTTGGAATATTACTACATATACAAAGATAAGAGAATTTACGATGGAATAGGTGAAGTCATCCCGTTTATCATACAGTTTAGTTATTAGTTGCAGTTAGCTATGAGATTTGTAAGAAGGGGGCATATTTTACATTAACATCTGATGGATGAAATAACATGAGTAACTGAATCGACTCTGCAATCAGTCTTGGTATGGACACTGTGTATACAGTGTCCAGTTTTACTCTCATTATATTATCCAATCTCAAATAAGTAGCAAAATCATATCATGACCAGTGTTGTGTATCTGAGTATACTGAATCATCGAGAGGGCAATCCGGATTGTATAGCAGAGTTGATTCCATTGTTAATTTGTATGTTATTCAAGGTAAGAACAGTTTCTGTAAGTTAGTTTTGACGTGATGATAAAGATGACACGTGTTAAAGGCTGTGTTTTGTTTCATTCAATATGTAACCTTGTGTCACAGACGACAGTAATACAACATGGTGGAGAATCCGAATTTATACCCCATCAATGCTCTATCCGATCGTATGAGTGACTTTCACAAATCCAATACCCCTATGTCAGTGTTGACCTCCGTTGGATAGAAACATGAGAATCGTCGGAAAAACCACGAATACCAGGATTCTTCAACACGTCATATCAATATCACTGTCGTCTGTGACTCAAGGTTTTACACATTTTTTTATACATTTAAATTTTGATACATACAAATTCACCACTGGGCACCGAGAAGTTTTTTTTCAATTTATAACTTTGTGTCACAGACGACAGTGATACAACACCAAAGAGTTTGGAATTTAGACACTCTTCATTGACAGGTAGCGGCACATTGTGACGATGATTATTATACAGTTGAATCCTTAGAGACAATTTACATAAGCGTAGTAAAAATAGTCAGTATTAAATATTCAAGATAGTTTATGTGACATAAATAAATAATTTAAGTACTTGCCTTTTCATAAACTTTTGAAACTTCAAAAACAAAGCAATGGATGTTAGTTTCTCTGCATTGGTTAAAGATAATTGTGTTCAAAAATATGATTCACATGGGCACACAAGAAATGATATGTATAGAAAGATAAATATCAGCAAATTGCACATGTTATAAATACATTCATTTATAGAGTATTTCAAGAAGTTTTACTTTGGTTGGGCCACACCTTTTGACAGCAAGGGTCCTTTTTCGTGCAAGTACATCGCAGGCCAAACTATATAGTCAATGACTTTCCCGGATTTTGTGTAAGCCTTGAAGACATCATGTTTAAGTTCTCTATTCTCCGGAATACTGGCACTGAGATGTACGGGTGGCTGTATTGACCTCATCGACGAACACAACTCTACACAGTGATCAGCAAACTGGGCTGTCTTCGCGAATCGCTTTATTGGCCCCAAGAGCAACTCTTCAATACTTTCTTTGTCAAGCAGGAATCCCTCTTGAATATATTTTTCATAACAAGGTTTTGAAAAGTCTCCTCTTGCTGATTCAGCTAATCTATTTTTATATCTTTTGTAAAATTTTTGCGCAATTTCTTTTTCTTTGCATAAGATCATGCCACTATAATCAGTATTCTTTGTATATTCCCAACCAATCACGACATTTCCAGTCGATAAAGATCTCGAGATTTTCGGTTTTGTGGGAAATTTTGAATCCATTCCGTCATTCTTTTCCCTTTGTTCACCAACTTTATTTGATTCGCAGTGGTTTGATTGATGATTCATAGATGAAACATTGTCGTGATTTTTTTTCTTTGCAAGATCACGTAACATATCATTCAAAATATCATGGAATTTCTGTAAATTCAAAACTTTAAATGTGAACTTTTACTTACAGTCTGAATCTAGTAAATGGAAGGTGCGTACATAAATTATACTCAATCTTGAATTAAACTCCTTTAACAATACCTTTATAAAATACGGCGTACCGGGGCATGATTTTTAGATAAACACAACAAAAAGGCATACTTATTTTAAACTGTAGTTTTCAACGGAAAATGAAGAAACCAGTCGTATTTTTTTCCGTATCAGACTAAGGAAATGTATCCAAATTGCCTACAGTCTCTAGTAAAATTTAGGCTGTTAATTTGTTCAAGTGGGCAAGTAACTAAATTTTTTTCAAAAGAGAGTTTCAAATTGAATACGAAAAGTATTTTTGAAAATTAAAAAATAAAATCACAACATCTTTTATTTACATGTTTTCTTTAGGTACCAATATCTTTCATTCCAAAATATGTGCAATTGATTTCTTTACATGTTAAATTAAAGAAGTTTTGAGCTGTACAGGAAGACATTGATTTTGCAAAATGTCAAAAACAGCAGGGCCATGATCAGTCACATTGATATTCAAGCATCCTCAGGTGGTACAGATTAAAATTTCTTAAAATCATAGCTCCTGGTTTTCCGGTGGGGCCCCACTATGGGAACAAAATTTTACATCAGAATAATTTTTTATGGGAAAAACAGGACATTACAGACAAGTTTCTCAGGTAAGCGTTGTGGTCAGTGATCTTCTTGTTTTGTTATGTTATCAGTAAGTTACATTATGTAGAACAGGAATGATTTTACTGCATTTTCATTTTAATCTTCATCATAGAATCTTTTAGAATTTCTAGCATTATCATCAACCAATCATCGAGTAATGGATCAAGATTAAGGATCTTTATTTTATTATACCGTGTATAATTTAAGAGTTCAAATAATTTAAGGACTTTTGTGAAAATTTTATGATGTCTAATGAAGCTGTGCACCTCTTCTAAAACAAATTAATTTTGATTGATTGATTGTATATTGTTTTACGTTCCATTCGAGAATTTTTCACTCATATAGAAACGTCAGCATATACCAGTGAAGGGCTTCAAATTTAGACCTTTACTCGGCACTCAGAGCATCGACAAGTGAGGGTTCTTAATCGTGCCAACACCTACCGGGACACGGGGCCTCGGTTTTTAAGGTCTCATCTGAAAGACCCGTAACTTTCACTTCTAATGCCGGGCTCTTGGTGAAGGAACAGTCACTATCCATGTTTACGTCTTAGGTATGACGTGGCGCAGCAAACACGAATCGAACCAGGGCTTCCCGATCACGAAGCGAACGCCCTACCACTAGGCTACCGTGACCGTAATTTTGAAGATGTACTATCAAAACTATTATTTTTCTTTGAATTTTTATCATTTGATATTTATTCTTACCCCCTTGTAATGTATGCTGACTTTATTGTCAAAATGAATGCAAAATATTTTGCTTAAGATTATCCGTAAAACCCATCTATTCTAATGTCTTATAAGCACAAAAACAAATTGCTTCAGGAATATTTCTTTTCTTCATTATATTAATATAATTAATTTTGACCCTGACAGCTACAAAGTCAAGAGATTTATTAGACTGCGTTTAAATCATATAACATACCTTCTGTGTCGAGGAAATGTAGTCTCTTTGTCCACTGTGACTACATCTTTTAATGGTCCGTTCAACTTCGAACTTCGCTGCATCCGGCAATTTCATTTCATGCAAAACCTGAAGAATGATAGCATGTACATGCTTAAAACAAGGTTTCGTTTACTTTACATAAATATAAAAGCAATAAAATTCAATTCAACGGGAAAATAAATACATAAATGATTTTCAAATGTCCGACGAAATTTCTTCTTTTGCTTTGTTCTTTTGCTACAAAAGCTAAAAGGTAAAAATCCCCCCCCCCCCAAAAAAAATAAAAACAACAAAAACATACGAAAACAAACAAAAAAGAAAAGAAAAAAAAAAACAAAACAAGAAGAAACAAAACAAAACAAAAAATAAAACAAAACAAAAAAACAAAAAACAAAAAAAAAAAACAAAACAAAAAAACAAAAAAAAAACAACGAACAAACAAAACAAACAAAAAAAACCCACCAACAACAAACAAACAAACATACGTACAGTAAAAATTAAAACAAGCAAGCTTTTAAAAATGAACAAAACAAGTGCTGCGCTTTAAAAAGGACTGAAATACGTGGATCATATGCATGCGTTTTAACTGAAACCCGAGGAAAAGTTTCTAGGTTAATTGAAAATAGTTATTATTTTTCAATTTAAATCTTTCAATTTGAAATGAAAATTTTTCCTTACGATTTAAGAAGTCTATTTGCTAAATGAAGTTGCAATCATAAATAATATCATGGCCATAATATTTAATGTTGACCCGGGTATCTATCATTGTAATGAAGCCTTAAAAATTAACCTCAGAAATAAAAGAGGCTTTCGCGTGTGCTCCTATCATGAATTGTTTTTTAATTGGAAAAACTAGTCCTTAAAACAATTCCCTTTTACTTTTTCGTCATCTGTAAGTTGCCTGTACCATAGACATTTAACATCTTAAAATTGTTATATATAAATATTTCCACCATAATGATTCTATATGTATAAATATAGTACAAATACATCTATGGTCACAAGCTACATGTTCCTTTGTATCAAGTATGAATCTCCAATTTTTTCGGTTTCAAAGTTATGATTAGACAAGCATTTCATGCCTTTTCCGCTGTAAAATAAATTGACATACAAGTAGTAGATTAAGTTGAGATTAAAAAAAAATTAAAATGATGAAAAACTGAACAATTTTCATGAATAAACCGGATACACATCTTTATAAGGGAAATTAACCTGTGCATTACTCTTTTAGATCATATCCGGGCAAATGTCGAAAGACATACAGACGTATATGGCGATCCAGTACAGTGCAGAAAACTAATTATGTTACAGCATCAATGCTGATTTGAATGCTTCCTTTGCTTGCTGATTTGAATGCTTCCTTTGCTTGCTGATTTAATGCTAGTAATCCTTATCCTGATGCTGTTTTATAATTAGGTCAATGCTACCGGAAGTAGCATCATGCTACCGGAAGTAGATAATGAATTTCAGCATTGCCATTTAAAGCAATAAAAGTGTCTTTTACAATTATTTGATCATAATATCTCATTATGTATCAATAATGTGAATACTTTAACCAATATATATATATATATTTAATTTTTTACTGAATTAAAACTCATTGATTTTCTGATGCTAGTAGGATAATGCTGATTTTATATATGTCAATGCTGGTTTTATCCTTTGCTTGCTGATTCTGATCCTGGTAATGCTGTTTTTTAAATGCTGATGCTGATGCTAGCTCGATCCTGATGCTACTAATGCTTATGCTGGTTTATGTAACAAAATTAGTTCCCTGCACTGTATACTCCTTTCACTTCGTTTACTGGGACCGTTCACGGTAGCTCAGTCGATAGAGCGCTCGCTTCGTGATCGGGAGGTCGTGTGTTCGAATCTCGGCCGCGACTGACCTAAGTCGATAATAAATGGGTAGCAATTGTTCCTTCGCCATGCGCTCGGCACTTTGAAGTGAAAGTTGCGGGTCCTTCGGATGAGACCTTAAAAACCAGGGTCCCGTGTCAAGGCAGGCGTTGGCACGATAAAGATCCCTCTCACTGTTCAATGGCCCGGATTGCCGAGTATAGCTCAAAATTTGAAGCCCTTCACCGGTGTGACGTCTCTATATGAGTGAAAATTTCTCGAATGGGACGTAAAACAACATACAATCAATCAATCAATCGTTTACTGGAGAATACCAAGAGTTTTATAATCTTTTCCAAGCATAGCATTTCCTTAAAATGTTTCAAACATACTCAAACATGTAATGGTTATGATATACGTACTTTCAAGTTGGGGCTATCACACCACATTACAGTCCGACAGTCTTTAAGACTAAGAAGCATTGTCTGCCTATAGCACAACTGGAAAGCAGTCTGTAAATAAATTTAAATATAGTTTACTTTAACTTTGAGTAACACAAAATCTAAAGATTATGACTTAAAAAGCGTTTCAGCAAAAAATTACCATCACAACATTGAGTAGAAAGCTGATAGAAGTCTCCTCGTCTATTCCAATACTTGTTATTTCTTCGAGAGAGTCCGTCCACTCGTCGTCGTACAACTGACTGAATTTCTCTGCCAGTTTAAATGGACGATTTTCATCACTGAGGTCTGTAATGGCAGGATTATTACTCGTCAGCTTACATCCTGCTACCTCGCTTAGTCTAAGAAATAGTGCATACTATTTAGTATAAAACCATGGAATATTTTTTACGATCAGATAAAGGTGTATACATTGCAATTATTCAGGAATTTGCAGACACGTAGTTTCTACAAATAATGGAAAGTAATGTTATATGATATAAAAAAGGATTTTGTTAAAAAATAACCATTTTTACAGACTTGTTTTTGTTTAAAAACATGAGAACCCTAACAGAAAACGATATGGAGCATTGTTTGTTTAAAGACTATTGTTCTTTAAACAAATTATGCTGCATATTGTCTACTGGCTTGAAGTAAGTACCACAGAACATATCTGGCATAATGGTACATGTACATCAATTAATGCACAATTTGAAGCATGTGAAAAATTGTGAACATTATAAATTATCTCATACAAGGTTTTAAAGTAGTGAAGAAAATTTGCAATTTGTTCTTTTATTGGAATTCTCCATGAAAGATGAGTTATTTTAATTGTGTGCATTTATTTTATGTAGATATAAAATTTCATGTAAATGCTTTTAGTTTCATTTCTGACCATAATAATTTACACGAGGCATGTCTATTTTGAAGATATTAAACTCATTGTGATTGTTAAAATTAGCCATATATATATATACGAGGGGTGATCAAAAAGTTCGCGAACTATCTCTATATTTACAAAACCACAATTCAGATCAGAGCGAAATTTGGCACACATATAGTCATACAAGTGTTCTATAAATAGCAGGTGTTATATAATGTTTTCCCCCTTGTTTGTGACGTCACAATCTGAAAATGACGTCAATATGTAGGTGACTTGTGACAAAAAATGGTTGACTCAGTCGTACTCGAGCAACGGACGGCTTTTAAGTTTAACGTATATCTTGGAAATTCCTTTGCAGTAGAATATGATAATTTGTACAAGGTAAATGAAGACAAAAGACTAACCAGAAGTTCAATCATTTATTGGATTGATTGTTTTAGTGAAGGCAAGGAGATGGTTAAAAATAATGTTTGTTCTGTTGCCCAGCGAAAGCAAGCCGGGGAAAAGATGTGTCCTTAGTTGAGCAATTTGTTTTGAAAGATCGCCAAGTTACAATTAGAAAAATAGGTGAATATCTTAACAATAATATAATGTATGTATATATATATATATATATATATATATATATGGAAATACGCTGTATTAAATGTTAAGTACACTAGAACGTAGTTTATGCTCTGTATAATTTCATTATTATTTTTTTATATAAATACCGTTATTTTTTTTTATTTGACTCAGCCGAAGGTGCTAGTGTAACTATGATCTTATGGGTAGTACAGTAAGTTGAACTTTCGTAAGACAAAAGCATGGCATTTAGATTTATGTTTGCGTTCGTGTACACTAAAATATATTTAAGACAGGAGATTCATAATATGAGGGTTGATGACCATTTCACTATTTATTTCAGGCCCTAAAAAGGAACTTTAGGGGTCTTTCTTTTGGGGGGGGGGATGAGGGGACAACCTGCAAAATTTTTTACAAGCAAGAAAAAAAGATCATAAGATATTTTTAAGGGGCACATGTTTTTCTAATGTATACCATGTAAATTTACTATAATAATTTAAATTTTTGAGGGCCATAATAATTGTAAATTGTTTTTACAGTAAAGTATTATTGGTTATGGACGCCTCCCTTCCCTTATAGCCCTCTCAAAAGAGACGTTAAACAACATACAATCAATCAATCCCTTCCCGCCCGGTTCCTACGAGCCTCAATTTTACTAAATCTTAAAATTAGCTTTTTTTGAAATGTGTTAATAATGAACTGTTTGAAAAACATGCAAAGAATAGATACATTATTTTACAACTGTACAATACATGTACACTGTTCATAGAATACTACTTAATTTATGTCGTAATTCACCTTGTAAGCAAGTTTTCTTTTTCTTTTGAAAGACTTTGGATTTTATTCGTAAGTTCTAAAACCTTGGCCTTTTCCTCTGCTATCTGATGTTGTAGAACAGAAATGTCATTAGCCTGTAATTCACGCTTAAAATATTCTTTTTCCTTCCAAAGGCGGCTTGCATCTTGTTTCAACTTATCCAGTTGTCCTTTCACACAATGTAATTCATCCAATTCCTTTGCCCGTTTTCTAAAATACAAATAGTGATGAAACAGGTCAAAATGTTTTGGTAATGATAATTCTATAAATTTATATCTATTTCTTTTTTAATCATATTTCAATGACATAATAAATATTCATTCAATTTTATCAATGTTTGAATACAATATATTGCTATACTTACTTTTGGATTTCCAAATTTTTCTGCTGCAATTTGAAAAAATCATCTTCCAAGCTGAAGGAAATAAAAAAATATTTAACACAGAAATATTCAAATACATAAGCTGGTTCCCTATTCGTGGTTTTTTTCCCTCTTTTTTTCATATAAACAAAAATGATCAAATTTGGCCATTTATTTGCCGTTAAAATTTTGAAGGAACTAAATATAATATTGGTATTTTACCTTATGTTATATTATCAAACACTTTGTTTAGGAAACGGGTGCATATTGATGCTTTACTAGAATACAAGCAATGGAAGACGATCTCGGACGGTTGTTATTTTTTTTTTCCAAAAAGCGTTTGGGACAATGTAATTACATGTACAATGTATAATATATGTATATCACAAAACTGCTCTCAATTTTAATCTTTGTTTGATGCTATTTTTATGCCCTAGTAATCGGAGATTCGGGGGCAAATATAGTTTTTGGTCTGTCTGTCTGTATGTATGCATGTCTCCGCAAAAATTTTAATTTTGACCATAACTTTTGAACAGTTGGCGTTGACGCTTTCATAGTTAAAGTTCATTTCTTGTAACAAGACCTTTTTCTGGGCACAGCCAGTTTTGACCTTTTGACTTTGATGAACTTGGAGTTTGAAGTACTTAGAAAATTAACCTTGACCAAGAGCTGCCATACGGGGCATCAGTATTTCAAATTTGTTATAATTGTATTTTTATTTGTTTTTAATTGGGTTTTTTTCCCTTCAAATAAAGCTTTTGGTTTAGAAGCTTTCAGATACTAAATAGAATCACTGTTCAAATAAAAAATTTCTATTTAATAAAAAACAAAAAAAAAAAAAAAAAACATTTCCAGCATGTTTTCAGAAAAAAAAAAACAGAAAAAAAGTGAACGTGGAAATTAATCCAGAGTCGGAACAATTCTAATAAAATGTAAAGTTTTAAAAATAAATTAATATAATGCAATTACACTTGTACATTTTGGTATGGTGCTTGAAAGTACATGTATTATACTACATATTAAGCTTTCATTTCTTCTTAAAAAAGAAAGTGATTGTCTACGTCTTTTCATCGATTTCTTACCTTTTAGCTGCCTTCTGTTTTTCGTTTAAAACCCTATTTTCTTCCAAAATCCTGAAAAGTTGATTAATCTATAATTTCATTGAAACAAAGAGACACAAACAGAGAAAACGGTGAAGATTTAACCTCCTCCAAGCTTTAATAGCAAAAGTTACTACTTTTGGTTTAAAGGCAATCCAATGAAAATACTCGTTACAGGTTTTATGCTACATAATTATGTATAATCCCGTGTTACCTTTGATTTTCAACGGATGAACCGTAATGACTGTCGATGAAATATCTATTAAAACGATTAATAGAATATAGATGTACAACTCTATTGATTGAATGACATTTAAAAAGTATAATAATTCAATAAATATAATAACATTTATAATATGCTTACGATAAAGCTTTTACTGGATCTGTCTTAATCTGCTTTCTTACTTCTTGGTCCAAATATAACCATTTTCTTAGTGCAGTTTTAGTGGGTTTTCTGAAACATGTACGTGTCTTGTTTGTATTCATTTAACACATATTTCCGTCCAGGAATACTTGTATATTTTTAATAAATAATATTGTTTACATGCACATTTTTAATTCACAAATCTTACCCATTAAGATTAGCAATTTTTTGGGATAATTCCAATATCTTGTTTTTTTCAACAAGGCATCTGTTCATACACTCAAAAACTTCCCTAAAAATTTAAATATGTGTAAAATTTGAAAATGAGATAATCAGATGATATTTTCCCAAAAGTCCTTATCATAAATTATTTTTATTTCCATTTGTGTCTAGTCAACTTGAAAAAAAGGAAAGTTTAGTGTAGCATGACTGGTTATCTAACTATCTGTTAGAGCGAGTATCATGTGGAGACAAGTGACGAGATTGTAAAGACAATACCTTTGAAGTGTATTTGATGTAGATCCTGGTGGTAGGTATACATCCAGTCGTGGTGTATTTTTCAAAATAAAGTTGTCAAAGTTTCCATCCTCAATTTCACAAAGCAAATACATTCGATCAATATCAGAATTTTCTCTGTGATGAAAATAATATGAAGATAAATAAAGTCCATTTATAAATGTACCGGTATTTAAACAATATAAAAGTATGAGCAGAGTCAAAACGAACCTCTGAAAAACAGAGGTGGAATCGGGTGCCATGGAGAAGCAAGCATTTAATTCTTGTCAACCGGTCACTCCCGATTTGTATTCTTTGTCATGTTCGAGTCAACGGGAAAAAAATGTAGACAATTCAGTGTAAATATATTGGCCTTAAAATTTGTTTGAAGACTTCAACAAGCGACTTAACGGAAAATTGTATTCCCTATGTTGAAAATAAACTATATATTACTCTGTAAGTTCACCTTTATATGAAATAATTTACTCAAAGTCAGAACATATTGAAGGGTCTCAATAAAACTCTTTTTAAAAATCCATTAAATTGTTTAGAAAAATGGGTATCAAAGAGCTCATTTTCAACAATTATTAACTGCATCTTTACATGTATCACATACTATTTTTATTCATACATAGCACTGCATTTACTATAACATTTCTTTATTCGACTTTTATATTAAGTGTACAGATGTTTGTGGTTGTGTAAATCCAGGGAATCACTAGTTATGCAAGATGAAAAAGTCAGTGTTTCCCTTTATATGGATGCTAAAGGAAAACTTCTAACTTACAAAACATTGGTTATCAAGGATTACAAAGCTCACCTCGATAAATATTATTCTCGAACGGGACGTAAAACAACATACAATCAATCTATCAATCGATAAATATTATCCATAAGTGAGGCAACATTTCTGACCAAACAAATGTTCTGGTAGTGTACATTCCCAGATGCAACATCTACTTGGTCTGGGGAGGATTTCTAGAATGGACTTGTTCAAAAAGCTTTAACTATTCATTCACCCAGAAAATGTAAGTTAGATTCAGTATCCAAAGCATGTTTGTTTGTGTGCATTCCCCACACTCATCACTTTATGCAAGTTAATCGCTACAAGGCATAACACTATGTGGAAATGGAACTGCTCTAACTTGCTTAATCAAACGAAAATTGTTGTTACGATCCAGCATCAAAAGCAATTCGTTGATGCTTATTCCTAGATGAATCTGGTCAAAGACTGATTTATCGTAACTTCGTAATTGATATAATCTAAAAAATTAACCTGTTCACTAATCAGGGAAATGCAGGTCAAATTCAGTATCTGAAGCAAGTCTGGTAGTGTGCATTCCTAGATGCATCAATCATGCACAATTAGTCACAACCTGACTTGAAGGTTATTAAGGAATTAATCTGCTCCAAAAACTTAAACTGTTCTATTTTCTGGAAAATATAAGATTCAGCATTCTAAGCAGTTCTGGCGTTAAGCAATAATCAATCTAAGCAATTCTGGTAGTGTGCATCCTTAGATGGCATCGTCCATGCAAGTTTGGTTCTCAAAGGAGTTTAAGTTATAATACCTGGAAATGAACCTTCTGTAAAAGCTTTAATTAACCTTTTCATTCATCCAGAAAATGTAAATCGGATTCGGCATCTGAAGGAGTTTAAGTAAATTATAGTGTGTAACCCCAGATTATTCGACCATGCAATTACCCCCCCCCCCTCCGAATTCATCGAGGTAAGTTTCAAAGGTTGTATTATAAGATGGCGTTTAATATAAGCAAAGTAAAATTTATAATATTTTTTTGCACAATTTGTCATCAACATTATCCTTCACTGAACTTTACATTACCTCGATATTATATCACGAATTTTAAAATCAAGAAAAGCTTTTCTTTAAAAAAAAAACCCAGTATGAATAATGTAAAATAATTTCTTTTGAGCAGGTAATAAACTTACTCAATGGCTGTTTCAATCTTTTTGCTGCACCATTTATACCCAGCATACAATGTCTGGAATATTTGCAGGCCTTCTCTATGTTAAACAAACTGAATATAAACAAACACAGCACGAGGCTATTGATGCATTTTTTTTAAAAATGAAGTCTTTCACATCCCAATAACATTTAATTTAATTATTACATACAGCAAGAGATAAACATTACTTACCTATATATAATTAAAAGAAATGTTATTTAGAGTATGGCATGTTAAAACATTTTTTTTCTCATAGAAGGGGACAGGCATAGCCTACATAACCTACATGTACATGTTCACTTCCAAAAGGAGAAGAAAAAACTAGATTTTTCAGACCATTTAAACAGACACACTATTTTACAAACCTATATGGTATTTCGTTTGATGACGTATATCTTCTCCAATTCGGTGGAAGATTCAGTATCCATGAGTCATAATTACTGAAAAGGATTTCCAAATTCCGTTTAAATACTTTTACAAAAAAGATCACTTTAAATCTTGTATATTTAAATATTAGACGAATTGTCGAAAATAAAAACTCCTAATACAGACACAGACCTTAGAGTACATTTAGTACCAAAAGATAAATTTTATAAATACACTCTATTTCTTCAGTTGTACATGAAAGCAATATATATTACAATCAAAAATCTCTATCCTACTTATTGTTTCTATTCCTTTTGACGATTTTTGTGACATTCTGACAAAGAAGTAAATATGTAAACATGTAATCTAACAAAAGAAAAATATAAAGAATATACCTTCAGTGATCCACGTCATTGAACAAATTTCGTTCATTATAGTTTTATTACAATTCGATAAGAGTTCAGGTACTTAGTAAAGTTGTGGAGGAGGAATGAATGCTTTATGACAACAAAAATATACAGTTGTTCTCGGATTTTTTCCCCTACAACCTTACCTTACGTCGTAGCCAGCTTTCATCAATGCATAACTCATCACGTTTGTCATTTTCCCTTGTGGCACCTCCTGCTTTCTTTTAAAAACGAAAGTAAGGGGCATAGTTACATCCAACGTATAATTTTACTCAAATTATTATATTTTCTTAACTATTTTACAATTATTTCTTTCAGTGTTAAATTGTTTAAAAAAAAGGAAAAAAGTCCTCACAAAGGGGGGGGGGGGCTTCGCTTTGAATTATAAGGAAATATTTGTACTGTTTGTAGATTAATAAATTTAGCAACCTTAAAAGATCTTAACCGTTTGATATAAATGTTTGAGTTATCGATAAAAATTCGTTAATTACACATTAAAATCAATTAAAACTTATATGCCTTACCCTTCATTTATAGAACATATAGATTATTTATCACAAACTACATTATTTTATAATGACGTGGACTACTTCCTGTTTAATATCGAGGATCTATACAGGTCTGTCGTAATTGTACTGTTAAGTAAAGTGAAAGAGTTTTAAAAACGAAAAAAATGAGGCAATGTTTAATTAATATTTTAGGCAGTGTTACAAATTCGATATTTTATAATGTAATATTTATTTTTCCGAAATTTAAAATAGATGCTTTGATTAAACTTCTGGCTTAAAAATCATTTGAGGATATTTTTTCATTACACAAATAGCCTTGAATACAAAAGATTAGGCTATATCTAACGACATTTCCTCACAGACAGGGAGATGAGAAGAACACCACCACCCCCCAAAAAGCATTAATTCAACTTTCTGGCCATGTTGCTCACATTAGTGTTATTTAAAGTTACCTTAATATTACATATGGGTACATATTTCCTGACACATGGGAAAAAGCGTATCCTTTTCCCCTTTGTCCTTTCATTCTTCCCTGACACAGAGCAAACAATCTCCTTATATTGAATCTCAGCTTTCTGGGGTGTCTTCAAAAGAGACTGAATTGCATTCGTACAACATTATGAAAGTATTACCTCTTTTAAACTGTGGGCGATAAGACAGAAAAAAAAAGGATGAAAACTTTTACATCCTTCCAACAGTTCGATATTTTCTATGAATCTCCCTGAAAAGCCATTATTCATTCTTTGTTACTAAAATACCTGTACGATTACATTTCTGACCCAATCGTCCCTTCATTGATTCTTTCTTACATTGAGAGGCGTTTCATTATTTGGGAAAACAACTAAGTCTTCCAAGAGTGGTTGTACTGCTTGTTCAGTTAAGGTTCATATTAACCCTCTGCTCATTCATTTCATATAGAATGTTGCTTTAACGCACATGATTTTCCAAAAAAAAAAAAAAATTTATTTTATGAGTAAAATACAAACAATTGTATCATGGCTTGCGGGGCAAATTTGGACAATAAAGACATACATGTATCAACTTGAAAAATTTATAAAGGAATAATAGAGATTTATGTCATTAAGAGTGATCTCTCTTATCAAAGTATCAAATGAATGAACCTTAAAAATGTTAGAAGTAAAATACGTTGGATACAAATTCCCTGGTACGATTTATCTTGAAACAAAGTATGATATCCATCTTCGATTTGTTTTCGTAGATTTTATTTTATGTATAAAATAATTATATGTAAAAATTGTATGTTACAATACTATTAAGTAGGATAATAAATCACATTTGTATAGTGTCGCCCGTGTGGCGCAGTGGTTAGAGCGTCTGCTCTAGAGTCGCGAGGTAAGGAGTTGACCCTTACGTCGCGGGTTCGAATCCCACTGTGGAACGTGGAGACTGGTCCTTCGGATGAGACCGTATAAACTGAAGTCCCGTGTCGCAGTAGGTGCTGGCACGAAAAAGATCCCTCACTGCTCAATGGCCGTAAGTGCCGAGTATAGGACAAAATTTGCAGCTCTCCATCGGCAAGTGGTGGCGTCTCCATATGAGTGAAAAATTCTCGAGAGGGACGTTAAACAACATACGAACAAACATTTGTATAGTAAAAATTACTGAATTTTTAATTTCGTGTGATTAATTAAGAAATTACAAATAAAAAAATTATACACTTCATATAGAATATATAGAGGATGCCATACTTATACTAATGAAATATACCATACTACTAGCACGTGGTTATCTCGTATATTTCTAAAACATAAATCCTCTACCAAACATCATACTTTTTCCCAGAATGCTGCAAAGAGCAAGAATACAGTACGACGATAATCAACATACATTTCTTTACTTTTTTAAAAAACTTTATTTATGGTCGGTATAGTCAGAAGGAATTCAGTTCTTATGAATAAATATGTAAAAAAGAAATAATGGTAAAATAGTTACACTTTTCTATTGCTATTTTAAACTTTGTCAATCAGTGTCATATACTACTTTCGATTACAGATACATGTATCTGCTGATTCTCAAAACCTATGTCCTTGTTCTACCGTATTGAATACCTATCTTAAAATCTTAGTTAAAAATAAATGCCTTGTAAAATGTTCACATTAAAATATTATGCAACAACACACTTGAAAAATAGTTTAGATCCATTAAAAATACAAATATCGGTGATACTTTATCTGTTTAAATCCTTGCATGTTGTGATAATTACCAGGCTTACTTTAATGCCGCCTCGAAATTAAATATCATTTTGGTTGCGCTACTCCTTTCGAAAGTAATGGTCCATTCCTGTGCAAATACATTGCTGGCCACACTATATACTCAATTATATTTCCTTTCTTAGTGTATTCCTTAAATGTATCGGTTTTAAGCTGTCTGTTTTCGGGAATATCAGCGTCCAAGTGAACAGGTGGCTGAACTGATTGCATAAGCCAACATAGCTCCAAACAATGCTCGGCAAACTGTACTGTCTTAGAAAATTTTGTCAAAATTTGATCCGATAGTGGTTCAAATGCCATCGGTGTAGAAAACAGTTTTTCAACATCTTCTTTGTTTAGCAGAAAACCTTCCTTAACATATTTTTGATGGATAGGCATAGAAAAATCACCCCTTGCCGATTCTACAAACCTTTCATCTGTTTTGCGAATTTTTAATGGAATGACAGATTCTGAAGATAACATTTTTGTTTCTTCAATGGATGAAAAGGGTTCATTTTCAGATATAGAAGATGGAATTTTAGAATCACTTTGGGTCTGATCCTGACTTTTTCCATCTTTATTATCATTTGTGTCTCTGTGTTCTTCTTCTTCACTCATATCTTGGTGTTTAAACATTTCCATCTCTTTCTTGAATGTCTGACCACAATTTCTCTTCTTCGTAATGTTGAGTAACATCCCTTGCACAACAACTGAAAATTTCTGCAATCCATAAGAAGCGGGGCTTAATGAAACAATCATACACTTGCATCTGATTTTATTATTTTAAAAATTAAAGTACAGTCTGATCATTACCTTCTTTAATGCTACGATGAAAGCAGGTTGCCTAGAATGTTTAAGGCGTTTAGTTACACTTTCTAAAGCTATTTTCTCTTCCTCTGATAATTCTATCCGTTGTAATGACTAAAAATAGACAATTACATATTTTTATTCTTACAATTTATAAAAGTACATCAAAAATTATTGTTCCAAACGATGCAAGTAATTTACTGTCTACCTCCATTTTTGTATTTTCATCACACCATAACAAATTCTTGCAATCACGTAAATCGACAAACATCAAGTTGTATCTGCAGCACAGATGAAATGCACTCTGTAAAAAAAAAAAAATTAAAAATGGTGTTTTAATATACATTACACCTTACCAGATACTAGAAATATACCATAGTTATTGTAAACCTACCATAATGATACGAAGTAGAAAGGCAATCGATGGGACCTCATCCAATCCAATATTCATAATTTCTTCCAAAGAATCAGTCCATTCGTCGTCATAAATCTGACCGAATTTTTCTGCCAATTTTATTGGTCTGTTCTCATCACTTAGGTCAGTAATTGCTGGGTTGTTGGTTGTTAATTTTGATCCGGCTACTTCACTGAGTCTAAATAGATAATGATATCGTTTAATTCAATTTCGTTGATTACTGTTTGTTTTATTCATATTTCATTGAAGAGGGTAAAACTGCTAGTCTAGCCTAAGATATGAGATTTAAAAAAAAGTATCGGAATAGTATTCAAACAATAAGTAAACTTTGACTAATTATTGTAAACTGTGCTGTTTTAAAAGAAAAACTTCTGGAAAAAAGTTAATGCAAAATAAAAGAAATTTATCTTTAAAGTTTGGGACTTCTGTAATGCATAATTTCTAGAATATGAATAATAGTGAAGGCAATATAGGCAATGGTGTTTAGACACATATATAATTATCAGCGCTTAAAACAGATTTTGTATTGAAATACTAACTAAAGTTTCTTAATATTCAAAGTAAACTTTTTTTTAATTTAACTAGAAAAAGACATTAATGGCAACCTAACAAAAACTATATTATAAAAGTGATGACGTCAACTTTTCCATCGTCAACTTCCCTTGCTTATTTAGAAATACAGCAATATCACTTGCATATGGAGAGTTTGTGTTTCTCAGTTGATTCGATACGCAAGAGCATGCTTTCCTAAATAATAATATAATGATTTCTGGAACGAGGCAAGCTAGTGACAAATAAGTTAATGACACAAGGATATCAACAGTCCCGTTATGGACGATACAATGAACTTTTTAGCAAATACATTTATCTTAAAATGTTGACTGGTGTTTTTTTTTATACAAATTGTTAGGACACTTTTTTTTTTTACACTGAATTGTCTACTATGCATTTGTTTATTTGCCCGATCATGACAAGGCAGGTGAGACCGGTAGACGGGGGATGCTTACTCCTGCAAAGCATTTGATTCTATGCTCCTCTGATGTTTTTTTAGAGGTTCCGTATTTGCTCTGCTCAGTTATTCGCTCAATTGTTTATTTGTAAGGACCGATAAACTCGCAGAAAACAAATATATTAATATATTTTTCATGAGTTAATTGTATTTATATTTTTTACCGAATCATTACATTAAAATGAGGTTAAAATGAGGTTATTATTGAATCTTTATATACTTCTATGAATTTTTATTGTCAAAAAATAACTTGCAATTAAACTTGCAATTAATAGTTTGCTGTATAAGAATTACTCAGAAATATTCAGAAAAATGGGTAAAAAATAAAAAAAATGCATTTTAAAAATTGAAAAGCTCGTTCTCCTGAATTAACATACAGAAACATTTATAAAACAGATGTCTCTATGCAAGACAAAAAATGTCTAGGGGCAGTAGTATTTCATGGTGAAAAATTAGCATAAAAATCTTAATTTGCATGCAAACATGTATCACCTTGTTAATAATCGCTCCTTCTCCTTGAGCAAGGCGTCTTTTTGAGTGTGTAAATCCTCGGCAATCCTTTTTGCATGTGCAAGTTGTTGTTGGAGTGAAATGACATTCTTTGAGCGTAACTGATTGTGAAAGTCAGCATTCAATTTTTGAAGCTGTTTCACCTCACTCTCTTTCTCTTTCAACTTCTCAGTATAGTAGTGAATGGCCTCTTCTTTGGCAGCACGGTCCCTTTTTTTAATTATACAAAGGAAATTATTATAAGAACAGAATACACATGTATATTCTTGATTAATCATTATTTTAAAAGAATTTTTCAGACATTCTTATTCAGTTTACATACCATTGAATAAATCATATCTACAGTTTGCCAAAAAATTCATAAATTATATTTTAAGATTTTAAGGTAGAAATACCACTCTTTCTAATGTTCCTGATATCACTTAAATAACATCTTTCTAACTATATGCTTCATTGTCACTTCTTAACTATAACTTTTCAATTTCTTCCAGATTTCTTAATAATATTTTTAAAATAAACTTACTGTTGAATTTCAACATTTTTCAGCTTGAGCTTCTCGTTTTCTTCTTCCATTCTGTTGTGAAAGGTAAAGGTTAAAATAAAATTATATACCCCCTGATATAAATCCTCTTCGCCAAAAAAATTTCCCTCACAAAAACAGTTAAATATGTTATTCATATATATTTGAATGCAAGCATTAATGGAAGTGTTGATTGTCTCTTTCTTCACATTTCAAAATAAATGCTCAAAATTTAGGCATTCGGATAAATGTCAGTCACAAATACTTTCCACAAAAATTGGTAAAAATCAGTCGTTCATGAGAAGGAGCTGGAACAAAAGTTTACGACCCATGGACGACGAACATGATAGTGATGACCCAGATTCTAAACTACATTGGAATGCTTTCACATCATTTTCTGATAAAGCTGTTTTATATCCATTTCTAGGCGCAACTATTGGCCATCTCTATTTATTAAGTTGGACAAAATTTAACATCACTCTCTAGAATTAGTTCCACACCATATTGTAATTAAATGTAGCTTTGTCTCTCTGTAGAAAAAAGATTTTTGCAATATACAAAGTGTATCTCAGCTGTGCCCCATCCAGGGGCAATGATTTGAACCAATTTCATTTATACGTACATGTATATAATATGAAAGCGTTGGCATCGAAATTTTGGAGAATTGCTACTGCTGCTGTTCTGCAGCAGAAAATCTTATATCTGCTTTTGCAGTATACATTAAACTTCAATACGGTTCAGTGAATATATTTATCTATCTGACCCTATATGACTATCTTAAATTTTAAATAATGAATTTTAACCTTTTACATATAATTATAAAATTAAATCTTGTTTTAATTTTCATAGCTTTCAATAAAATTCGCTGAAGAAATTTACCTCAAAAATCAAAATTTTCAATATAAAGGGACATAATTTGATTTAAATTCTAGGAACAAAAATGATTTAGAGAAATATCTATATATGAATTATATTACCTTTTGAATTGGTCCTCTTGAATCTGAATAATTTTCGGTGCTATTTTCTGGGGCCTAGCCTTTTCTTTTAAAATACTGAAACAAATTTATGAAAATGATTTCAATACTCGTATCTTGCCTTGGTTTCTAAATCTAACATTGAGTGTGTATTTTAACCTAACCATAAATACTTGAGGACATGAACTTTGACCCTCATTCCCACCCAACCTTGAAGACTCCCTTCAACGTTTAAAAATTTTGCCTAAATGTTCTTTTCTGTAATCTTGTCCCAATTATCAAGTCCAAAAATAATTTAAAAGATGCTCATCTCCAAGTTTATCATTGAAAGTAATCCATTACACACAATCACCTTACAAAGTAATCTAACTCTGGTCTTCACACTATGATTTACCGGTTGTATACAGTATTGTTTTTATGGAACACACACACAAAAAATCCATAAAAACGTGCTTTGTTCATTAATAAACATGACTTACATGTAATTAATCCTAACAATTTTATGTATTACTAGTATATTAAGCTAATGATGGAGGATTAAATTATACAATCATTGCTGTTTTTTAGGTAAATACGATGGGTAAAACACCTTAGGAGTACAACATCCACCGACCCCGGAGAGCTCGGTAAATAGTGTACTTTGAGGATGGCTAAACGAAAAAGGTGAAGATAAGGAACAGTGATCGATCTCAAAAAAAAATCTAAAAAAAAAAAACAAATCTGTAAATAGGGCAAGAAATGCGGACCCCTGGGAATTCTAAAGTTGGGATCAGGTGCCTAGGAGAAGCAAGCATCCTCTGACCCGCCCTGAGCCCCATGTATTCATCAGGTGGACGGAATATTCCGTAGTCAAATTCAATTTAAAAACAAAGGCTTAACAATTGGTATGAAACAATTCAGTCAAAATGCGACCCAATGATAGCTTATATTTGCTAAAAACGTCATTACAACGACCATAGAATTTAGAAATGCTGAGTTTGAACGAGGTTGTTGAAATCCCTTTAGCGTCAACTCATCTGTCAGTAGCCTGTCTGGATTTTAAAATTGGTCGTACTTGGAGCATGCTCTTGATTATCGAATAAGTTGGGAGATGTAAACACCATATGCAGGTGAAAGATTAATATTACTACATAAATATGGTCAATTGACGATGGAAACCCTAAAGTCATCTCCGTTGTCCTACAATTTACTTTAATTGGTCCTTATCCAAACATGAAAGCAGTTTGGGGTAATAAAGGAGCACAATAAGTATTCATCACTTTTCCTACAGATTGTTGGAAGACCTGGTCTCCAGAGGCTAGATAGATATTGTCTATGAGGAACTCTTCCGGGAGTTCCGGGAACTCTAACATCTTTTTAATATTAACTTCAGAGTACTTTCATGTAGAATGATCAGAGTCGAAATGATATTTAACGTGGTAATTTTGTGGATGACCAATCACAAGATACGAAAATTTTCGAGTTCCTTTTTTATTAAGGAAGAACTTGTATGATGTCAGAAAGCCTGCTTATTAATTCATAGCGAGGATTCCTTGTCTAAAGTGTATAAAAGTCATATGTTGTGATGCTGTTGATGATGTTGTTATTTGAAAAGTTTTGAGATTTTAAAGTTTCCAAAAGTTTTTTTGAAAGATTTTTTTTAGAACACACATTTGATATACACATTTCTTGAATATGTTGCAGCACAATACATTTCAAGTTTCTTCTTCACATCAGTTATATTTTGATGAGGAGTAAGGATAAGGGTTCCACTGAACATTTACAGGACCCTGCAATATATCTTCGTGAGTACTTCTATGAAGTTTTGGAATCCAGTATAGGTACGGTTAATCAACTCACATCTTTGACTGCAATGTTAAAAGACTTAAAACTGAAGAGTGATTCTGAAGAATTTCATCATTTGGAAAGGAACTGTGAGTATAGTTGGATTACCAGATTTGGATTTAAATCTGAGTTTTACCAAATTCCAGTTTTAATAATGAGCCTTACAAACAAACTTTATTGTTAAAGCTTTGTCGGCTACCTAAAACATATTTTTTATTTTGTTATAGTCTTTCTTATTCTTTAATCACCTCCGGTCTACTGTAAAGTTCGCATTTTGTTCTTTAATTTTCTAATGTGAATCATTTATACTTTAAACGCTTTATCGATTCTGAAAGAGTATCAATGTCTTCCCTTTCATATTTAGCCCATCGTCTAACTTACTCCTCGACGGAATTCATAATAGAAATGTTCTGTCACCAATTGAAAGATCTAGGATTTCTGAATTTAGGACCCTTAAAAACAATAGCTTTTAGGTCGTCAAATTGTACAATTCTTACATCACCAGTAATGATGTGTCCAGCTGGACTAAAGTTGAAAGAAAAGGAAGAACATTAAATCAAACAGAGTTTTTTTTTTCTAAGTCACGTATTACATTAATGTAAGAGAAATACTTCTCAGATTCGTGACTTGGTTTAATATTGTATTGAAATATGAATAAAAGGATGTGTTCATCAGACCACTTAGGAAGATTTTGTTTTAGATGGTCAATATCTACGCACTGTAGAGTTTATTTAAAATTGAAAATTTCGGATGCAAAGATTGGAGAATAGCTGTAAGAAATACATGGTATTTGTATCTTTCTTGTTACATGCACATTTGCTGGAGTCCCAACCCAACACAATGAGAAAAGCATGGTTAAAATAAACATAACCTGTTGTATTGATTTTAAAGTTTTTTAATATATTCTAAAGAAAAAATAAAATATCAGCCATGAAGCATCGAGGTGTATGTGAGGGGGGGGGGGGGCAGGAAGGGGAAAAATACAAATAACTTGAAAAAAATATTTGACAAGCTAAAAAGGAGAACTATCCAAACTCCAAAATCTTATCTAGGGGTGTGGGATTGGGTGGGTAGGATCCATGAACAAATGAACAAAGGAGGGATTTGACTATACCGGAACAAATAGGATGGGAGGGGCAACCAGCTTTTCAATGAACCTTCTCCAATAATACGTGCCTGAAATAGAGTTTATTTTCTCTGGAAAAACTAGGTTATTTTGAACACATGTTATTTCACTATAATAAGAACGATAGCTCAATGTATTTTAAACTCATGCGACTGGGCATGCTCAAGTGTAACTCTCTTTTCCTCCTGAACAAGAAAACTGCAAGGTGCCAGAAATTTAACTATAAATCCCTTCCACACTTAATAATAATTTTTATTTCTTTAAAAATTCTTCTATAGAACAGCTTGGCCTTTTGATATGGTGTTTGTTAATTTTTTTTTATCTCATTGTATGTATGCATTAATCATGATATACACTGTTGAAGCTTGAACAAAAGATTATGTGCCAGTGACAGAAAAGAATAAAGTTTTGAGACAATATAGAGACTATATATATAGCCATTTTTGCATATAATGCCACCTTCATAGGGCACTGTTATTTCCAGGTCCCTTAGGTCAGGGTGTTCATTCTAATGCTTTGAGTTGTTTGTATATACTTGTTGGCTGCCATATCAATTTGAAGATTGGTGCATATTTTGTTTGTTTTAATAAGATTGTAAATAAATGACGATGACAAGCATGCCAAAAAAAAATTACATATTCCTATTAGTTATGACTTAGATTGGTAAGATCTGGGCATTGGGATTATAATCAATTTTCCTGAAATATATTTATTTGTTCTCAAATATTAAAGAATACACTGATCTGCAGGAGAGTTTTGGTGTCTAAAATTAACTAATTACAACAATTTAGAAGTTCTCAATCTAACAGTCTAATTTTAGTCCCATATAGAAAAAAAATACTTATATTTACCTGGAAGGTCAGATGCAGGTGAGTATAAGTAGTATTTTTCTACAGTGTTGGATATCAGCCAATCAAAAAGCTACGTTGCAGGAATTATTCAATCATAATAATAAAATGGTCATATTATTCCTCATTTGCTCCATTTTTAGATGATGAAACTTTTCCACCAACACTCTAAAGCAATAAAATATGAACAGAGTTATTGATTTTAAAACTCAAAAAGAAATTGAATGTACATGTATATATAAGCAATCTACTTCTAGAAGAATTTAATATGCAAAACAATCGAAAATTGAAAGCTAGTAAGAATTAATAGAAACATTGATAAAAAAAAATGTGATGACTATTTTCTGAAAGTAGCCTACTCTATGATCTTCGAAGGCGGTTCACAGGTCATTACGTGTCTAACATCCTGAGGCAAGGCCAGCCAATAATTTAGAGCCAGTGTTGGTGGTTTTCTGTATAACAAATTTGAACTTTTAAACGCTTGTAAACGAATTATATTGCAGATCTATAAAGATATTTTCAAAAGCTGTTTTAAATGATATCCCTACATAACAGATACTAATAGTATCATACTATTGCATGTATGTGTTTAACTGTTTAATATAGTGCAAAATATCGGCCCGGGGATAATGCATTTGTCCTTACCCATTTATTGATGCAAGTTCTTCACTTTTTCCTATCAGCAGTTTCTTCTCTTTCAAACAATTCCCCAAAAGATTTAATAAATGCCTAAAATTCATCCAAAAAAGAGAGAACTGAATAACCGTTCCCTCCATCAGAATTTTTTAACAGTACAGTTTCATAAAGTGAAACAAACGAAATAAAATATGAATCAATAATAAAAATTTATTAAAAAATGATTGCCATACTTCAGATTGTATTTATATATGACATAAAATGAACATTGTACCAATATAAATTATCTGATGGCAATCCAGGGCAGTCTGGTTTACCCAACTGTTCCATGTATTCATCAAAATCGAAATCATCGACATCGGCAACGTATCGAACTTGACATTTTGTTGTTCTCTCGCTGAAAGATTTATAACATAATTATTACAGTTGAAAAGTAAGATGTACGTATCCTTCATTTACATAATCCTTAAATATTCAAAAATCACTCAAAAAAATCCCACGGAGCAAGATGCATATCTGTGCCCCCGCCCCACTCCCTCAAAAACTTGAACCTGCAGCTAAGATGGCCACCTGTTAGCCCTTAAAATCAGAACTTAATCAAGAAATAAATCTGAACTAAGTATGTTTGCATATAGATTTGACTTTCTGTGACAATGATTTTTTGTAAAATTCTTGTTCATCTTTGAGTAAAATTATACGTATGTCTCCATCTTAGCCGTGACATAACTTTTATAACGGAGAATCTATAGCGATATCTGAATTAAGTTTTGATCATTTAAAGCCTACTGCTCTGTAGAATTTGATTTTAAAGATTTTTCTTCAATAATAATTATACTTTGTGTTTGTTTGTTTGTTGTTTAACGTCCCTCTCGAGAATTTTTCACTCATATGGAGTTATACTTTGCATGTGAAACTGTGTACATGTACCCACTATTGAGGCATCATCCTGGCAGTGAGTTTAGTTGAGATGTAAATCTGAACTTGTAGTACATTTTACTTTGACAGTCACGATATATTTTGATTATTTTCCTTAGATTATTTTATTTCCCAATATGCATGTATATCTAATAAATAAATCTTTAAACCCCAAATGTGTACTGTGGGCTTTCCCGAAAAAAAAATAGAGCTACGGTTCTTCATTTAAAGAACATACCCTTGACTTGTTTACGATAAACTCAATTCTGTACAACTAATGATCCCTTGAGATAGGTATAGAATCACGGTAAGTAAGAAAGGATTCTCAAAAAGTCTAAACTGGAATAAGTCAGGCTGATTTAAAAAGCCATCCAATACATGAACTGATTTTTTTTTTCAAAACGTGACAGTCAAGGAGGTAAACCATGTACACTTTGGAACAAAACGTTTCTGATTGAAGCTAAGGAAATGTAAACGTCTGTGGTTGTATAAAATGAACGATTACCGCCTTGATTAGTTTTCTTACAATGTAATAAAGATTCTGTTAATTTATTTTCTAAGTTATAGAATCCTCCATTTTACAAAAGATTTAAAACATATACATGTAGGTAAAATAATGCTTGTTTTACATCAAGCACTGGTCAGGCTATTAGAAATTCAATGTGATCACATATAAGTTATCAGAAATTAATCATCAAAATTTAACATCAAAGTTAATTCTGTAGCAAATAAAAAAATGTCCTTTTAATTAAAGTTTTTACCTTATTGCTGTGTCAAATTCTTTTCCTGCTTTCTTATAACCATCAAGTATGGCCGTAAACTTTCGGACAATAAGTTGTAATTCACTATAAGATACAGTTGATGTTTGTTAATGCACAATACAGTAACTCGATACGTAGTCCGAAATATCTTACGTTTTTCAGGCTTTTTTCACCATTTTGATATTTTACGAGCCAGGAAAACGTCAGACGCCTTTACGAAAACTGGAAATTTCGCCGTCTCCAATCGGAGTTGATTTTCGATACCTGGGAACCGAATTAAATGCGTTTTCACAATTTATCAATAGCACAATGCTTCTAGTACTCGACAATATCGATGAAAAGAAAACATCACTCATCATTTCAATACAGGACTTGAAAGATTTTAAAATGCGCGGAATGTAAACAAATCTCGACAGTCAGATAAGATGTTTTCATCAAAATGTATATTTTATAAACATACCATAAAAACGATGTTGGTGAGTAGTAAAAGCATTGTACTATTGATAAATTGTGAGTTTGACATTTTATTTTCGAAAATCAACCCGAGAATGCCGCCTCTGGTTGGAGGCGGCGAATTCCCAGTTTTCGTAATGGCGCCGGTTCTGACGTTTTCCTAGCACGCAAAAAAAAAAAGTATTAAAAAAAAAAAGCCAGGAAAATGTCAGATATTTCGGACTACTCGATATGTTGCAGATAAGACAGTATACTATACATGTACACCGGTACGTAATTCAAAATGACTGTCTCTGATGCCTCTTGGTTAATAGAAAACATCTGGTTTAAGGTATTATGCTCCGTAATTTTACTCCTTTTTTGAGAATATGAATGAAGCTAATAGATAAATATGGCTTATTTAACAGACATAAATGCCGCTAAATGTGGCCGAATCGTGGTGGGAACAGTGCTACATGTACATGTACTTGAACATACTTTTTTTGTGATAATATAAGACTTGAGTAGAAAAAAGAATGTCTTAATTGATAAAAACCATTTAACGTTATTTTAAACAGTTTTGCAATGTTACTGACATGCAAGATGGTCAGACAAATCATGCTAAAAGAATTTATTATCCATATCCTAGCCAAAACTCGCAAAGTATATACTATAGTTCATAGTACATGTAAAAGGCGGGGCTTGACTAAAATATCCACTTGTCTCTTTATATAACTCCAACTCTGAACAGATATAAAGATAACTTTATTTTCAAGAATGAAGTAGATATGAATAATACCGGCTTACAAAGATTTGTCTATCAAGGAAATAAAAACATTTCTTGATCTAAAATAAGTTAGCACTGTCTTTAACTTGCATGCACGCGCTCGTCTGATACCGAAATCCGGTGATTTTAACCCTATGCATGAAATATAAAAGGATCGACACTGCCTGTCCTCTCCATAGGTCAAGTTGAAAGCCATATATATATATACAAGTTCTTAAGTTATATACAAGTTAATAAGTTACATGACATTACAATTATTTTTTATACTTCAAGAAATTTAAAATAATAAGATTGAATAAACAGTTATGTAATAGTTTTAAATGTGTGCAGTTGAGCATTATATATGACTGACATAGAAAAAATACAGGTACAATTGATAAATTTCATAAATTGATGTTGATTATTTAAAAAATGAATAGAAAAAAATAAACCTTCAATACAGTTCTCTTTGTGGCAATAAATGTACAAATGTACAAATTGAAATAAGAAAGGTTATACTGTTTTCATTCAAATATGTTTAATGATAAAGACAGTGGCACAATGTAATTGCAGAGTATCAAAATTTTGCAAAAGTGTTTGCCTTTGCACGCAATATTCAGTGAATAGTGACCAAGGCTTAAAACATTGTAACGTGTAGTGTTTGATGTTTGCAATTAAAAACAAATCACTTGGTTTATGATTTCAGTAATTGGAATATCATCATAAAGGTGGTAAATCGGAGATAGCCACAACTTTCCGAAAAGAAGAAGAAAAAACATGTACATGTGTTCTAATTAAGTATTTTTAAACACAGAATTACCAACCATGTTAATTTAAACGAAACTGATACAAAATAATATGCTATAACAGTTACAACTAAATCTCCTATTGCTTCACACTGTATATACAGCTGTACATTACATGAATGAAATAAAAAAAACAACAACACACCTCTGATTCTTCTCATGCTTTTTCCAAAATGCAAACTTCCTCCAAGGAACAGGTAAAGAATAAATAAAGGCTTCAGTTTCTCTGCAAATCAATTTTTAAAAATATTTTTCAAACGGACAATTCTTCTTTTACAAATAAGCATATCCACTTCCGAACAATCATTTATGGACATTGTTCCTACATTGAACATGTAGATCCATGAATATGTTTTTCGTTGGAACTGTTTCACACTATCCCTCGCTTCAATTTAATTGTACATGCAGTTTTTCTAGATTTTTTTTTTATTTTTAATTTAATCTAAAAATATTACTATTGAAGTCAAAAAAGGGTAGGTTAAAAATGAATATATACGAATCGAAGTACCTTAAATCAAGTCATGCCGTATGTTTTTGACATCGATAAGCAACATTTGGTGTGACCCCAACCCCCAAACTTCGACAATGTTCAGCCAAGAAAATTCAGAATATCAATAAGTATTTTTTTAGTCCTTTTTCCAAGAATATTTTAATTACTACTTTCAGTCATTAAAATTGAATGTTCAATGTACCGAGCGCTTGGCGAAGAAGTGTATGGAGGCTAGTTGCTTTGTACTTTTTATATCGACTTAATAGGTTTGTCGTGACCCAGGCTTCCATTCACAAATTTTATTCACAAAATACATTGTAAGTATTCTAATTATGATCTACATTGTAAATATAGGATAAACAGAATCTCAGTATGACATACCAAAACCCATATTATATGTTATATCAGACGGAGTGGCCCCATATCAGGCAGAGGGCAAAGAATGAAGTTGGAGAAAAGGATGATTCTTTCGTTAATCAGCTGTTAATATATTTTTACATTTATGACAGCTGTACAACAATATATAAATCAAACAAATAAAAAAAGGAAAACTATACACTTACGCTTTTTCCTTTTTCATTTCTTCTTTCAATTCCACGTAATGCATCCCATAAGCCATGGTGTATAGGTAAATGGATTACACAAACAAGGCTTGAGAGAAAAGAAAAGAGAAAACGAAAGTAGCACTTCAGAATTTGAACTATATCAGTAAATGTATGCACACTGGCACTGAAGCAAACAACACTTTATATGGCGTCTTTTACTAAACATACATGTACAATATCCATGGCCTATATATCAATCAAAATAGCTGAACTTTAGGCCATATATTATATTTTGACCAAAGCATCGATCAACAACTGCATACTGTATGTTACAATTGTTTGCTTGTGTTATGTGTACTTCCTGTTTAAGGGGACCACCACGGGGATGAATAATACACCTGCCGTGTACCCATTTTACCCCAGTTTCTCAAATGCGAATTTATTTGCTCTTCTGGACTTTTAAATATTAAAAGAATACATGTACCTCTAGCTAAAAGGTCCTAAGCGTCAAGAATCAGAACGTATCTGCACATTCTCGACTTGAATGCTGTTAGCGATCTATTGTACGTGTTTTTCATAAACTGGACAGTCTGGATATGAATGCTTGCTCAGAAAATGCAAAGATATGTGATTTCAATGAACGCTTTCGAAAGAGACACGAGGTGCCGTTGCATTCGCGACTGAAGAATATGAGCCGTCGTTATTTCTCGAAACAGTATTACAAACGATGTGCCCGTAAAACATTTCCATTCGTCAAAACCGTCCAAACGTATAAAATCAGGAAGTATTTAGCAAATGATATAATATCAGGACTTACGGTTGGAGTCATGCAAATACCACAAGGTAAACAACCTTCACAGAGGAAATTCGAAATCAAAACAAGTCTTATGACGTCCTACGACACCCCTTAACGGTCATAAATCGATGGGCTTCATAATTTTTTTTTATAGACATGATAATAATTGATGTTTTTGTTTGTTGTTGTTGTTGTTTTTATTGTGAAGTATACTTTTAAAATATGACAACAAGAACCTTAAATTGTGATATTTTAATAATGTTTTTATAAACTATAATTTTCATTACCTGCACGTTCTAATTAAAATTTTCTAGATAGGTCACTGAAAATATTTGTTTTAAGACCAACACTTTTGCAAATAACTTTTCTTTTAGTCGCTTTTAATGTAAAATTGATAATATTCTGATTAACTAAAAGTTATATAAAATCTCATCAGTGAAAAATAAATATAAAATAGATTTTTATTCCTTTGAATACGTAAATGTATAACTCGGTTGCTACCGTAAGGTTCAGATTTAAACAAATTTCAATCGAATTTGATACTTATTAGGTATAAAATGATTTGCTGGTTGGTTTAAATGTCACATTATTGATTAGCAAAGTATTCAAGTATTAACGAGGTAATTTTTTTCCATTAGAAATATTGTTGTAAATTATACTGGAATCAAAATGTATGAAAACCCCTCTATTTAATCACAAAAATAGACACTTTTTTTTATAGACTCACCTCTTGTTTATTCCTTAATCAGGCACGTAGTGTAATTTTTGAAAGGGGGTGGGGGGCGAAACTACGTGTCCTTTAATATATAAAAACCAGATCCCCCCCCCCCCCAAAAAAAAATGTTTATGTCATAATCATAACTGTAGAATTCTGTGACAAATTTCTTACAGGTATGGCATATGCTATGCTATCTTCCCTTCCTCCAATATGTGGACTGTACATCTCGTTCTTTGGGCCACTAGTCTACTTCTTTTTGGGGACATCAAAGCATGTGTCCATGGGTCTGTATTACACATTTTCTTAGAAAATCATTAAATTATTTGGTTATTAAAAAAACGATCAAAGAAGTGAGAAGTATAGCACAGCGAAATCCAAAAGTACTTTAAAAATCAATGTATCCCAATGTTACATGTATTTAAACTATTTTTTTTGCTAGGAAAATGTTTTGAGAGATCATAATGGAGCTTTCCTGAGAAAATGATAAACATTAGAATTTGTTACCTGTACTTGCGGGACGGATCGTTAAAATTATATACAGATTTGAAATATAATTATCAACTATATGATATTGCAAAAGAACTAAAAAAATCTAGGTGATATTGTAACTTTTTTCAGGTTGTATATCCGTTGTTAGCCTCATGATTGGTTCAGTGATGGATGATGCTACCTCAGATCCCACCTTCAGTGTTCAAAACACTATAATCACTCAGAATCTTACGTCACATTCCATACTGGGACCGTCGGAGAACATTTCTATATTCGTAGGGAACAACACAGAATTTGACAGTATGACCAATGTGGTACAACGATCAAACGTCCATCCATCTATTGACAGTTTTAAAATCGAAATTGCCAGTGCGTTATCACTTGTTTCTGGGGTTGTTATGGTAAATTTGTTTATTTAATATTTGAACAGTTTATACATTCATTGTTTCAAATTAATTTTGCATTGCCTAAGTAAATGTATTGTTATATATGAGGTTTATGAAATTCCATTTACTTTAAACCAATTTTCATTGAGCGTTCCTTTTTTGAGTTATGTTTGAGAATTTTAAGATATTGGATTATATATAAATGTTAGTAACTTTACCTATTGATTTCTTTTAGATAATTTTAGGCAGATTCGGTTTTGGAATTATAACAACCTATATGCCAGAACCAATGGTTAGCGGTTTTACATCGGCTGTTGCATTTCTGATCATCACAGCTCAGGCGAAACATATATTTGGTCTCAATGTCTTTCGTTTTAATGGATACTTTAAAATAATCAAGGTCATACTGTTTGCATGTCTCTATTGTAATATTATATTATGATTGATCATTAAATGCCTAATAATTAAAAGTTGTGCATTTACTAGAGGATACTAGTATATGGAGTTATTTTCTATTTTAAAATAGTAATCAGAGACCTATATGGTTTGAATGATTTGAATTTCTCTTCCAGACCTGGGTAGCTATTCTGAAGAATATTGGCGATACACAGTGGCTACCTCTAGTGATATTTACAGTGTCTTTCATCATTCTTTATGTTGTCAAAGTTCATATCAACATCCGCTATAAGAAAAGACTGAAAGTTCCTATTCCAGCTGACCTGATAGTGGTAATACAGATAAATATGAGTCTCTGGATCTCCAATGAAAATACAAACTAGAACTTTAAAAAATCAAAACACTTACAATTTATTTATTTTTCTTCATAGGTAGTTTTAGCAACAGTCATTACGTACACTGCAAATTTATATGAAAACAATGGTTTAAATGTTGTAAAAGATATACCAGCTGGGTAAGTAATCCATGATTATTTTTTTTATTGATTGTTTTATTATTGATTTAATGAAGAATTTCATTTCCTTATATGTTTAAATGTTTTGACAGTTGAATATAAGCAAAGTTAATTCACAGAAATAACTTTTTCTTACAGGTTCCCGTCGTTAAATATTCCAGATTTAAAACTAGTCATTCCCCTTTATCTGAAAGATGCAGTAATGATTGGGATAGTAGCTTTTACCCAGACGGTTTCCATAGCCAAAATTTTAGCCCAGACAAATAATTATGATATTAACCCAAACCAGGTCAGAATAATTCACATATATTTATTGTTAAGATGAAAATGTTAAATTCTTTACTTTAATTGGAGATTTGCCAATGTAACTATGAATTATAGGAAATGGTAGCGTATGGCGCCGGAAGTTTAGCTTGTTCTTTGTTTTCTGGGTACATTCCCGCGGGGTCTGTAGGACGTAGTATGGTACAGGAATCGGCTGGGGGTAAAACGCAGGTAAGCAACGAGAGTATCCACCATTCACTATCAGAGTGCCGTTTTCTGTTATATGCTTTGCAGATAATAAAGATATAGGGATTGTTTTTGGACTTGGAGACTTTGCCTTTTATTATTATTTTTTTTATTATTTCAGGTTGCATCTTTGTTTGGTTGTCTTGTTGTTCTTGTTGTCATTGTTGCCATAGGACCATTATTTTACAATTTACCCAAGGTATGTTCATTCTCTGACACGATCATTTTACAAACATTTTGAAATAAACTATGTATTTTCGAAGGGAAAAAATTACTGGATTTTATAAAGTTCAAAATGTATTCAAAACCGAAATCATTCTAAGAATATGACCTTTCGTGCTTCAGTGTGTTTTATCAGCTGTGGTGCTCATGAGCCTGCGTGGAATGTTCTTACAGTATTTAGAACTGCCCTCTCTGTGGCGGAAATCAAAAATAGATTTTGTAAGTATTTCACAAGTTTATATTCAAAACTTCAATTATTTACAAGGAAACGATTGTGGATGTAAACTTCAAGTCCTCGATTGATGGACTTAGGGCGAATAATAATTGATTTACACTTTACACTTATCTGAATATATATATATATATATATATATATATATATATATATATATATATATATATATATATATATATATATATATATATATATATATATATAAAAGTTATGACTTACATATTCACGTATAAAAGGGAATTGAAATAACTAGTTCAGTAAATGATTTTTAATAAGAAGAAATTTCAATTTAATTTGCTTTGATGTTGAGTTCTTCAGAGTGGGTTTTGATTTAAAACAAAATCTAACAATTATGACGTTTTGCTGTAAAATAAATGATCTTATTTTACAATATTACTGTATATGGAATTGCATTGCATCATTTTAAAGGCAAAAATGCAATATTTTATTTTATCTAATATAAAGATTAGACACATTTGTATGGTGGATAAACGGAAAGTAGAATTTTCAAGTGTTAAAGGGGGTTGTAGCCGATATCTTTTAAATCATTCACATACACATTATGATATTCATCTTTAATAAACAAAAAGAAAATCCGATAAAAAAAAATTATTCCTTACGCATATCGTAACTTTAAAATGCTTTAAAAACAAGTAAGATATTATAGATTTATAGAAGTTTTCGTTTTCAGATGATATGGATCGTGACAGCCGCCAGCACAATTGTACTTGATGCTGAGATAGGGATAGTCATAGGGATTGCCTTCTCTATCTTCACGGTTACCTTCAGGACTCAAAGGTACGTACATGTATGAATTAAATTCCTTTGATGTAGACATGGTGACCCAAGATGGTTGTTGTGGAGTATCGGGAATCAGCTTACTGTTTTAAAGAAGACACTGCATGTTCTTTGAATTTTTTTCGAGGTGCGTGTTGTTGAAGATCTGAAAAAAAAATCAATTTAGAAGTGCTCCATATACAGTCTTGCAGTTTTTGTCATCATAGTAACTTTTTAAACTGAGTTGTCATTTCTGAGTTTTGCAACTTTGTTTTAATTTACTGAATTTCAGAGCATATGGTTACAAAGCTGGCTTTGTGGAACAAACAAACATTTTGAGAAATGTCAAGCGGTATCAACCGGTAATAAGTTTTTACCACTGCATAAGCACTAAATGATATTATTATTTATTTTGAATACATAATTTATTTCAAAATTAGCAGTTTAATAAAATCGAGTATAACCAAATGTGTTAAAGGAATAGACAGAGTTAATTGATATATTAATGAATACTGAAACAGATTCATTTTTAAATCAAAATAGATCCGCTCAGATGACGACAATCGAATTCACTTCGTACAATACCATGGACCAGTATTTTTTGCTAATGCAGACCATTTCATGAGAACAGTGTACCAAAAATCAGGACTGGAACCTAAGGTTCTTCGTAAATCTAAGAAACAACAAGGGGAAGTCACAGTAACAGTTGCAGTATGTACATATTGTATAAGTATAATCATTACTTTACATTCATTACATTCTATTTTAATCGATGTCATTACCCTTACAAAAAAGTACTATAGTTTACTATAGTTAACTACAGCAAATCAAAGTTTTCACTATAATACATCAAGGTATTTTTATTATGAATTTTAGATCGTCAAATCTTCAAAAAAAGTTCTAAAGTAAAGTTTCATAGAAAGTCAAAGTGTCCGAGATTTTACAATAGTTAACTATAGTAACTTTTTGTTAGGGTAAGCCAATTAAAATCATTGGGGAAATCTGCAGCTGTGTAAACTAACTTGAAGAATTTACCTATCAGTGAGGTTAATTCATATATTTTTTTAACATAATACAAATAATATCCCGAGAACTTTTCTCAACATGGAATACTTTATTTGATAGGAAAATACAGAAAACGAACTGGATGAAAAAGAAACTTTAACAAATGAAAGACAGAAAATCGTGATTGATTTCACTGCAGTAAACTTTGTCGATCTTGTTGGAGTGAAGACGATAAAACGGGTAATGTTTGTTTGCTGTTCTCAAAATTATGCATATTACACGAATAAAACAACTTCAGTTTTGTTACAGTAGTAATCTTTTGTGTTTACAGGTACATTCAGATTATAACGTTGCTGGTGTTGATGTACTGTTTGTTGGATGTAATGGTAAGAGTGTGTTAAGTATTCTATTTTTATAATATTTGTTTTTTAACATTTGTAGGTTTCACTTTGTTAATTTAATCTTTTAGTTTTTTTGTTTACATTAATATGTATTGTTTAAGCCAATTCACGATAAACACCAATATTTAAATCACATATCAATACTGAAAATGAGGAATAAAAACACTGTAAATGGCAATCCATGATTTTGCAAATTAGTAAATGAATTATGAGTTTCTGAATTAGCTCATGACCTAACTTTGTACTAAAATTTAAATACCACAAGTATTGAAAGTTTTTTGTTGAATTATTTATCGTAATAATTAGTTATCAGTAATTATTAAGATCAGTCTTTATAATTTCAGGTGTATATCTGAAATTCTCTTGAAATTATTATTTTGTGAAAAATGGCAAAATAACCTTGCCTTGTTGTGCACTGCATGTTCTATGTGTTTTAGATGATGTTATTGACATGCTGACGAAATGTGATGCCATGAAAGAACTGTCACCTTTTCTCATTACATCAGTGGAATCATTATTATCCCATATAAATAATCCTCAAACGCACACTTTATGTAATGGAAAGGAAATATGTGATAATGGTTGTCCACCAACAAACAGAGAAGCTCATTAACCTTTATTGATTTAAAACTTTCCACATATCTGCAGTATTAGGTCTAGTATCTCAGAATATGATGACAGGAATTCAAAGAAGCGTATGCGGCTTGGCGATTGTCATTTGCAATGGACACGAATGTTGCCAATAACGATGTTGTTATAAATGCTCAACATTCGGCAGAACATATACTCTAACTAATGTCTGTTTTAAAGAAAGGGTTGTTAAATAGATACACCACATTACCATATCTAAATTATTTTTTAAGCAAGGACCCCAGTCAACGGATCCAATACCAGATGACTGCGGTTGGTCCAGAGTTGATAACTTGATATGGTTGATATATGTTGCACATATTTATCAACCATATAGAATAAAAATTTACAAAATTTAAAAGAAAACTGTAATCATTTTCTCGATAAAGTGTTTTTAACAAGCTTTATGATAAAGAATTGAAATGAAAAATGTACGTGTCTGAGAAATTGGTTAAAGAGATTGTACGGATTTGTAATGCATCGATTCAAGCATGCAATACTGATCTGTATATATTAACCAGGTGTAATGTAGTGATTTTGACGCCTAGTAAAAACACTGTACCTTTAAGAACGTACATGTAACAGTATCAGTATTTGAGAAAAATTTGAAATTCAAGAATCCTTCCAACGCGTTTATGTTTTCTTTAAAGGAATAAATGATGATGTACATGTATTTAGGTAGAGTAATGACTGTTTGTGTTTAAAATGTATCATTTTAATTTTCCAGTTGAAAGCTTTAAGCAGAAATTATGGTTAGTAAAAATAACCGAACAATGGTCAATAAAGAAGGAATAACCTTACTGTGATGCTATCTATCGAAGAGTCAGAACTGTTCCAATTAAAAATGGCACTATACGATAGTTTAAGATACAGTCAGAACGTTCCGCCCAGTGAGAGTTTGGCTAATTAATAACCGACCCAATGTCACTGCAGCCCGATCGATCCAATGTTACAGCGGCCATTAATTGGTCTAATGTCACTGCAGTCTCTGATCGGCCCAATGTCACTGCGGTCTCTGATCAACCCAGTGTCACAGCGGTCACTGATCGGCTTCATGTCACAGCGGTAACTGATCAACCCAATGTCACAGTAGTGACTGATCGACACAGTGTCACTGCTGTCATTGATTTGCCAAATGTGAGAGTAGTCCTTGATCGACTAATGTTACTGTGGTCAATGATCGACCCAATGTCACTGCGGTCACTGATCGATCCGATGTCACTGCGATCATTGATCGAACCAAAGTCACTGCGGTTACTGTTTGGCCCAATATTAATGTCACAGCCGTCACTGATTGGCCCAATTTCATTGCGGTGACTGATTGACTCAATGTCACAGAGGTCACTGATCGACTTAATGCAACTGCGATCATGATCGGCATGTCACAGCGGTTACTGATCGGCCCAGTTTCATTGCGGTGACTGATTGACTCAATGTCACAGAGGTCACTGATCGACCCAGTGTCTCAGCGGTGACTTATCAGCCCAATGGCATACATGTAGGGACTACTGATTGTCCCAATGATTTTATGGAGAAAATACGAGCTAAATTTTGATTTTCATGAATAAGATTTTAGTAAAAAAAAAAAGTTTCTATGTATTTTTGATATCATATTAAATATTATGTATGTTTAAGCTCACGTATTTTTTCAAATAAATGAATGGCATGCAATACAAAGTGCAACTCCCATTATACTGATCTACAACTGTAATTCTCTCTCCTTGGCAAACTGGCCTGGTATAGATCTTATTAAACAAAATAATATTTTTGCCATTATTACAGTGCTTCTACTGCTTACCTATTATCTCATCAAATTTCTCTGTGATTCGCGTTTACTCGCACTGAAGTTCTTTCATAATGATTTTGTTGGTTCTTACAGAATATTATCAAACAACCGTCACATTATCTGCATTTGTATATTTTTCATTCACACCCTTTTAGTCGGATTAGGAAAATGATGTAATTCTTTTGAATAAATTTCGACACACTCCAAAAAAGTATAACTTCATAAGAGTGATAACTTTTTGGAAATATGTGATGGAAAAAGCTTCTTATTGAGTTATATTTTAACTATTTGTATATAGATTCTTTAAGGAACAATATTACAAAAATACAGAATAAATAAATTATGCACTGTCCACAAGAAAGTATCTCAATTATAACATAAAGTCCTGTAAAGCAAGAAAGGTAATATTGTGAAACAGCCATACTGTAGTGGTTCCTATTTAAAACAAAATGTTTTTGCCTTGGAAGAAATAATCATTCCCCTACTGAAAACAATTACAATGTAAGTGATTGGAAAGAAAGCAATCTATACTAAAATAAATCATACATAAGATTTTGAGATTTCTTCAAATGATCTAAAAGAAAAATAATTAGTGTTCAAGAAATTAAGATGAAACTAGATGCATATCAACATAATTGACAAATTTTATTTTTATAAATATATGTCTTTAAAAGCAGTCTATATTTATAATAGGTAAAATATGTATATGTAATGGATATTTGCCGAATACTGTTCTATATGTAATGGATATATGCCGAATACTGTTCTATATGTAAAATTATCAGACTGTTTGAGGCCCGTTAGGGCCGAAAACAGTCTGATAATTTTACATATAGAATTGTATGAGGCATATATCTTACTTAAAACATTGCTATTTTAATGTCCAAAAGTTACCTGGAGGAGTCCGATAATTACACAATAGGAGTTCAGGCATCAATAGTTTTCTACCTGAAACCATCTAATAAGTAGACAAAAGAAAAGAGAAAGTTTTTTTTCTTTAGACAATAAAATCAGTGAGTGAACTCTTTTGTTTCATTCATTCAATGGCAGTCGTTTGGCTTAGCAAGAACTATGGACAGTGGTCAGGGGATGAAGGGTTTTTTTTATGATTCGGAATATTTTTTTTATTAAGTGCATTTGACATTGATACAGATACAGTGTTGGATGATATCTTCAAAATGCATTGAAAGTAAAAATGTGGATTTTTATCTAAAATTTTGATTGGATGATATAATGAAAATCTTCGGTTTAAAAGTGCGGTCATTGGCGAACAAACCTCGTTAAATGAAGAGATTCGCAGACTGGTTCTTTATCAGAAATGGATTTAAATTGGCTTATTCACAGTGCTGTATCAAAAACGCTTTGCAAAAAACCGAATGGAAAGTGTTACTTTTGAGGAAGGTTAAAACTCCAGTTTCGTCTTGGTTTTGCTATTTTTAACAACTTAATTTCCTCGCGTTCGCTTTCCCTGAATTTTTTCTCCCTAACTTTTTTTTTTTTTGGTTTCTGGACAATTTAAACCTTGATTTCACTCTAGTTGTTGTTTTTTAACTACTGTCCGATTTTGTTATCACTGCCGTCCGATAATATGTTATTGGACTGCTAATTATTATTATCGGACGGCTACAGGTAAATTTTTAGACTGCAAGAACAAAGGCATGACGTCACAGCAATGTTTTAAGTAAAATTATCAGACTGTTTGAGGCCCGTTAGGGCCGAAAACAGTCTGATAATTTTACTTATAGAATTGTATGAGGCATATATCTTACTTAAAACATTGCTATCTAAATGTCCAAAAGTTACCTCGAGGAGTCCGATAATTACACAATAGGAGTTCAGGCATCAATAGTTTTCTACCATTGAAACCATCTAATAAGTAGACAAAAGAAAAGAGGAAGTTTTTTTTCTTTAAACAGTAAAATCAGTGAGTGAACTCTTTTGCTTCATTCATTCATTCATTCATTCAATGGCATTCGTTTGGCTTAGCAGGAACTATGGACAGTGATCAGGTGATGAAGGAATATTTTTTTTTATAAAGTGTGTTTGACATTGATACAGATACAGTGTTGGATGATATCTTCAAAATGCATTGAAAGTAAAAATGTGGATTTTTATCTAAAATTTTGATTGGATGATATAATGAAAATCTTCGGTTTTAAAAGTGCGGTCATTGGCGAACAAACCTCGTTAAATGAAGAAATTCGCAGACCGGTTCTTTATCAGAAATGAATTTAAATTGGCTTATTCACAGTGCTGTATCGAAAACGCTTTGCAAAAAAACCGAATGGAAAGTGTTACTTTTGAGGAAGGTTAAAAGTCCATTTTCTTCTTGGATTTGCTATTTTTAACAACTTAATTTCCTCGCGTTCGCTTTCCCTGAATTTTTTCTCCCTAACTTTTTTTTGGTGTCTAAACAAATTAAACCTTGATTTCACTCTAGTTGTTGTTTTTTAACTACTGTCCGATTTTGTTATCACTGCCGTCCGATAATATATTATTGGACTGATAATTATTATTATCGGACGGCTACAGGTAAATTTTTAGACTGCAAGAACAAAGGCATGACGTCACAGCAATGTTTTAAGCTTTGTTATCTTAACAGTTTTGAGGACTTTAAAGACATGGTTGTCTTATTAATTCGAGGTGTATAATGGTGGACATTTTGAATGAAACTTGCAGATTTTGATCACTTTCGTTTGTATATATGTACCTAAGATTTTTTTATTAATGAAAGTTTATTGTAACGGGAGGGTTAAAATTGTGAATTGACAAATTGTTAGATTATTCTTATATACCCTTGATAATTGAGGACTTCAATGATTTTGTCAAATTAAATGACATTTAAATTCTTTCTAAACATTACAAAAGTACAATGTAAGATCCCTAGGGCTTTAATTTATTTTAAACTGATATATTATGCATTATTGTAATTACTTTGTCTTATTTTCACCTTTCTGGGATGGGGGACTTGACTTTATAGTTTATGATTTATCTCTTTCACTTCACAAAGATCCCTTTTCACTTTCGAAACTCATATATATTGTGTATATATTTGTCTTTAATCACTTTTATATATATATAAAAAAAAAATTTAAATTCATCAATTTATATAGATAAGAATCGAATATCAAGATCCTATCTCAGTATTTTATTTTGGCTTCTACACTTGTATTTAAATTGAATGGGCGTATATAATCCTCATACTCAACTGCTTCTTTTTCCTAAGAAACAATTAACTGATACTACTGAAGTGCTACATTTAAAATTATCATAAGTGAATCAGGTTTTCTTTATTTTTAGGGGAGCTTGTTGTGAGACATGATGTGATAAATTAACTACATAAACCAAAGTAATTAAGGATTTTAGTGACAGAAATTAAAATTTAGAAATGTTATTGAAATCCCTCAGAAGCTTAAGAAATTAAATTTAATTGGTTACTCCATATTTAAGTCGAAATTTACAGATTTAGCTATCGCAGAAGCAAATACTACCAAGTATTGCCAAGTTAATGCATTCTAAGTAGCTTTAATAAGTTTTTTTTTGAATAAACAGGAACACGGATAGTAGCTTAAAATTGAAAAAAATAATTAATTTTCTTTACATTTGTTACATTTCTATTAAAAATAAAATTAAACCAAAAAAAAACTAACAAAAAACACCCCCCCCCCTAAAAAAACAAAAATCAAACAAACAAAAAAATCAAGTACACACGTTCAAAGTATTCTTGTAGCTTATAAGTTACAATTTTTTCTATCTTTTGTCTCTTTGATCTTTTGTCCTTATTTTCAATCTCTAAAGGATTCTTTCTATTTTCCAATATTTATTTTTAAAAATATACAGAGAAAAAAGAACATATTTTTTTATTTCTTGCGTATATCATTTCACAAAGTATTTTCCTTAATGTCTCTATTTCACATAATGAATAAGGAGCAAACAATTTTTATACAATATACATAATTAAAAACATAAAATCTATAAAAAAAAGTTTGTGTTTGTTAAAAAATCTGAGAAGAGAATGATTATTACAAGGCATTGAATATATGTAGAAATGATATAAGTAAAGTAAAAAAAAAAAAGAGGATATTCATTTTGTACAGTCATTTATTTTTGAAAGATTACACAGTGATGTATCTACGTAATTTTTTTTTTATATAAAATATTTATAAAATAAAAAAAAAAGAAAGATTTAATTCACCCAAAGCATACTTGTAATAAAAATAATATATGTACCTTTCCCAGCCTTGAATTTTTTTTATTGTATATGCTGATCGTAAAAAAGTAACAAAGTGTAATGTAGGTAAATCATCATTGCTTATGAGTCAAACTTGCGTAACTCTATTTTCTTTTTTGATAGTTTTTGACATTATTCATTCCTTAAGTGTTTGTTTGTTTTGTGTTTCCACTGTATTGTTGTTTCCTCTCAGAATGCTAAATATCTTCCCCTTCTTTTGAAACAGTTTGGAAAATTCAGAGCGAAAAGTGTCACTTAAACTAGCGTAAATAATAAGATCAAAGGGTTTGCCGATAACGAACGAGATTGTCATTATAGTATTGTGTACTCCTGCGGCTTCGAGAAGGGCTGAAATTTCGGAAGTTGTTAAAACGACAGCCATATTCGTCAATAATGGAGCTTCCTGCAGTATAAATGACACTCCAAGAATAATATTCATTTTCATTAAAATGAGATATTTAATACTGCTTCTTTTTCCTGTAAATGGTGCCATGCATGAGAGAATTTTTAAGTGTTTTTTCATTAAAAATATTAAGAAAAATATAAGAATTATATCAAAAATTGTCGGAATAGCCAAAAAATAAATCGAGAAAAAATAAATTCCAAACTTATGAGATATGGAAAAGAAAACAGTATCATAGAATCCTGTTTCAAAGTCCATTGCGCATCCTTCAATGACTTTTAACTTGTGGGTTTCATCAGAAATTTTAAATGTTTTTATTCCTACCAGAGGAATCATTAGAGGCAAGGCAAACAACATGGACAAAGAAAGCAAATGGAGCGTTGCAAACATTGTAACGAACCTCTTTAGCTTCCAAGTCTTGCATTTCAGTGGAAAAGCGACCAAGATACATTGTGTTAAAGACATCATACATTTGATCCACAGCGATGTTCCGTGAAGTCCATTTTGCAGATAAAAAGTTAGTAGTAAAGTTCGGCACATTTTATATTCTATATACCCGTAATCCATTTCAAAGAGATGAAGGATTAAATCTCGAATTCCGGTCAGAAGAGAATAAAGAAGATCCAGAATCATTATGGCGAGGAGGTACTTCTGGGTGTAACCGAATAACTTAGCGCGTTTGAAGACAGTTAAAATAATTATTGTCACTGTAAAAGGAATCAGCCAAAGGTACGGAGTAATCTGGGTCAAGAATCGGGTGTCTCCATACCAGTCTTCAAATGAAAGAACGTTTCTAAGCTTAATTTTATCATATATGAAATTTTCCAAGAGATTTTGCAGTTTCTTTTTTAAAATTAATTCCAAATATGTTTTGTTCACTCTATCCATTTTCTATGGAAATGTTTTTTCCCCTGTTTTTAGAAAAAAGATCCACTTTCTCTTCCTTATTCATATATACTGCTTTCCATCAATTGGGAGTAATTTATGAGATAGCATGACCTTAATCCCTACAATGTGACAAGGATTACAAAAGAAATATCGAGAACTTATCACTACATCTGTATTATATCTGATTTATCATTGAGAAACATCGTTAATTATCAAAATCTGCAAACTGTGTGAAAAACAAATGAGTAATATTGATACTTCTAAGCTTCTATTACCAAATCTTATGAGGAAGATTTCTTATATACATGTATGACCAATTGTCCAAGAAAAAGGTACGTAATAAATCTCTACTTTACATTGTTGTTTTAAATGAGACACTGGGTCTTTTTTTTTCAGTTAATTGGTATATGGGCAGGGCCATTTTATAGATACAGTGCACCTAGCTCTTTTCAAGGTCTATGGACCGTTATTTTCGTAAGAATGGGCCAATTGCAATCAACACTAAACTTGAAAATTCACCTTGTTATCTACAAAAATAGGAAAAAGTCCGAAAAACTATGACATAATGACGGACAGAAAGGATATATTACACCCTATATCCCGGCCATTTCATGACAGGAGCATAAAAATATGGTGGAAAGCTGTAAATATGTGTTTTATATACTCGAATAAATCAAAATATTTCGTTTTCGACTTGAAAATCTGTTAAACTTGCGAAGGTAACAATTAGGGCGAGGTTTTCGACAAAATATATATGATATAAACAAATCATTTTCTTGTAGCCTTACAAGTACTAACATTGTTATATTCAAAAAATGAATATTTTTAAACCTTACTAAAAGTTGTAATCTGTAAGCAGTAGAATGAGTATCAAATAAGGTAGAAGTTAGGGGGCTTTTCCTTCTCTACGGCTCGTAACTTATTGTTTGATTTTTGTTTCGGTATCTTTTATCATCCTTACGTCTGTTATATTCCAGTCCTCTATTAAGCTTGGAAAATTTGGTGTAAAATGTATCTATAAAAAAAATCAGATCCAGTGGCGTGTCGCTATTTAACACTCGGATTGCGAGCAACATTGCATAAATTTATATAAAACATTGACATCCTTGTGATGTATAATTAACTTTTGCACCCCTACCAATGTGTTCGGAACCTTTAATTTTTCGGTGTTCTGCAAATTATAAAACCCGAGGAGTTCGCGGTAGCTTTGTCAGTAGTTCTGGCGAGATGTAGCGAGACTTCAGCGAGATAAGGTAAATTATTCAAGGAAATTTGGCTAGGAAGTGGCTAGCACGTGGAGACATGGTAAACAGAAAAGTTATTTTGCGTTTCAGTGTTCGCCATTGTAAAATATCTGTAGAAATGTACTTCAATCTCTTTTGAATTTATTCAAACTTCAATAAGTATTGTTTATGACATTAGTTTCTGCAGTTATGTATTAAAATTTCTTTTTGGACAAACATATACTTGGATGGGAACTGGGCCTATATTTTTGGCGTCAGATTAGCAAATGAGGTAGCATGGCTTAATCAGGCATATCAGCTGAATGAGTTGAATTGCATTGTGGATTACTACGGATACTACAGGAATTTTAAGCTTGAAAAAAAAAATCTACATCGCAGGCGATCGGAAAGGCACAAAGAACTTTCTTCTCCATGCATTTCTTAGATGAATAGCAACCTATCCATTTTTATTCTATTCCATGCTCAAAATTAAAACAATTCATTTGTTAAATAAACTTGGAATCTAGGTTTCTCAAAGCCATACTGTAAGGCGATTTTTGTCTATTCCTTTGTTATACTATCGGTGAATACAATTGTCAGGTGGGTTCGCTGGCCAAAGACGCATGTGATCACGGGTATTGTAATGTGAAAAAAACTCGGTTGTTCATTTAAATGCCTAAGAGATGTTCGCTTTCCTTAACCTTGAAGCGCTGTTGTTCTGAACGAGGCACAGACTGCATTTTATTAATTTGTACATTTTCTAGTTAACAGCGTAACAACGAATTAAAAAAGCCCATGACATCTTTCACAGTTTCTAATCTTTGTATTTTTTCATATTACAGTTTTTTTTCGAATTGGTTTTTTGCAGTCTATTTAATATCAGATTGATCTGAATCACGTGTTCGAAGTAAAATATTAATAAACATTGCTATTCATTCAACGATTGGTCAATTGTTCGTTGTAAGATCCTCTGTGCGCATTAATACATGTAACAATAGCCATATAAGGTAACCAAAGGTTTGTCATTGAAGAAGATATTACACATTTTTTTTCTACCAGCGTATCGGGCGATTTTGGGAAAAATGTCAATATTAAGCAGCTAGTTTTTGCCGTAAACGATCATAAAAGCGAAGAGTAAGTAGATTATTACCCCCCCCCCTTTTCTGTTCAAAATCATGAAAATCGTTCAGAAAGATCTGGAAACACATTTTTTATAGGACATGTTTTTAAAAGAAACAGAGTATAGTAATTTCCTGTTTACTGCCAATTTTATATTTAAAACCGGTTCTTCCCTATAACCTTTAAATGGGTCAACCTACACCACGTGTCTTTAATTTAAATCACAAAAACATTAGTAGGGTTGTTTTGTATCTTCGTAATCTGTGAAAAAATAAATGACAAATATGAATATTGTAGCATCATGTATCAAACATGATCAAAAATGACTTTGAAAAATTGAACAAAATAGAAAAATGGACCAAACATACCTATAATCTGCCACTTCTTAGAAATTTGTTTTGAAAAACACCATGAAGTTTTGAAAGTTGAAATTGCTATTAAGATAAACTGTGTGACTATTGTTTGCTGACTTTTTTTTGAGGATCGTAACGAAGAAATACAGATTCTTGTTATTTAAATCAATTTTGAATATTATTTTGACCTCGTTTCCTTTCGAAACGTCCTCCTCGTACCATCAAATACGGTAAAAAGACATAGCAAGGGGATGTTTAGGTATTTTGAGTACAGTGGAGACTCGTTCATCCGGACGTCAATAATCTGGATGTTTCATCTTTTGGGCGATATTAATCAGGAACTTTTATATTAAGATATATTTAGTATGTTTCAATAATCCGAAGAATTTGGTCCGAATTAACAAAACTGTAGATGTACATATGGTGAAGTTAAATTGATATAATAATCGATATATTTAAGGCAAGTATCAGTAATTGTTAGCAGCTTACTTTAGAATACTGGTAATTTATTCGAAGAATGTATTTTATTGTTTAACGCCGAGTCGGCAGAATTGCAGCCAGAACAGTGATTCATTCAATACTATAGTTGTTTAAACGTTTTCTAAATTAAGTACAAATAGCTTGGATCCAGGCAACAGGGGATAGAGTGCAATGCCCAAATGACAACCTTGCTGTCAGAGGGTTCTGCATGGTTTTCTCGTAGACCTCCACTTATATCGTAATACCCCCGACACTGTGTAAAGAACTTGAATAACTAAAGACGGTAAGAATGTTAAAAATTTAGATGCTTTTATTGGAAACTAAATGTTTGTTTAAGGAAATTGATTTAAACAATGAATGTTCTTTCCTAAAGATGAAAATTTTGTCCTTTCCTGCATGTTGCAGTTCAAATCCAGAAGATGAAGTAAGTCTTCTTCAAATTATACTAGACAAAGCAGTAGCTTTAATAGTTGACTCTTTTTCTTGTGAAATATATAATGAGGGACTTTTAGCAATTGAAGCATTTTTGAATGATGATTTACCAAACAAAATTTCTTAAAATGATGGACCATGTACAAATACAAATTATTCAGAATTACTTTAAGCATTTAAAACAAACTCTTATTTGAAAATAATTGAAGCAAGACAGCGACAAAAAAATTGGTAATGTTTTAAAAGATTTGCTTTCCGACAATCTTATTAATATGCTGGAATATTGCTCCCTGATGAGAAAACTTAAAAGAGTTTGTGGGCTACCTAACTTTCTATAATGATAGCACTGAAACAATAGAAAACTTAAAAACAATAAATGTGAAGACTGCCATTGAAATTTACGACCAAAGTAGTTCCACAATAAGTACGGATTTTCAAGAGATTATTTTCTTTACACACTGATACAGCTTTTGACTTAATTAATACTTCTGCCCTTAAATCAAAGTTAATTCATTATAAAACTAAGCTCAAAAGTAAAGGAGGAAAAGACAGAGAGGAGTTTGGGAAAGAGATTTTCTCAATTCCAACAAACAGATCAACCCCACGTGAAGGAGAATTTAAACAAATCGAAAATTTTATTATTGTAGAAACTTGCACAATATTAGCTGTTGAACTTCATGAAGTCAAGAAAAAGGTCAAACCACTCAACTTGTCCAAAATGAGAAAAAAACACAACTAGTAGACTAATTGTTCTCGAACAATTAGAGGTCTTTCCACCTTCTTTAAATTTCTTTAATTTTTATATTTTACTCTTTAAAGTTAATTTTTATACAAAAAGAATCCAGAAATAGCTTGAAAAAATGAAAAATTTTTAAAAAATTTTGAAATGACCTTGACCTTTACCACACATTAAAGGTCAAAGGTTAAGAATCAATTGCAATTGGTTTCATGCTTCTAGGACTAATACTTTTAAAGTTATAAGGTCTTACTATTAAGCGCAAAGAGATTAAAGGGCGATAACTCATATAAGGGGTCATCAGATCCTTTCGCACTGAATAGATTGGAGTTGTGTCTAAAGACCCTGAAGACATTATTGAAGGTTTGATGTCTCTATGGTCTACGGTTTCAGAGGAGTAGCAATAACAAGGTTTCTCGCACAAGGGGAAATAACTTTCAAAGGGATTAAGCTTAGGGGACAAGAATGAAATGTTTGAGATAGTTTTAGAAGGACATATTAAAGATGCGAAGACATATAGTATATGTTGAAAGACAAGAGAGTTATAAATATCTCATAGTTTAAATGACCTTGACCTTTGACCTTGACATAATTTTCAAGGTCAAAGGTAAAAGAATTCAATGCAGTTGGTTTCATGTCTCTACGACTTATAGTTTTGAAAATTTTTAATTTTTCGTGAACATCAAAAACTTTCAGGGGCAATAACTCATTGAAGTGGTCAGCGAATTTTTTCGCAATGAATAGATTGAAGAGTCCCCTCAATTAGTCGAAGACATTGGTGAAGGTTTCATACCTCTACGGTTTATGGTTTCGAAGGAGTAGCGATAACAAGCTATTCTTGCGAAAGGGGCAATAACTTCGAAAGAGGTCGAAGTTCAAACATGGGGGGGCGTTTTTCGGAATAACTTTTAATATCCAGTATCATGAACTATAAAGTTTTTCGATAAGTCTTGCGGTTTCAAAAGTCCGGGAAGAAAAATAATAATAACTAGTAGACTAATTGTTCTCGAACAATTAGAGGTCTTTCCACCTTCTTTAATTTTCTTTAATTTTATATTTTACTCTCTAAAATAAATTTTTATACAAAGAATCCATAAATGGCTTGAAAGATAGAAAGAATTAAAATTTTAAAAATTTTGAAATGACCTTGACCTTTGACCTTTACCACATATTGAAGGTCAAAGGTCAAGAGTCACATTGCATTTGGTTCCATGCTTCTAGGACCTATAATTTTAAAGTTGTAAGGCCTATTATTAAGCGCAAAGACGTTAAAGGGCAATAACTCATATAAGGGGTCATCGGATCCTTTCGCACTAAATAGATTGAAGTTGTGTCTAAAGACCCTGAAGACATTAGTGAAGGTTTGATGTCTCTACCGTCTACGGTTTCAGAGGAGTAGCGATAACAAGGTTTTTCACACAAGGGGCAATAACCTTCAAAGGGGTTAATCTTAGGGGACAAGAATGAAATCTTTGAAATAGATTTAATAGTACATATTCATGATGCAAAGACAGATAGTATATGTTGAAAGACAAAAGAGCTGTAAAAAGAGCTTAATTTCTTATTTTTGGAATGACCTTGACCTTTGACCTTTGCATATATTTTAAGGTCAAAGGTCAATGAATCTTATGCAGTTGGTCCCATGTCTCTACGACTTATCGTTTTGAAAATTTTTAATTATTCGTTAAGATCAAAAACTTTCAGGGGCAATAACTCATAAAAGGGGTCAACGAATACTTTTGCAATGAAAAGGTTGAAGAGTCCCCTCAATTAGTCGAAGACATTGGTGAAGGTTCCGTACCTCTGCAGTTTACGGTTTCGAAGGAGTAGCGATAACAAGCTTTTTTGCAAAAGGGGTAATAACTCCTTGAGGGGTCAAAGTTCATATACGCAGGGTCAACTGCAAAAATCTTTCATGGAGTACATTCTCATGGACTATAAATCTTTTCAATAAATCTTGAAAGTCAAAATCACACGGCGGAAAAATAATAAAAAATAATAACTAGTAGACTAATTGTTCTCGAACAATTAGAGGTCTTTCCACCTTCTTTAAATTTCATATATTTTTCATATTTTACTCTCTGAAATTAATTTTTATAGAAAAAGAATCCATAAATGGCTTGAAAGATAGAAAAGATGAAAATTTTAAAATTTTGAAATGACCTTGACCTTTGACCTTGAATAAATATTCAAGGTCAAAGGTCAAGGGTCACATTGCACTTGACCCCATGCTTCTATGTCTTTTACTTTTAAAGTTATGAGGTTTAATAGTAAGCGCAAAGACGTTAAAGGGCGATAACTCATATAAGGGGTCATCGGATACTTTTGCACTGAATAGATTGAAGTTGTGTCTAAAGACCCTGAAGACATTGGTGAAGGTTTTGTGTCTCTACGGTTTATGGTTTCGGAGGAGTAGCGATAACAAGGTTTTCAGTAAAAGGGGCAATAACTCTTAAAGGGGTAAATCTTAGGGGATAAGCATGAAATATTTGAAATAGTTTTAAGAGGACATATTAATGGTACAAAGATACTTAGTATACATTGAAAGACAAAAGAGATATAAAAAGAGCTTAATTTCTCATTTTTTGAATGACCTTGACCTTTGACCTTGACATAAATTTCAAGGTCTGAGGTCAAAGAATCTTATCCAGTTGGTTTCATCTCTCTACGACTTATCGTTTTGAAAAAAAATTATTTTTTGTAAACTTCAAAAACTTTCAGGGGCAATAACTCATAAAAGGGCTCCACGAGTACTTTCGCAATGAAAAGATTGAAGAGTCTCCTCAATTAGTCGAAGACATTGGTGAAGGTTTCGTACCTCTACGGTTTACGGTTTCGAAGGAGTAGCGATAACAAGCTTTTATTGCAAAAGGGGTAATAACTCTTAGAGGGGTCAAAGTTCATATACGCAGGGTCAACTGTAAAAATCTTTTAAAGAGTACATTCTTATAGACTATAAATCTTTTCGATATATCTTGAAACATAGAATCACATCAGGGGGTGGAAAAATAATAATAATAATAATAATAATAATAATAATAATAAACAGAAGAATATCAATAGGTCTTTCCACAGAAAGGTGGAAAGACCTAATAATAAGAAACAGAAGAATATCAATAGGTCTTTCCACAGAAAGGTGGAAAGACCTAATAATAATAAACATAAGCATTTCAAGAGGTCTTTCCACAGAAAGGTGGAAAGACCTAATAAAGAAAAACTCAGTTTCAAAAGATCTCATTCTTTGGAATTAGCAAGCAAAGAAAACAAAAACTGAAAACAGAAAAATTCTCCTCAAACATTAAAACTATCTGCAGAGTAAAAACATTTGAATGAGAAACTTGAAGAAACCTCTAAAAGAAAAGAAGCCTTACAATATAAAAATGTCTTGTTGTAAAGAAAGCTTTCAAGAACACCAAAGATAAAATTATGCAACTCTAAAATTAAGAAACTTGAAACCAGTATTCTTGAGGAGAAAAATAAAGTTTCAAAGTGTTTAAAGGATATTGAAACTTTTTGAGCTAGTTAATGCTAAGGAAACTGCTATTGCAGATATATATGGCACGCCAAATTCACAAAAATGAGCTAAACATAGTTTCATAGTTGATAAACTAGGTTTATCGACTGTAAACTATAGTTTACGGACCGTAAACTACAGTTAACGATGATAATCTATATTTCACATCTGTAAACTATAGTTTACACGATAATCTATGTTTCACAAGCGTAAACTATAATTAACACGGAAAAACAATCATTTGCTACTGCAAAATATAGTTTATCTGATAAATATAGTTTCACGATTTGTAAACTATGATTTACAACTCTAAACTATACTTAACAAATGTAAATTATAGTTTAGGGTTTGTAAAGTATACTTTACAGACATACAAAGCGCCAAATTCACAAAAATGCGATAAACATAGTTTTACATTTGAGAAACACAGTTTAGGAACAGAATCTCTTATTTTGTATCGGAGATGCACAATTTTCTGTGAAACTAGATTTCACGACTCTAAACCATAGTTTACGATCAAAACTATAGTTAACAATAGTTTTTTTTGTAAATTATATATCGGCTAAGCCTAGTTACTGCATTATAAGATTTTGCTATGTAACGACATTTGTTGTTAAATATATATGCATGTATATTTCTTGTTGGCATAAAAAGTAAATGTTCTATTATTTTAAAGCAAATCTAGTTGGAAATAAAAAGAAAAATAACAGGAAAATTATTGATTAAAATTTAATTTTTTTTAATTTAAAAGAGAAAAATAGAGAGAAATGCATGTTAACGGTCTGAAACCAAATTTGTCTTCAGCAACATAAGAAATCGCTGATATCTATCCTTGCCGTCTTTCCAACCTTCTGTGCTGATCAAACAATAATTGATGAACAAGAAACATATTGACGCAAGCGTCAAAAATCGGCCGCAAATCGGCCAATTGTTCCTTTTATGAGGCAACAAATTGAAATGCGTGATCTGTTATTAATAAAATGCATGTATATCTTATATTAATCTGTAAATATAGACATAACACAGTGCATATGTAACACTGCAGGCGCGGAATTTATTTTTCAACAACCGATTTTCTTCATACATAAATAAAAGTGGCCTTTTACGGAACATTTACTTAAGTAAAACACAACAAATATTTGGGACTTCTCTCTCTCTCTCTCTCTCTCTCTCAAATTCAAAGGAGGACGTTGAAACCCCCACAACCCCATCTAGATCCGCCACTGCATTTCCTCTCTTTCAGTTTCTTTGTTTTGGTGATAAGATGTGGCGAGAAAATGCTTGGCACATTGAAAAACGCGCTTCACCCTCCTCTGCTTGAGCAAAAATCTCGTAATATTCTGTCTTTTAAGAAATCAAAATTTTATCTTATTTTTAAAAATTTCCCATAGGAAATGTATATATACACGACATTTTAAAACAAATACAATTAATCCTGTTTAAATAGAGAAAGTAATATTGATTATATATAACTCGGTCTTTGCTTTAGATAATGCCCAACACGTGTCCTTAATATTCTCTGCACTGATCCCATTATTCCTTCTCTCGATTGGTGCCGCGAAATTTTGAATTAAAAACTATCGTTAACAAGTGTTTAGATTCATAAACTATATTTAACAACTCTTAACTATAGTTTACGAGTGTGAATTATAGTTTATGACGATAAACTATGATTGGCAAATGTGAATCACAGTTTAGCTCTCAAAACTATAGTTTACGATTGATAAGTATAGTTTACGTCTGTTAAATATAGTTTGTGAGTATAAATGACAGTTAACTATAGTTTACGACCGAAAACTATAGTTAACGAATGTAAAACATATTTTATCTGATAAATATAGTTTCACGATTTGTAAAACTTTGATTAACAACTCTTAACTATGGTTAACAAATGCAAATTATAGTTTACATATGAGAATCTATATTCATCAGCAAAATCTATTGTTAACGTTTATTTACAGACAGATAAACATAGATTAGCATTCGTAAACTACACTATACAACCGTTAAATATAGTTTTACAAATGCAAACTACAGTTAACGAATCGTTAACTATAGTTTACAGTTCGTAAACTATAGTTTACGATCGATAAACCTAGTTTATCAACTGTTAAACTATATTTATCTAATTTTTGTGAATTTGGCGTGCCATAGATATACCTAAAAAAATAATAATAATCGACACTGATTTTGACAAGATTGACGAATTAAGAGCAGAAATAAAAGATCTTAATACAGATCGAGATTATTTACAGCCACTTCTACAAGATAACACAAAACTACAGATGTTGAGCCTAATAACAAGCTCATAATCCATTAACAAGACAGTGTATTATGAAATTAACAAATTATAATGTGTCCTCTTAAAATGTTGGGCCAGTTATTGAAGAGGTTTTGAAACTTAATGTTGTGAAATCTAGAAAAACTATTGATATCATTGTTCTCAAAAGATTGCAGTGGGTCATAAACAACTGGCTACAACACTTGTCTCTATGGTAACGAGACAAGGAAGTTTGGATTGTATGTTGTTTTTTTACGTCCCATTAGAGAATTTTTCACTCATATAGAGACGTCACCATACACCTGTGAAGGGCATCAAATTTGCCCACCTTGGCAAGGGGCCTCGGTTTTTAAGGTCTCATCCGAAGGACCCGCAACTTTCACTTCAAAGTGCCGAGTGCTTCCTATTTTTTATCGACTTATGTCAGTGGCGGCCGTGATTAACACACGGCCTTCTGATCAAGAAGCGAGCGCTCTACCGTCTGAGTTACCGTGATGGTAGAAAGTTTTGAAAGACATACCTAACATTTATAGGAAGTGGTGAAACCAGAAATATAGTTTTTTTAGGATTCAGAGATATGACTGAGAAAGCTTCTAAAACGACTGTTACAATGGATACTTTCTCAGAAATACTGGGTGATATAACACATATATGTCAAACGTATCAAAGTGAAAATATTTCTAGAGGACACAAAGTACTGGTGAACATTAAGAACTATGTCATACAGGGCACAAAAAATATTGCATTTTGTGAGTTGCTTGAAGATTACAGAAATCATATCTTGCCCAGTTTTGTTTCCACGTGGAAGGGGTTGACAGAAAATGAACAAGTGATTACAACAAAAGTGAACATATTTTGTGGACTTCTCCTGCTTGTCAGTTTTTTTTCATCCATTCTTGCAGCATTTGAAAAATTACAGGAACGGGAGAAATCTGAACTTGAGGAAGAATCAAAAGATGAAGAATATTGTAATCAAATAGATTCCTCTGATCCAAACACAATTTCATTTCTGCGTTTCTGTGGTGTTTTGCAAGAGGTAGTGATGAGAAAAATGGTTGGCATAGTGCATTTCGAATCTACTGTAAATCTGAAATGAAAATTTGCACTTGTTGATTTTAGAGGGAGTAGATTTAATATTTTATTTCTTATGGGTCAAATTGGATTTATCATTACAAAAGGATAATGCGCTTTTTTGAAAAAGTTTATGGAACAACTAACAGGCTTCAAAAATTGATTTTGTCACTTGTTTAAAAGCCACATATTTGTTCTTAGTATTTTAAGTAAAGATTGATTTTGTCAGTTGTTTAAAAGCCTTATGTTTGTGCTTAGTATTTTAGCAAAAACTGTCATCGGTCCATTATGGAGACTCATAGAGTATATCAAACGTGTGTTAGATTTCTTGTTTGTTTAACGTCTTTCTCGAGAATTTTTCATTCATATGGAGACGGCACCAGTTGCCGGTGGAGTGCTGCAAATTTATACCTATACTCGGGCCATTGAGCAATGAGGGATCCTACTGCGACACGGGACCTCGGTTTATACGGTCTCCTCCGAATCATCGGTCTCCACTTCCCCAGGGGATTTGAACCCGCGACGTAAGGAGCAGTTCCTTACTCCGCGACTCTAGAGCAGACGCTCTAAACACTGTGCCACGAGGGTAACTGTGTTAGATTTAAATAAAGATTACTATATCTTCTTTATGTACTTTGAGAAAATGAATGAAGAGCCATCACTGTCATTTCTGGAGAAAATCATCCATTTTGCGCTGAGATTATGGAGAAAGATGAAGTATATATAATGCTTATTAAACCAGATGAGAACATTGACAGCATAGCCTGTGCCTGTGCGTAATTAATATTTCAAGAACTGCACAAACTGCTGCAGATGGCGTTGAAAGAACAACTTCGTGGAGGTAGTTATTACAACGTAACGCAAACGTAACAACAATGTCTGTAATCCCCGACAACAAAATTCCAGAGAGGGTATTTAGGATACTTGATTTTTCTCTGCGCTATATACCCAATGCTTCTACAATCACCAATGAGGGTTTTCTGATGTTTTTTATTCAATAAAACACCAAAGTGATAGGAATCCCTTCCAGATGCTGAAAAAGAATGAATATTAAAGGAGAGCATAATGGATGACAGAAAAGTAAGGGAAAATACATTGAAAGACTGAAAAGTAAAGTTGAAAGAAAAAACAATTACGTTGTAGCCTTGGAAAATAACAAAGAAATATATTAGGGGAAAATCAAAATACAGTAATGATGTCCATTACAATGGCTTGTGGCAAAATGCAGAAGATGTTGTCAAAATACTGGATGAATTAAAAAGTCTGGCAGAAAAAAGAAACCAATATTGACACAATTAAGGTTCGGACAAAAAGTCTTAAAACAATGTATTAGTGACAGAAAATTGTTTCAAGTAGGTGAAAAGAATAAAGCTTATCCATTAAAGAAACATAGGAAACCTGAAAAAAGAATCTTGGACGCTGGAGAGAGACTATTGGAGGAAATAACACACCATAAGAATCCCCAAATTTGTTATAAAAAATCATACAATTGCATAAGTTTAATGAAGGACAGTGGTCAGAGAGAGTGATAATTAAGTGTTGTTAAAGGCTTTCCTGATTTTTATAATGTTGTGTATGACTTTGATTTTTAAAATGGTCAGTCAAGCCCAGTTGCTATTTACACGTACAAGTTGAAAGATGGTTATAAAGAAGGGAATTCGAAAATTTTTTCAGAGGTGAGAAAGTAAAAACGTTTACAGTTGCTGAAGCTATCACACAAGTTAAATCTCTCTGAGAAATGCACAGAAATGCTAACAAATACTAGTCTGAAATTTGATTTAGAGGTGTACCTTATACACAACTTTATTATGCCCCCGCTCCGAAGGAGAGGGGATATACTGTTTTGCCCTTGTGTGTCTGTCTGTCTGTCCGTCTAGCTGTGTGTCTGTCCATAACAAATTTTGTCGCAGTTTTCTCAGCAACTACTGATTGCATATGCTTGAAATTTTAGCACAATCTTTGTTTAGGCATGCCATATGGTGGGATTCATTTCTGTACGAAACCAATGCCAACTTCCTGTTTATCCGTGTGTCTGTCCATACCACATATATCAAATTTTGGTCCAGATTATTACTGTGTCTGTCCATAACTGAACTTGTGTATTCACATCAGAGCGGGAGTATTATTAGTGAGCACTGGCTCACAGACTTTCTGTCTAGAACACTGCAAAAAATCTGGTCATAGACTTACACTAATTTTGGTTTTTGTCCAAAGGGGTTTATCGCTATTTCTTCATAAACTTTCTTATTAAATACTGATTCAGAAAGAACTATTATAATTACTGTTCAGTTGTTAATTTTATCTCTGACTTTTTTGCCTTAATATTAAGATTTAATAGATATTTTTCAGCTTAATTATTATGTTCATAATATGTTTGTATACTGTAGTACACATATTTGAAATGATCAATTTATCAGAAAAGCAAATGGGCAAACTATTCATACTTGCATCAATGCTTACGATTTTGGACATGATATGCACTTTTTAAAGCTAAATAATTTTTTTCATTTCACAGATATCAACGTATCCATAGCTGGACGATAAACACTGCGAAATACAACAAAAATTATGTATATATATATATATATATATATATATATATATATATATATATATATATATATATATATATATATATATATATATATATATATATATATAGTGAAACCTGTCTTATCCGACATGCTGCGGGAAATAAAATCAATGTCGGATTAGGCAGTGTGTCGGATTATCCAGTGTTGAATATTTCTAAGCATTATCATTAGTGTCAGATGACTTCATACAAAAAAAATTCTCAATAGGTTTAGAGTACACGTATATTTAATTGTCAAAGTGTTTGCATAATTGTGTGTTTCTTTGTTGTATAAAATTATCTGATTAGGATTTCTTTGAGAAACAGCGTTTGTGATACAGAATTAGTAACTCTGTAGTAATATACGATAATTTTTTTTTCATGGACAAAACAGATGGAACTGCCGGTGGCTTCGCGATGTTGCAATTTAATTTTTACTTATTGACAGTACAGTAGATAAAAGTAAATATTTCGTCCACCTTCTCTACACAGTGGTATTATTTTTTTTTTTCAACAGATTATCGCCATTGTTTCTTTCTCAACATAGACTGTGCTATTAATAACGTCTCTCGACTTTTAATACGAACGGGACATAACTCTAAAACATGGTGATTGCGATTGAATTTTAATCAAACAGACGTAATATTTTAAAATTTAATGGACAACTTAAAGCGGTAGTTTTTGCTTCCTGCTAATCTTTTATGTGCACAGCCTCGCTTTATTCAGTGTATATTAACTCGGAAATGAAACGTTTTCCATTAGACAAGATGCTGCCTTCAAATTGTGTACGTTACACAGTAGTTCGCCGTACTCATTTTTTATTTTCATTACATGGCTTTACGAAGAACTCTGACTGCATATTTTATTTTAATTTCAAACTAAAAATCTTATTTATTCTGAAAGGTAAAGGCGATCTAAATATTATGTACTATTTTTATTTTCTGTGGCGTGGATGCTATTTTGTCAATGCGAGAATAAAATTGAAACTACAAAGAGAAATGATTGCCTAATTTTGAATTTCAAAAACTGTTCATTTAATGCTTAGATAAACACTTTCAAACTTGTACGTGTAATTAACTACTCTCTAAGAAGACCAATCTTATGACCAAACGGGACATTCATGTTACCTGGATAGCGGCTAATTACGGTACACCACTGTAATTATGTCGGACTACTCAGGTGAAATCATAAAGTAATTATCTAGTTCTGTTGACAAAAAAGCACCGGAATTCGGAATGTACAGTGGGCGGAATATACAGTGTTTTATTCTATATAAATTATAAAGATTTTTTGGGAGTAAAATATGAGGTCGGAAAGTCCAGTGTGCCGGATTGCACAGTTGTCGGATTGGGTAGTGGGCACTGTATATATATATATATATATATATATATATATATATATATATATATATATATATATATATATATATATATATATATATATATATATATATATATATATATATATATATATATATATAATTATATATATATATAATGAATTAAATTCTAAATATAAAATATTTTGAAGTTACTTATTACATATTTGGTTCAGTAATAACAATATGCAGAAGATTTTTAAAAAATAATATTTGTTCACATTTTAATCAATATGGGTATCAAGTGAGCGGAATGGATCTAATGGAAGTCCAACATTCCCTAATGCATATCCTACAACTTCATATGGTATTTAACAAATTATGTCTTTTCTTAAATTTTTTTTTGAGGTTGAAAGCGACCCATACTTCACGGACATTTTTCTGAAATATAGTATATACATGTGTAGTATAAAAGAGGGATTGCCACTGTCATTACAATGCTTTAACATTTTTACCTAAAGAGTTATGAAGTTTAAATAAGTTCCATATGTTTTGTAAATGGGGAAGTGTGAAAAAAATAAAAAAAAAATTCATGAAAAAAGATCCGTTACCATGTCTACCCATAATATTGTGCTGAAATGCCGAATGTTAATGATCACAATTCCATTGAGCAATGGCTTCTTAGGATTATCGATTCAATCTCTTTGAGGATGACAAAAACGTAAACTGTTTAGAAAACAATAACATATTTATCGACAAATAATACTGAACAATACTAATACAAATAATAAAAACAAACAACTAAATATCTTCTTTGGTAAATCCACGTTTATTTTAAGAAACACCAGTACAATATGCATATTATGTTTATTCCATAATGTAATTATTAATTGTGGTATAAGAACATCTTCATTTACTCCTAAAATAAGACCTTCATAAACAGCTAAGCCACAGTATTACACGCATATAATTACATTATTTCACACAATAACACATATTATATAAAAATGTAGCGCTTTCAATTCATTGATGACCAATATAAGCAGCTGCTTAAATCGAGATATTAGAATTTCAAAGAAACGTAAATCGAAGCGCCTTCCAAATTCATCTGAATCAATGAAAAATATGAATATACAAAAGCTGAATGAACATGCATTATTCCTAATGCTGATTAACATTTTCCATAAGCACAATTAAAGGAAATAACAAGGGATGATCATGTTGAGAATTTAAAAGAAATAGTCCTCCTGTGAATATCTTTTTATAATCAGCTTGATATGTGACAAAAATGTTGTGATTGTGTAAATTCCGTTACGAATGTGTTAAGGATATGTGAACCTGACGATTTTGAACCTACCGCGCAACTCGAACTGCTGAAGATCAGGTCAATGTCGTGATCATACGTAGAGCGTTTGGTTTTGCTATTAAACTATTCTAAAGGATCGTAAACACCGAATTCCTTGTGAAATAAAGTCAAATTAAATTAATATTGCATGTTTTTCATAAATTTTTGCTTTTTGCTTGTTCTTCCGACCTCGGAGCATTTACGACATACCCTTGCCGTTTTGCGACACCATGTCGGTAGAAAGGGACGCAACGATACATTTGCACGGAAAACACAGTATATATTCCAGTAAAGGGTTATATTTAGGCAAGAAATATAGAGATTGATGCTGTTAGGTTTCGTGCAACAACTTCCCAAGCGATGTCACCTCTGAATACAGTATCATGATGCACTACATGGTTTCAGGTTAGTAAAAATAAACAGCAGAATAAACATGCACCAAACACTGAAACAGAATGATAACTTCACACCTTATATACGTATTCTTTGGTTGTAATTAATATCATTATAGCACCATCGACATTCATTTTCTTACTAACTGGGATTTACATCATTCACGTCAGTTTAAACTTTTTAATTTAAGCTTTAATTTAAAATTGCAGAAAATCTGCCAAATTTTCCTATACAGTTACATATATATAGATATCTCGCTCATAAATTCAAAAAGATGGGAAAAATAAACATCTAGCATGACATCAGTGACCTCTGAGTATAATATTTGGTGCCAAATATTTTGTACCTGTGTTTTTCAGACTTGGAAATATACAAGTTGCATAAAATATTTACCTCTCGGGGTTGCTTTAAAGTCTTTTAATTCTTAGTGGGGTCAAAATTTTCCTTCATTTATTAATATGGAATTATAATATAGTCTGAAGTGACATTTCTAAGATAAACATTGTAATTGCTTTTTGTTTACTAGAGTCAAACTATCAAATTGCACTTCACTAGCCAAGTGACAAACTTAATGATAAACAATTCAGTATGATGTATGTCTGTGCAATACAAGATATTACTTATTAAAAAATGATGGGTTATGTACTTAGCCTAAGAAATGAAGTAATGTGGGGAAAAAAGACTTGATCAAAAAGTGTTCATAATTTTTTTTAAGACAACAAATTGACCAATTCTTATTCAAAAGAACAGGACCCCTTTTCTTGAGTGAGCTTGAACACTGTGGTGACTTTACACATTCATTCATTAGTCTTTGTTGTTGGTTATGGATGCTTATGTGCTGCATAATTCTTAATCTTTTAGAATTTTTGAATTGTATGAAAATTTTAATAAATAATAATTAGCACTTATTATTATTATATCAATTTCATATAAAGGAAGGAAGATCGATGTTTTAGAGAGAGATAATTCCCAAAACAATGTGAGATTACAGATTAAGGAAGATTGCTGGGCATTATGACAAACAAAGGTCTGATTAAACATTAAATATCCTTTTGCCATTCAATCATTTGCAAACAATTTAACTTCAAGACCTATATGGCTTTGGATCTCTACTAAAATAAATTTTAGCAAATGAATAATTATACTGCTTTAAATGATGTAACTGTTCTATGAAATTATTTACTTACTACCGGTAATAACTAATTGACATTGATTGTACATATTCAAAGAATATCTATAAAATTTACTTGTAAATTGAATATATATTTGTGACTGATTTGTAATTTGTACAGGTATCAAGGAGGAATATGAACAATGTAGGTCAGCAGTCAAAATCTCTCACCTTATTCAACTCTTAACAGCATGTTCCTATGGATCCAGATGCATTAAAAGATTTCTATTGTGTTGCAACCAATGGAATAGGTAGGAATGAATTAATTTTATTAAAATAAAAAAAAAGGGTTCACTATGCATTCAATTCTGATGGGGGGGGGGGGGGAGGGTTAATATATTTTGTGGCCTTCAATAAGGACAAAATATTTATTTCCCAGCTCACCAAAGACAAATTATGACAGCAAGATTATTATTTTATTTTCACTGGAATAAATTAGACAAAAGAAAAAAAATATTCACAGTGGAGAAGAATTTTTTTATTTTATTAACATCTAGGTCAGATTATTTCCAAAATCTGCCCTCAAAATCAAAAGGTCCTCCTTTAACTTGCTAGCATGATAATAGAATTTTTAAAAATATAACTTTTTGAAGCCTCATTAGACTAGTCATACTTCATAAATAACTGGAAAGGTGTTAAATTATTAAAATGTTATATAGTAATGTAGTAAATTTTAAATAGGTATTATATACAGTTGAACTTTGATATCTCGAACACTGATATCTTGAATACCATGGATATGTCGAAGTGATTTGGAAGTCCCAACTACTTATCCTTAAAGTATTTACCCCTTATATCTTGAATGCTCGGATATTTCGAAGTTTTTTCTCAGTCCCATCTAGTTTGAGATAATGAGGTTTGACTGTATTTACAATTTTACTTGTATACTATATATTGTATATATATATATATATATATACACCCATAAGATAAAAAACCTATGCTGTATCCACGGGTATGTGCTTTATCAATAACACGTCTTCCAGTTTCGACACAATCCCTAGGCCTCGCTTCAAGATGTAAACTTATCGAAACTTCTAATTGTTAAAGTTCTGTGTTATCAAATGAATGCTGATGAGCAAAAATGTTCATTAAATATGAGAAAAAAACTAATATCACTTCAATGAAATGTCAAAATTTATCAATGTACTGGCTACAGCGATAAAGGATGTTACACCCCCCCCCCACACCCACACATAATTGCTCTCATAGGAAATGTTAGATCTAGCAGTTAAGTTGTAGTTGGAATATATTGGCAAGCCTTGCGAATATACACCATTCAACTCATTGGATAAAGCAAATATCAAATCACACAATATAGATATCCTCTATAGTCTATATATCCATGTCCACTTATCATTTGAAGGTTAACACTAAAATGGATTTTATTTTCCAGGCTAAGAATCACACTGTTTTGCCTCTGTCACCAAAGACTGAAATGTTTATTTCAAAAGACCTTCACCTGCAGTTATTAATATTTCAACAAAGTTCGTGGCCCAAAAAAGCTTGCAGTTGAAAAGGAAAGGAAAGATAAAAAAGATTCACTATGTCATAGAAGCTAGCTTTACTAGAACTGTGTAGAAACTTTTGTCAAGGTTAAAGAAATCATTTTGTATAAACAGAACTAACAGTTATTGCTCGAACTTTTTAACAGGGATAATTTAAACTGGTGATTGTTATCTTTATATGTTGTACATTTTGATACTATTTCCAATTAGATTATGCAAAAATAAGTCATTTGTATCAGATAATGCTTATAAGTGTTAATGTGAGTTTAAACAGAGGAAATTCGGACTGCAATTTTTGGGGAATTAGATTATGAAAATACACTACTTTTATATAGGATTTAGATCCTTTTGTCCTATATTCTAATACATTGTACATTCAATGGTTAAAAGTTCCTTGTATAGATATTTAATGGGAATTTATTGTTCATTTTTTCTGCCATCATTCAGAATAAAAAAAGTAATGTTTAAAGGAAAATAGGAAATCGGGATGATAATTATCTTAATTATTAAAGACCGATTCATAATTTTCTTTATATGCATGATTTTTAGTTTTATTTCAAGATAGTAATATATTTAAAATCAAATAAAATAATTTTTTTGTTTGATTTTTCATACATCAGCACAGATAAATGTGCTTTAGGAATCAGTTTTTAAAAAAAGTTAGAGAAAATTCAGGTTACCATATTTTTTTTTCCGATTCATGTACATACCAATTTTTTTCCTCTGTTACATAGCATTATATCACTTCTTTAAAATGAAGTTGAAAAATAAAATATTCATTTATACCAAGTGTGATTTTATAACCTTTTTTGTAGTCAAGGGCAAGGAAATATAGTCAAATTTAAAGAGGGCAGAGGAAATTCAGACTGTGATAGTGAGCTATATAAATATGATAGCTATGAAAAAAAAAAGCTTAGATCACTAAAGTTGTCCACAGACCTTTTAAATATTTGTAAAAATCTACTTCTGCTTATATTTTGTTTCCATTTTATAGCCTTTTTTACAGATAATTGTGTATCAGAAGTAATTTTTTAAAAGTGATCAGAGAAAATTTGGATTACCATATCTTTTTTTCTGACTCATGTACATACCATTTTTTCCCCTTTATTACTTAGTTCTATAACACTACTTTAAGATGGAATTTAGAAATTAAGATTTTATTTATAGACAATGTGATTTTATATCCTTTTTTATAGTCGAGGTCAAGGAAAAATAGTCAAATTTTAAGAGTGCAGAGGAAATTCAGACTGTGATTGTGAGCTATTTAAATATGATAGCTATGAAAAAAAGCTTAGATCAATAAAAGGTGTCCACAGACCTTTTATATATTTGCAAATAACTACTTCTTCTTATATTTTGTTTCCATTTTATTGCCTTTATTACAGATAATCATGCATCAGAAGTAATTTTTTAAAAGAGGTCAGAGAAAATTCAGATTACCATATCTTTTTTTCTGACTCATGTAAATACCAATTTTTTTCCTCTGTTACATAGCTCTATAACACTACTTTAAAATGGAATTTAGAAATTAAGTTTTTAATTATAGCCAATGTGATTTTATATCCTTTTTTGAAGTCAAGGTCAAGGAAAAATAGTCAATATTTAAGAGGACAGAGGAAATTCAGACTGTGATTGTCTGCTCTCTGAATATGACACCTATAAAAAAAAGCTTTACTACATTATGCTCATTCATAAGTCTTTAAGATAACTGCAAAAAATTAAATTCTAATCATAATTTATGAGATTTTTTTAATCTTTAATTAATTACAGTAGACTTTTCTTCATAGCTTTAATCTTTTTAAACAAGGGCAAGTTCAGAGGCTGTTGCCATGGAAACCAACTCATGTACATATATCAGAATTGCTGTTATTTGAACAAGGGACTTGTCCTCTATGCAACGGTACCTATTTTTTAACTTTCCAATTACTTTTATTTCAGGTTCACATATCCTTAAGAATGTGTTGTTTAAAACCATTTAAGCGGAAAAAAATACGATGTATGTGCAAGTGATACACCGTCAAGTAAGCAGCTAGATATATTTCTATAAAGCTTCTATTTTTGAAGTGTTCATACAACAATAACAACACAATGCTTTAAGGAAAATAAAAATCATAATAGATTATGAACTAATTTAAGGCATACTTATAAAATATCAAGTATTTTATGAACTATTCTATGAACCTTACTCTGTGTTGCTTGAGAAAAAGTAACAAAGCATAGGGTTTGGTTTGTGATCAAATGTACATCACTGTGTAACCCTAATATTTCATGTATGATTCATATCTTAGCTGGCTTTTTTTGTGTTTCACCTGTATTGGTGTTGTATCTCAGAATGCTAAATATCTTCCATTTCTTTCCTCTTAGAAAAACTTTGCAAAATTCAGAGCGAAAATTGTCACTTAAACTGGCATAAATAATTAGATCAAGAGGTTTACCAACAACAAACGAGATTGTCAACAGAGCATTGTAAATTCCTGCAGCTTGAAGAAGCTCTGAGTTATCTGAAGTTGTTAAGATGATGATAATGTACGCACATAATGGAACCTCCTGTAGTATAAATGACACTCCAAGAATTATATTCATTTTCATCAAAACGAGATATTTAACACGGTTTCTTTTTCCATTTGGTAGTGCCATGCCTGACAAAAGTTTTAAGTGTTTTATCAATAAAAATGTAAGGATGCATATTAGAATTATATCAAAAATTGTTGGGATAGCCAAACAATACCCCAAAATAAAAAAAATTCCAAACATTTGTAGTATGGAAAAGGAAACACTGTCATAGAATCCTGTATCAAAGTCCATTGCACATGCTTCCATTACTTTTAACTTGTGATCTTTTTCAGAAAGTTTAAAAGTCCATACTCCTTTTAGAGGCATCATAGCAGGTATGACAAAAAAGAATGATAGGAAAACCACGTTTAACATCGCAAAAGTAATGACAAACTTCTTTAGCTTCCAACTTTTGCATTTCAGTGGGAAAGCAATGAGGATGTAGTGTGTAAAAGACATCATGCATTTGATCCAAAGAGATATTCCATGAAGACCATGTTGCAGATAAAATGATGAAATTAAAATGCGGCACGTGTTATATTCTATATACCCATAGTCCATTTCAAAGAGATGAAGGATCAAATCTCGAATTCCCGTCAGAAGAGAATAGAGAAGGTCCAGCACCATAATGGCAAGGAGGTACTTCTGGGTGTAACCGAATAACTTAGCGCGTTTAAAGACAGTTAAAATAATTACTGTCACTGTTAAAGGAATCAGCCATAAATACGGAGAAAACCAAGTCAAAAATCTATTGTCTCCATACCAATCTTCAAACAAAAGAACGTGTCGGAGCTGATTTTCATGTTCTATCATATTTTGAAAAGCATTCATATATTTCCTCTTCGACAATTCTAAATAACTTTTGTTTACTCTATCCATTGTCTTATCAAGATGTCTTGATTTGCTCTGCCAGCTGGATCAACTGGTATGCTTTCCTAATGGCTGTTATATTAATATTATAAGGAATTTTCATACTGCGAATAAATTATGTTAATAAGTATGGTTATGTCTACCACGTAAGTAATATTTAGAGTATGAATTTCCTCTTGTATGAGATACAGGGCGGGCTTAAGGCGAAAGTGCTAGCTCAAGCCGAGCCCCGCCCTGTATCTCCCTCATACAATAGAAAAAGAGTATTCTAAATGACTGGTGACACGGGCTTTCCGATGACTTCACTAAGTAACATGTCTATATGGGTATTAATTTTCAATTCATCAGATGAATCTGATGCAAGTAGGAATGTTGACAAATTGTTACCAATCATCGAATAAATTCTTATGTAGTGGACGTACTGGTAACAGACTGATAATACTGAGTCTACTGCTTGAAATCATAATTATAGGATTATTTAAATTATGTGTTTTCCTAAAATATTGTTTTTCCAATAGATACTGATTTTGTTTACTTTGTATTTACTCACATTTTTTATGATTTAATCGGCGAATTTTATGCATCATATTGAAATACTAAAGTTTTGTAGGGTATGAATTAAAGGCAAAGAAGAACGTACGGTTTGGGCTTTATTGTTCCCTTGAAATTAAATGCTTTCAAAAAGTTAAGAAATTGGAGTAAAAATGTGTTGAATAGAAAAAAAAGTCTCAAAATGACTCATTTCAGGGGTTACTTCTATTAAGAAAACAGTATCCACAGTCGTCACCCACTTCAGTTTCCAGATATGTTGTGTAAAATTCTTTGAAAAATCACATTTCTCAAAATCTTTGTAGGCGCTGAATGTGCTCTATATTATCTTAAAGAAAATTTCACTGAAAATTGATGTCTTCTGCAACTTTATAAAGAAAATACGGGAAAATACACATGTTCATGATGTAACTATAGCATTTAGGAGGTCATATGAGAAAACGATTTGTATGTTTTTTTCTGCATGGAATTTCAATGATTCAGAGAGGATGAGTTTTAGTTTCTTACATTTCTTCAATATTTTAGAAAAATTCTGACGCAGATATTTGTTGACATTGTACCTTGTTCTTTCCTTGGAGAAAAATGTATTTAGAAGTAAATCGAGTTGTCAGACAATTCCATCCATTTTCTTGCTCAATACCAGAGCAAGAAAAACTGTGAATTATAGATTTGCTTTGATTCGATTTTCATTAGTTATGTCACCCCGGACGAAGTCGGAGTTATATTGCTATTGTTCGATCAATAACGCGGTCCGCACAATATCTCGAAGATGCTTCTGTCAATCTTGATGAAACTCCACTGTCATAATGATCACTAACTAAAGATGTGTAATCTTTCTTCAAAATTTTCAAAATGGCAACCGTTCCCATGGAAACTGATAGAAAGTGGTATTTTTTAAATTTCATCGTTCTCGGCTGCTTTTAATTAAATCTTTTTGAAACTTTAAAGAAATGTTCCTTGTTTTCTGTCAAAAAGATTTAGGCCAAAAAATTGGAAAAGGATGGACGGAAAATACGAGTAATTGAAGAAAAGTTGATGTCACGTGACCAATTTTGTGTTAATAGCGATTCTCTGTAACCACTTAAACTTCTTTGCCACGCATGGTCACCGATTTTGATGAAACTTTGCCCATTATTTCAACTTGACACCAGAAACATATATCAAATAAAATTTCGTTGCTATGTGTCTTGGTTGCTATGGTAACAGCCAGAAAAGTTGAAAAAATTGAGATTTTCAGCTACTTTGAATCTTGATTAAGCCTTAATAAAGAATAAGAATAACAAACAAACCATTCTCCCCAAAACCTGACACCTTGTTGCCACTTATGCTATAAAGAAACTATTTAGAATTTATCTCTAAGTAAGTGGTAACCATGGGTACATTTGGAATACATTTTAGATGCTGAAAAATGCAGAAAAACGCTCAATATTCACTAATGATAGGTGTTAAATGATCAAACTCAATCAACAACCTAAGAAAAAACAATAAAAATATTTGATCTTAAGTAATTAGGTATTGGCAATATTATTCTAAAAATAATTTTCATGGTTGCCATGGTAACACAGTGTTACCATCCAAAATGTGTTGCTAAGATTGGGTTAATGCTACTATCTCCAGGAAAAACAATAAATTTCACGACTGGCACATATATATCCTTAGGACCTTGCAACACCGATAACATAAGAAAAATTGGGATTAATTGTAACTTTGCAGTGTAACCATGGAAACAATGTACCAGTTGTTTAAAGTGATATTTTTTGCTGCCTTAGGAATTTACTTACCTTTTATTCAAGAAACATATTATTTGACTCACCTTGAATAGTACTTATCTGGTAAAACTAAAGTTGAAAATCATATATTGATAACGTTTGTTGAAAAATACAACACTGTTGCTATGGTAACCAAGAAGGGAAAATGTTCGATTTTGTTAATTTTATATCAATATTGAACCCTATGTGCCAGCTTTTTGCATCCAGTTAGAGATTGGATGGCAGTCATAATTGAAAGTCAGGTTAGTTGTTCATAATTACCAATCATAAAAGTTTTGGGAATCTACATACAAGGGTACGTATCCAAGGAAACAGAATATTTTTCAGATTTTTATGCATATTTTTTCGGCTTATTTCCATAGCAACGCTCTATTTAAAGAATTGAATTTGGATTTTTTGAAATGTGAGAATTAGGGTCACATGAACATCTTTAAAAATTGATCATTAGTTATATAGAAATATGCTTTTTAAAAAGATAGGATTAGATTTAATCACTAAGAGAGTAAATTTAAAATCCCTTCTTGGTATTAAAACCATGGCAACCATTGCCAACCTATAAGATATATCATATTTCTTCCATGGTATATGTTACAAGGATCTCTTGTCTATTATTTGCTTGTATTTCAACTTATAATTTTTTTTATTCTTAAGTGTATTATGTTATAAAATTAAATGAGCAAAATTATTACTTTTGAATGCTTTGTTTCCATAGTAACCTATGTAATAGTTGATTTACCAAACATGTTTATCATGCATTTAAAACATCAGGCCTTCAACTTTCAGAAACAATCATTACCACTTGTTTGCTTTGCTGCAAACGTTAACTGTGGGACTCTGGACATGTTGAAAAATGCCATTTTTCAAACTTTAGGACATGTTGCCATGGTAACCATGTCACGTAGCAACCAATTTCTGCCTGATTTGAGTTTACGGTATCAAAGACTTTTATCACAGAGAGTTTGGAGAAATTCTGAGACTATGCGTGCCACCGCTTCTATATAAAAGTTCAAGTCGTTACAGAGAATGGCTCTTAAATTGCTAGTGAGTCCTGTCCTGCAAGTTTCTTGAAAATGACCTGGGCAAACTTACTGAAACTTTATAGAAATGATAATCTACTACTTTAGTTCTGCTTAAAACCCTTTAAAATTTTCAGATTTGTCACTGTTGCCATGGCAACAGACAAAAAGTCATATTTTTTAAATTTCGTTTTTTCCTGTAATTTTTTTCGTGAAACGAATGGCCAAAAAACGTTGTGTAAACGTTTATATTTCATCTTTTTAAAATTGTGATTTATTCAATTTGTCTTCCTAATTTCTTTTTCCGTAATAATCCTAGGATACATAAAGGTTCGTCTATGGAGCTTTTATATATTAACAATTTCTTGATATGATTAAGAAGATAGTAAATATCTAAGCATTTTCCAAAAAACGTATGACCAACGTTTCCTTAAACACTACAAACTATTCATTTTATTTTCATTTCTGTAGTTTAAGGGGACTCTACCGGAGTAATACACATAGTACGAAGTGCAGAGGTATGACTTCTCTAGTGACAGAGAAGACACGGAAAACCTTCATATTGTCATAGCAATGAGTTTCCATTAAATAAAAATGATTGTACATGTATATGGTATACATCTTGTGGACGCATTTGTATTTACCTCTTTTCAAATAAAGAAGACAATGACATATTTAGTATTTTATCCCCCCTTTCCTCTCTGTCATTTTTATCTAATTGTTAACAAAGAAAGTTTTGTTTAATGTCTAGTAATCTGAATAAAATGACCTTGACCTTCATATTACAAACAACCCTTCGTCATAAAGTTTTCAAAATGCTAAGGCTTCACACTTACTACAAAATGATGGTTAATTTACATTTGAATTTTCAATACCCCCCCCCCCCCACCCTTCGAAACAGCGAGGTAGAAAATGCAGGTATAATTGATAGGGAAGATCTTAAGGGTTTCATGAATAAAATTCAGTGCCGCTGATGCTGGTAAAATATCTATGGTGGCATATTTCTGCCCCTTGTGTGCAAGTTATTTTTCTATCAAATATGTCGACATGCAAGATAAATATGTTGACATGCAAGATAGTTATGACAACATGCAACATAACTATGTTGACATGCAAGAAAATTGTAGTCAAATAAAAAATATAAAAAATCTTCAAAAATCTCAAATATTGCCCACATCCAACCTGCTAGATGCTACTTATTTATGTCAACATGCATTTTATTTATGTTAACATGCGAGATAAATATGTTGATATGCAACTTATTTATGTCGACATGCAACTTATTTATGTCGACGTGCAATTTATGTTTACATGCATTTTTCAGATACAGTTCTGCTATGACCTTAACCTTAGACCTTGAAACGAAGTTCAAGGTCACTGCACATCCTTTAAAAGAGACCTCGGTCGAACAGATGGACGGACGGACACACTAATTACTTTAGGTCGCCCGCAGAGAGGTGTCCTAAAACGTTTTATAATCTACGATCACGTTTCTAAATCGCCAGGACATTTTATCTAAGGAAATTCAATTTATACTTTGTTGTCCACCTCATATCGCACAAATGTTCAAATTGTGTATCACATAATTTCTTTTGCATTTAGATTTGATCATTTAATTCAAAATCTTAACATTTTGAAAATCGATCATATTTAAAAAAGTATATATCCAAAATGAAATCACAAATCGGTCATATTCACTGTTTTTCGCCATTCCTGTGTCTTCAGACATTTACATCGATTTTTATTTCATTTTTGGATATTTACTTTTTTAAAATTATGTATATATATATATATATATATATATATATATATATATATATATATATATATATATATATATATATATATATATATATATATATATATATATATATATATATATATATATATCTGCTACTCGACATAACTAAGTTTCATGTCAACATATTTATCTCGCATGTCAACATAACTAAGTTGCATGTTGACATAAATAAGTAGCATGTTAACATATCTAAGTTGCATGTTGACATAAATAACTTGCATGCCAACATATTTATATCGCATGTCAACATAAATAACTTGCATGTCGACATAAATAAGTAGCAAGTAGCATATTGGAAGTCACATGTGGGCAATTTTTATGGTGGCATATTTCTGCCCCTTGTGTGCAAGTTATTTTTCTATCAAATATGTCGACATGCAAGATAAATATGTTGACATGCAAGATAGTTATGTCAACATGCATCATAACTATGTTGACATGCAAGAAAATTGCAATCAAATAAAAATTATAAAAAATCTTCAAAAATCTCAAATATCGCCCACATGTGACATTCAACATGCTAGATGCTACTTATTTATGTCAACATGCAACTTATTTATGTCGACATGCAAGATAAATATGTCGACATGCGTTTTATTTATGTCGACATGCAACTTGTTTATGTCGACATGCAACTTGTTTATGTTGACATGCAACTTGTTTATGTTGACATGCGAGATAAATATGTTGACATGCAACATATGTATGTCGACATGCAACTTATTTATGTTTACATGCATATTCAGGTATAGTTCTGCTATGACCTTAAACGTAGACCTTGAAACGAAGTTCAAGGTCACTGCACACCCTTTAAAAGAGACCTCGGGCGAACAGATGGACGGACGGACACACTAATTACTATAGGTCGCCAACATATTTATCTCGCATGTCAACATAACTAAGTTGCATGTTGACATAAACATATTGCATGTTGACATAACTAAGTTGCATGTTGACATAAATAAGTAGCATGTTAACATACCTAAGTTGCATGTTGACATAAATAACTTACATGCCAACATATTTATTTCGCATGTCAACATAAATAACTTGCATGTCGACATAAATAAGTAGTATCTAACATACTGGAAGTCACATGTGGGCAATATATGAGATTTTTAAAAATTTCTTATAATTCTTATTTGATTGCAATTTTCTTGCATGTCAACATATTTATGTTGCATGTTGACATAACTTTCTTGCATGTCAACATACTTATCTTGCATGTCGATATATTTGACAGAAAAATAACTTGCACACAAGGGGCAGATATATGCCACCATAAATATTTGAGATTTTTTAAAGAATTTTTTGAATTCTTATTTGATTGCACTTTTCTTGCATGTCAACATAGTTATGTTGCATGGTGACATATCTATCTTGCATGTCAACATATCTATCTTGCATGTCGACATATTTGACAGAAAAATAACTTGCACACATGGGGCAGAAATATGCCACAATAGATATTTTACCAGCATTCATTTTTCTTTTTTTTCTATAGAATTTATAATTATTATATTTAATACATGTATTTTTTTTAAAGTAGCGATTGTCAGCTGAATTCATTAGCATTTTGAGTTTTCTTGTGAATGTATTACTTGCATGTGAATAATTTCATTCAATGAAATTTAGAATTATTGAGACTTAATTTCCGTCATTTTTTTTAATTGTAAATCCTTGGATCCGCTCCCGCAGGTGGGTAAAGGCCTCATAACTACTATAGACAAAACAATCAGCACGCCGGCAATGTTCATGATTCTGCTAAACTAAGAAAGTTTACACATAGTTTGTCATCTCATAAAAAAATAATCAGCCCCTGTCCAGTGCAGAAATGTCCGAATTGAAGAGGAAAATTCAGGAATTATTTTGTTTCAGCCATGTTTTGACGTAAACCTTGAACGACTTCGCAAGCTCTACTTTCACTTCCCTTAACTTTGGTTCGACCAAACCTAGCAAGCGTAACTCGTTTCGTTTGTGTGTGAAAGGGTGTGTGTGTGTGGGGGGGGGGGGATTCTACGAATACCCATTTCTTTAAGCATTGAACAATTTAGTTTTAAAGCATATGGTTTAGTTCGGGGTGACATAAGCTATTGCTTGCAATAGCAGAGTTACTAGTTATATTTATATGTACATTCATTCTAGCAGTCAGATACGGAGACAATTTTCCATCATCGCTGAAAATAAAATATTAATATATTCTTCTATTTTAGTTGTTTAGGTTTGTTTATTTACATTAGAAACGCCCACCAAAAAGTGTTTTGTATCGTAGTTGTAGTAAGTGTCGTAACTAATGCTCAGAAAACCCAAATATAAATAATGTACATTCCATGTACTTTAAAAAAAAATAATTATTCATGGAAACCATATACGCGGGACATTAAAAAATACGTAGAGTTCTGTCATAACGTTTTATTTAAAGTTGCATAATGAGTCAAAACCATGTGTTTCTTTTAAGAAAATTATATCACAAAACAAAAGATTTCTGTGAAATATGAATATAGCGAAGTTTTGACAACTCAACTGCACTGTAAAGCAAGAAAAAAAACTGCATAATAGAAGGGCCGGAAAAACAAATGTTGTATCTATCGCTTTGTTTTTATCGTCAATGTCAACAATGTCAAGGTCACACGTCCTTTATTTTTAGCGTGAAACTTATAAACGACATTGAACTGGGGCAAGCAGAAGTAAGGAATAAGTTTAATAATCTTTTTTGAAGATTGTATCAAAATTCTCAGTCATCCGAAATTTATATCTATGGAATTGAGACCATGGTAAATTTTTTTTCAACTTTTCAGCGCATGCGTACAATAAAGAGGAAGAAGTGAAGCAATATTTTTGTGATGGATTATACAAAGTTTTTTTTTTACTTTTATTTTTCTCCATTAAATTTGATTTTTTAGGTTCTGAAACCTGTAATTTTCTGAAACCTAATATCTTCAAGAACTGAACAAAATTTGCATGTGTCATGCAAAAATTCTACTGTTGTCAATTTTCCCCGTTTGTCCGTCACAGTGTCACTTTAACGTCATAGTATGATTAGTCTGTAGACATGCTTTAACAGTAAATTCAACCATTTGAAATAAGGAAATATACTTTGATATATTTCAAAGTCATCTTTATAATTAATTTAATCAAGGTAGATCGCGGGTATACTGTCTGTCTGAAAACATAAGCTGAAAATAACTCAGCTTAATTCATTCGTTTCAAGTTTTTCTTTCTGAACTTTTTTTTTTATTTTTTTTTATTTTTTTATTTTTTATTTTTTTTTTTTATTTTTATTTTTTTTTTTTTTGCTATTTCAATGAAATTTATGGTAAAATACGCCTTTCACATCAGTATACGCATTTCAAAACTATGCTCATAATATTAAAATAAAATAGACGGATTTTATTTTACTTAACACAATGAATGTGAAGTAAATTTAGAATCGATCTATTAAAAAAAATTAATATGTGTTCTAGCTCAATTTCTTGCCAAAAAAAAAAAAACTTTTAAAATTTTACAATTTTCTAACAAACGTATTATATTTTCATCACGACGTTATATTACGTTAGTGCGACGTCATTATTTTCGTATGCCTGCGCGACCAGAAAAAATATGAATTAATCAAACAACTCATTCAAAATAAAGCATGTAATCAATAAAATCAATTTTTATTGATTGATAATGATGTTCATTTAAAAATTGCCATAGTTTGCCCTCAATAAACTCAAGCAATGTGGAAAAATTAGAATCTGCATGTACATGTAGGTTTTTTTTTCGTTCAATAAAATTACCTTTTCTTTTCCACGAAAGCAGGTATTTCGACGGCAATAATATTGGGTTCGATGACCTTTACTCCAATAAAAAGACGAAAGCTGTCTCAAAAATTCTGATATGTTTTTGTGAAAACACCAATGCGATAGACAATGTGTAATGGATTTCATAAACTATTGCAAGTATATCAATACAGTCAACTTAAAACAAATTATGATAATCATTACGTATTTTGATTCAAAACAAAAATATTATCAGATTGAATAAATAATTTATTTTAAAGTATTCTTAATTATTTTTTCAAATGTGTGTTTATAATTTTCATATGTTTTATCCCAAGAAAGGTAACTAAAAATTCATTAAATAAAAATGATAATTTACAATACAGTATCTCTACTCTCCATAGATCCGGGAACGCAATTTATCGCGAAACTTGTACGTTAGCGATTTCCGGTTCAGAAAGGTGACGTGGTTAATTGACCTACATTCAACAGCAACATGTGGTTTTTGTCGGTTTAATGCATATTATTATATAGTTTGTAAATAGTCCCTATATAATCTATACAAACGAAAACGGTTCATAATTCTACTTATTTCCAATGTAGCTTGTAACACGAGATTTGCTTGGTTTGAAGCCGACTTGAGCTTGACGTAAATAACGTGACGTCATAATGCAAAGTATCTCTATCATAAAAAGCAAATAACATGACGTCACAATGCAATGTAGCAGTGTGTAAATCTCTTCGATAGTTTAAAAGACCATTGATTGTAAATGGAATTTACAAAGAATTGATTTGGTTACAAAGGAAATAAATTCTTTGTCCAGGTCCAAGTGTAGTGGTTTAGATTTTTATTTCATAGCCCTGGTTTCGTAAATTATATTTTGCAAGTATTTGCTGGTATTTCAGTATGATAATTCTATTTACCATATGTTTTCAGTTGTTACTTACGTAAAACCCCTTTATTATATTTCTGTTATAAGTTAGGACATGTGTTGACATTCCACATGTTTTACTTTTTAAACAGGAAGTGTCATCAATGTTGGGAGTCTTTCCATAGTACTTTTGGTAGCTGTGTTCTGATTGGTTAAGTTAGTTGTAGGATCTTTGATGTTTATTGGCTTTTATATTTGGGCCTATAGCTAAGGTATTTAAAGCCGTGTTCGTGTAGTTTACTTCACTTGGGTTGGGGAACAGACCTAATGGTTAGTTCCTCTTTAATAAACCTCCTGGTTTAAACGCACTTATTTGCTTAGGACCCTTTAGTAGTGCTAACAAAATCTTATGATTTAACAGCACTCTAGGTCTTAGCTAGCTTTAGTTTCATGTTTTTCACAAGTTCTAGGTTTTTGTTAGGAAACAGTTAGGATGTAGGTTTTATAGAGTTAATTTCCAAGTCCAGCCTGGTCTAGGGATATGTAGATAACAGATCTAATTCCTAGAACCACTATTCAGTATTTATTATTTATTTTTGGTGTTGTTTATTTTCTGGGTTAGATATTTTTTGAGTCCAGATTTAGCATTATTATTTTAAGTTCAACTCTAGAGTGTTGATTAGTAGAGTTCATATTGGGTGATGTAGCTCATTTTCCTTACATTTTCCAGCTCACTGGCATTTTCAGTTGTGTATATTTTTGCCCATTTTATTTTCATAAGTATGGAGGCTCAGTAGGGACATAGATATTTTTATTTAAGCATCTTTCATTTTTCAAAGGGTTTCCACATTCCTCCCATTTTTCCTATTAAATATTTCACAAACTTCTTATTTATTTATTGAGATTATTGTTATTCACTTGCCAAATTAAATTATATTTTTGATAAAACTATTTATTCCTGTGCAATTTTGAAAGACTTTATTCTCTGTTAAATTTTGATTATTATTTATCATTTACAAAGGTTAATTCTCACTTTATTAAATTTATATTCTTACAACTGTGTTTTCATTTAGCGTTGATCGTAGTTCAGATATCCCCTTACCTGAGTTGATTATTGATAACTGGAGGCATAGTACCACTTTAAGCCAGGTTTGCTAGTAACTTTGACAATTTATTTACTGAAGAGTTCTACTTCCGGTTACACAAGCAAGGGTGTACGGGGATTTACCCCAGGTTGTATTCTATACACCCTTAGGCCTTCTACCTCAGTGTGTATATATGGAATAAAACCCGGTGAAAATTCCCGAATACCCTTGATTGAACCTTGATAAATATTATTATATAGTCTATAAATAGTCCCTATATAATCTATACAAACGCAAACAGTTCATAATACTACATATTCACTGGATTTGAAGCCGTATTCACCAGAGGGTCAGTGCGCGTGCAGCGGCATTGTGATGTCACAATCAAATATTTCGAACAACGTTGAAAACAATAGTTGCAACGGACGGAGCCAGCTGTATATCTGAGCAGGAAATGTTGTTAGACAAGTCTATCGTAGGATTATTTTCCAAACATTTCGATGTCTTACACAGAGCGAAAAGAAAAGCTGTAGTTGTAAGTTGTTTTCTTTACATATTTTTTTTAAAAAAATTTGTTTACGACAGACGTTCGTTAATGAAAATGAAAACGTCATGCAGCCTTCAATGTTTTCTTCCTTCTATGTTTTCTTTATTCAAATCCTGACTATATAATAAAACAATTATGGACTCTTTTGGTGTTGAATATGGTTTGTTATTCACCAGAAAAATATCAATATAGTTCAGTATATCAATATCAATATAGTTGACCGAAGCGTCCACCAAAAGAGTCCATAATTGTATAATGTTTACTGGATTTGAGACCGTATTCACCGAAAGGTCAGTGCGCGTGCGCGTCACAATCAATATCTCAAACAACATTGAAAACAATGGTTGAAACCATCGGAGCCAGCTGTGTATAATCTGAGCAGGAAAAATGTTAGACAAGTCTATCGCAGGATTATTTTCCAAACATTTCGATGACTTACACACAGCAAAAGGAAAACACGGAAGTTATAAGTTGTTATCAAGATATTTTTTTTTTTAATTTTTCTACAGCAGAAGTTCGATAAGGTCACGATCTAGTAATAGAAAGGCGAATACATATTTCTCAAATTTGAGAAATAAATTCTTTTGATGTTGCTTAATATCTTTAGCTTGATCAAATAAGGTGTTTCAGGGCATAATTTGTATGCACGCAAGACGAAAAACCATATTTTAAACTGTCATTTTCAATGAAAAATTAAGAAAACCAGAAATGAATATTGCAGTTTTTTTTCTAGCGGACAAAGGAAATATATCCAGATTGCCTACAGTCTCTCAGAAAACGGCAAACGTTTAAATCAATATCTGATGTTTGTATATAAACTTTTTTACCTTACTGTATTCATTTTTTAATGTTATCTTTAAACCTTAGAAAGTAACACATAACTCTAAAAACACCCCCCCCCCCTTCCGACCATTCAATTTCAGCGTGCTAGTCCGCCATGTACAACAATTGCAGCTCGATTTCTACGATGCATAAGGTTGATCAATCTCTTGATCTGAGCGAAATAAATATTCTTCGGCATTTTAAGTCCTGTTTTTCAGATACTGAGGTCGAATTTTCTCTAATCTGGCGTAGTGTAGTAACCCTTGGACTTCCGGTCAAAGAACTGTCATTCATGCTTATGAACGCATGAGCCTGGTGAGTCGTTATGTAGTTTATATTTGCATCTGAAACTCTCCTTTACCTTTATTTTGAGAATTTCCATCAAGAACAATGAAAATGCGTGCTTTCAGTCATTTTAAGGAAATACTGGCATCACATCGGGAAAAGAAATAAAGATTTTTTCCCCGGAATATTAGTGCAATACTTATGATTAACAGCTACATACCCTGGATAACCCAAATTATTGTCAAATGTTTTATTAAACATGCAATTTTTGATTTCTGTTAAAAGGACTCAAAATCAACTACCGGTAATGGAATGAAAATCATTCAAACGTTAAATTACTGATTTGGCAAAGTTGAAGATGTCCTAACTTTTTAAGTACAAAGTTATAACCTGTATATAATTTTCCCCTTAAAATAAGGATGTTGCGTTTCTTTTGCGTTTCAGTATATGTTCTTAGCTTCTTCTGAAAAATAAAATTAAATTGAATATAGGTATCGGGATGACTTTTCAAACGCTTTCAAATTCAATTCCATGAAAATACTTTATTTTCTACATACATGTAATTCTATTAAAGGCGCAAAGTACGGAAAAAAGAAAGTTAAATTGATTATGATATCACAATGGATCTAGTCTTTAACTAGATCTTGACCTTCATGAAAATGGTATCGTCATGCAGCCCTCAATGTCTTATTTATTCAAATCCTGACTATCCCTTTATACGTGAAAATGTACATCAACCTTAAAACAAAACAAAACAAAATATTAATACTATTTTGTTTTTAAAAAAGTAAAAAATAAACCTTGACTTTGTCACAGACGTCTGAGACAATTTAAAAAACTCATTTTATTCCAAAAATATAGAGGTAGTAATTGTATTGTAAGATTCACTGTGCCTTAATTTCATACCGGCTTTTATTAGCAACTGATGTTAATCACAGTGAAAATAGATCCAAAATTTGAGCCAGTAACCACCACCTTCTTGGCTGCACTTTTCGAAACGAGTTAAATTCTGCAGACGCACAATGATATCCTAGTACAACACGTGACTATTCACAAGCGGCCAATGGTCAAAATCCACTAAATATGCATTCTTTTAATATTGAAAGGAAAAAGAAACGCTGGGTAACATAATATTAGGATTTTTTGACTGAACGACCAGAAATCATAAAAACTGGTCAGAGGGATATCTTGGTAACAGTGCACTCAAATCGGTTTTCAGAATTACTCAATCATGAATTGTATGACGTCACGTAGGGAAAATGGCAAAATAGCCCAAAAAAAGTGCATATTGATGATGACAGGTTGTCAATACATCAGACAATTTGAATTTCTTGCAATCATGGAACGACTGACGGAAGTTCCATGAGGGTCTGGCTTTTGCATTACCAAGTTAAGAAAAAGGCAAGAACAGGAATTTTTCCACCATAGAACGTCTTATCCGTCGTCAAAAAGGAACTGAAAAGGTTTCCAACCAACTGTGACGATGATGTTGGTGCGTAAAACGCCACGTCATGCTTGGGTTATTAAACTTGCAATCTGTGTAGTCACCACCTCACTACCACTGAAACCGTTATTAATACAGCAGGCAATCTTAATCGTTACATTCGCCCAAAAATGAAAGAAACCGAATGCGCTTTTTATTTTTTGTTTATGAGATCGTCAACTTTCACTCGCGCACATGTGCGCAGTATACCTAATTTTTCAGCAATTTAGCCACCGACTCGATGTAGCCCGAGTTTGTCAAGACCTTGTCGCAAACATTCACATTAACCCACTCGATTGGTCTCCGAACAATTCATTTTTTTTCTCTCCAGTCGAACATCTGTGGAACTGGACGGTAGGGCTTGAAGGCGTCGGAATATCCAATAAAATACATGGAAATAACGAACAGTATTCAAGCTCAAAAGTCCATTAAACAATACACTTGTCAAGCTACACTTGAGAAATTAATGGCTGCCTTGTCGAAAGGGTTGAAAAATCGTATTTTATTAAAATAAGGCAACTCAAGACCACTACGAAATCTCGTCATTTATTGTTAATTTTATTTACAACTCTCTAAAATTCTCATAAATTTATATACCATTAGCAATTATTTATATTCTGAAAGGATTCATATTTATTTAATGCACGGTATAAGCTAAAATCTTCGAGCTTCATAATATAATAGACGTGTAATTAATTGGGGTAAACAAACGGTAAACAAACTATAGACGCTGTTGTATGGAGATCACAGGAAACCGCCTTCAAACTGAATTCACGACCAATGTTTTATAACAATTATCACTACTGCAGAATAGGTATGAAAAATACTTCATTGTAAAATTACCGTCCGGATAAACGAGTCATTTTCAATGAAATATTACGTTTTGTAGTAGAAATTGACTGTCCGGATGTTGAACGCGAATTTCCGGATTAATGAGACAAAATAATGTTGAAAATCGTTTCCGAAAAAATATCGTTCAGAAGGTGAAGCGTCTGGATTAATGGTGTCCGGATTATATATATACCGCGGCGCCACTGTGCATCCAAGCGTTAGGAGACACGTTCTAAAAACTGTCTTGGGTGCCCCCGTTTTGTAATTTGTTGAAGCAAACTAAAGGCAGCCCAGCAGCGTTTGAGCGTAATTAAGCAGGGTCTGAGGGCAGCAACCCCTGACAAGTCAAGCTGACAGTAAGATTTATTTCTCATTTGTAGATGTTTTTTAAAAAAGGGGGTATGGGAACGACAACCCCAATTATGCAAATAAAAATAAGCCTTTAATCAGTTAAGTCAAAGCTTTAGTTTAAAGTTTCCAGAGACGTCTTGGTGGGTTGTTTGGGCTGCAATTCAGCTATAGAGTGTCCTTTTTTGCAGGAGAAATACAATTTTTTTAACCTATTCAAAAATGCTATTTAAAAATGACCTTTAAAATTTGGAAGAATTTTTCCTTGTGCAATTGTCAACAAGGTAATATTTGTAGAGGTCACTAGAGGGATTAAACAGTTTCAGTTTCGGTCAGAAATTTTTTCATTGCATTCCACGTAGATTTTGTAGTATTAATACAAACACCGGTTTCTTTATTTTTAAATTCAAATGAATGATTTACCGTCAGGTGAATGTGTCACGACAGCCGTTGTGTTCTGTTCGGTCAGACACAACAAGATTTTTTTTTTATTTACAATTTTTTTTTTATCTATAAATAAAATCAGTATGAACAATATTTACACCATATTTATACAGTTATAATTTACAATATGTATATCTTAAAGGTCTCTAGATCTTTCAATCCAAGTCATTCTGGTGTTCGTTCACAACCACGTCCAGACACGCCCCGTTTCACGACGGACTCCCGCCAACTGGCTCCCAGTGGGTCTCCGGTCTGATGAACGTCATTGCCAACACACACCTGACTAGATATTATCAGGATTATATCAGGAACCTTTAAATAAAATAACATTTTTAAGTCACATTACGTATACCTTAAAAAAAAACTAGTCACCATTGACTATCATTGCACAAATGGCACACCATACAAACAGTAAATTTAACCAAACACTGTTATAGACAGCGTTAAGAATACACAATTTCTTAACACAAGTGGTTTTAAAACTAAACCCACGACACCGACTGTATAAGCGACAAAACAAAATACACTGCGTGCGTACATAACTTATTACATGCACAAAACCAGAACATTACACACAGGAGTAACTCTACTCAGCAAAACTTGTATACGTAAACAGTAATAAAAACATTACTTAACCCATTGTCGTACAAAGTTAACAAATCTTAATGCAATATCAAAATACTAAATCATAAGAAAATTTAACTTACCCCTCATGGAGAAATGGTTACCGTTGTAAAAAAACTAGCTATCTACACATCTTGGATTGTACGTCAAGCATGTAAAAAGTATGAAAACGTGGACCCCGGGTACGTGGTCAGCAATGCAGCGATTTAAATACTCCAAATACAATAGGCCGTAACTGACCAATGCCTGCAATTTCTAAATTTGAGGTTCATTACAGGTAACAGAATAAAGAGGTCCCGTATAAAGGAAAAATAAGTAAAAATCATAAACATAAATAAAACAATAATCGGGATTAAATTTTGATTGTGACAGTTGGTATCCTTCATTTTGAAATTTTGAAGGGAGGAGTAGGCTTTCCACCAGTCTGAAAGGATGGTCGTTCTAGGTATTACATAAAAGTGCACAACTATTTTTTTGCAATTGAAATTTATAAATTGGGACGCCTGTCACAACATCAAAGAAAAAACATTTTTAGCTTGGGAGCTCAAATGAGCTTTTCCGATCACATTTCCGGTGTCATTCTGTAAACCTTTCAAATGTATAACTTCTTCCCAAGATCAGCTGGACCAGTTTCAATCATACTTGCAACACAGCATCCTTTCGTAAAGGGAACTGAAGTTTATTCAAATGAAGGGGTACGTTCTTTACCAAAGGGGAATAATTAAGAATAAAGAAAAAAATTAATGGCATCTTTTAAAAGACCACCGGGTCATCAAAGATTACACTTATGCCAAAGTCTTAGAACATAATGTATATTTAAGTTTGTACAAATCATGGGGTAGGGCGGAGCGGTATTAATATGGAAGTATCCTCAGATTGTGTAGATTCAATTTTGATCAAATCATGACCCCTGGGGGTAAGGTGAGCGCCACATTTGACGATCAAATTTTAAATAAGAATAGTAGCATATTTGAAAAAAATCTTCAAAATTTTTCTTTCAAGAAAAACAAAGCCATAGTCATAGTAATATGGAAGCAACCTCAAGAAATGTAGATTCAAGTCAAAATCATGGTTTTATGGGTAGGGAGGGGCTACAATAGGATATCAAAGTTTTACATTGGCGGGGAGTTCCGGTAATGGCGCCCGTGCGAATAGGTCGCGTTTTGTGACAGAGCGGTGGAGTGGCCGTTATAGTGCATATTTGAAGAAGTTGGGTGTTTGGATGGGGTGTTTTGTGGTCAAGGGTGTCCAGGGATTTAGGACAGTGATTTTGAGAGACCTGGTGTGTAGTTTTGAAGGAGACTTTGAACAATCCAGAATTCAGAATTCGACGTGAGTAGTCATTACTATAAATAGTTACAGGTTTCAACCGGTTATATGAATACAATAGACAAATACTTTACTATGTCGACCAGTGGTGTTGTAACCCGAAACACGAATGCTAAGTCACGCAAGTCAACAAACAGTCCGATCTCAAAAAAAACATCTCAGACTCCACAGAACAGTAGTCAAAAACAGGAGAAATCAGAAAAAACGTCAGAGGAAATGCTGTCAATTCAGATGCAACTGACTGAAATAAAAAACGATCTAAAAAATCAATCAAAGTTGATGACATTAAAGATATCATCAAAAATGTCGTAGATGAGCTATTCTCCAACTATTTAGGAAGATTTGAAAAGAAAATGAACGATCAAATTTCGCAATTAAAACAAGACAATCACAAGCTATCACAGGGTATTGAACAGCTTAAAAAAGAGAACTCGGAGCTTAAACGGGAACTAAATGAAAGAGACGAAGCGCTAAATGATGTACATAACAGGGTAGAGGAAAACGAAAAGTTGGTCAAAATTGCTGCTGCAAAAGCGAACTATAACGAACAGTACTCTAGAAAGACAAATGTCAAATTTCATGGTTTTCCCGAAACACAGGGTGAACACTTAATAGAAAAGCTTAACGAGGCATTAGGAGAAGTGGGCGTGGCAATATTGGAAACTGACGTGCTGGCTATTCACCGCATTCCATCAGGACAAAAAGACCAGCCTCAACCAATAATTGTCAAAATGCGTAACCCTGAAGCCAAAGCGAACATAATGAGGAAAAGATCCGAAATAAAAGACCTGAAAAAGGGATGGAGAGTCGCTGACGACGTGACGCGGGATAACGCTATCCTAATATCCAAACTCAGTGAAGACCCAAGAATCACCGCGGCGTGGTACTTTAATGGTGCTGTATACGGACAATGTGGAAAACGTAGAATCAAGTTTGATATTTTTGACTCGATAGATGAAAGAATTCGGAAAAAATGACTCTGATCGAAATTGGTTTGCAACATATATGTATACAGTCAAGAACACTTCCGGTGATGAGTGACATAACGGCTGGGTAAACAATAAAATGCGCTATCAATGAGTCGCTCAGGTGTCTACTGGAATTATGCTACTTTATTTTTTCGTATTTTTGTGTTTGTCTTTGTCAGTGTGTGAAAGATGTGTGTGTGAATTAGGTTGGACAAGTATCACAGTAAAGTGTACCAAAATACATGCACTAAGTCAATCATTTTTTAGATACCTTTTACATATACCTCCCATTGTCTGTACAGTACACTCAGGGTGGATATTAACTGAAAAATATTGTTTACTTTGTCCAAACTGTACATACTTTTATGAGCTTTAGCATTATGTCTTTAAACTGTAGAGGTCTTGGGGGATTAGAAAAAAGGAGAGATGTGCTTAACTACATTAAACAAAAACATTTTTCTGTTTACTTTTTACAAGACACACATTTCACTATGAACGATTACAAAGACATCAGGTCTTTATGGGGTTATGATGTTTATTTATCTCCTGGGCAGTCCAATGCCATAGGCACTGCAATCTTGTTTAATAATACTTTCGAATACAAAATCATAAATGAACATATAGATCAAGAAGGTAATCTGTTGGTACTAGAACTTAATGTGTTCAATAAATTTGATATCTTATTAGTTAACATATATGGTCCAAATACAGATAATCCAAATTTTTTTTCAGTCAGTATCAGAAATAGTTTCAAATTTTCAAGGCGAATTGGTAATTATGGCTGGTGACTTTAATCTGGTTCAGGACACAAAATTGGATTACTATAACTATACTAATATAAATAATAAAAAAAAAAGCTAGAGATATCGTCATAAATATGAAAGATATTCATGGTCTGACTGATCCTTGGAGAGTAAAACATGAACAGAGAAAAAGGTACACATGGTTTAAGACTAACCCTACAAAAAAAAGCGAGACTTGATTTTTTTTAGTTTCTAATGAATTGATGGCATTAGTAGATAAGGTGGATATAAAATCAGGGTACAGGTCTGACCACTCATTGATTGAACTCTACATCAAATTCACTAAATTTGTAAGAGGAAAAGGTTTTTGGAAATTCAATAATTCTCTTTTAAATGACCATGTTTATATCAATTGTGTTAAGGAAACAATTCAAAAAGTAAAGTTACAATATGCTGCCACTCCTTATAACCCCTCAGCAATTAGATCTGTGGAGGACAAAGAATTATGTTTTTGCATTGATGATCAACTTTTTTTGAACAGTTATTATTATGCATAAGAGGTGCAACAATATGTTACTGCTCTAGAAAAAAGGAGATAAAAAATAAAATTATTAAAGCTCTTGAAGAAGAAATTAAGTACTTAGAATCCTTAAGAAATGACAATGAGTCACAGGAAATAGTTGAAAAATTAAATAGAGCCCAGAATAGGCTTGAAGAATATCGTAAAGAATATAAAGGTTTATTTGTTAGAACAAAATTAAAATGGATTGAAGAGGGAGAAAAACCTACTAAGTATTTCCTTAGCTTGGAAAAAAGAAACTATGTTAATAAAACTATAAGCAAAATTACAAAGCAATGGTAGTGTTATTACTTCCCAATCCGAAATATTATCAGATATTGAAAATTTTTACAAAAACCTGTATACATGCGACAACAGGCTAATTGATGTAGACTTAGAAACCATTATCAATAATGAAGATATATATACTTTGGACGAAAATTTGTCTAATACATTGGAAGGTATCATAACTCAAGAGGAAGCCCTCTCTGCTTTAAAAGATATGAAAAATGATAAAAGTCCAGGTAGCGATGGTTTCACTACAGAATTTTTCAAATTTTTCTGTAAGGATCTAGGAAAGTTTTTAATAAGATCAATAAATTTAGGTTTTTTAAAAGGAGAGCTATCAGTAACCCAGAAACAAGGTATTATATCCATTTTACCAAAAGGAGATAAACCGAGAGAATTTCTTAGTAATTGGCGCCCAATATCTCTCCTTAATGTAACATATAAAATTGCATCTGCATGCATTGCAAATAGACTTAAAAAGGTTCTTGACTCCTTAATTAATCAAAATCAAAAAGGCTTTATCAATGGTAGTTTTATTGGAGAGAATACACGAATGATTAATGATGTAATTAATACAGTACATGAAAAACATATTCCTGGTATGATATTACTTATTGACTTTGAAAAAAGCATTTGACACCATATCATGGAAATTTATGTTTAATACTTTGAAATTTTTTAAGCTTGGTCCTGACCTTATTAAATGGGTTTCAGTATTATATAATAAAGCTAATCTATGTGTTATTCAGAATGGTATTTTTTCAAAATTTTTTGAAATTGGTAGGGGTTGTCGTCAAGGTGACCCAGTATCTCCTTACCTCTTTAATCTTTGTGTAGAAATTTTAGGACACATGATTCGACAGAATAGAAATATCAAAGGCATTAAAATTGGGAAGGAAAAAGTTTGTCTCGTACAATATGCAGATGACACAGTTCTTTTTCTTGATGGATCAGAAAAGAGTCTTAAAAGTGCGCTGGATCTTCTTTTTCAATTTTCAAAATTTTCAGGTTTAAAGCCAAATATTTCAAAAACAAAAGCAGTCTGGATTGGGTCTAAAATAAACACAGGAAATACAGTCTGTATAGAGACAGGATTAAAATGGACTACTGAACCTTTTACTATTCTTGGTATAACGTATACAGCAAATCTTAAAAACATGGAGGAACTTAATTTCGATAAGAAGTTTAAACTTATTCAGAAAGAAATAAACCATTGGTCAAAAAGAAATATAACCCCTTTAGGAAAAATAACAGTAGTAAAAAGTTTGTTCCTATCAAAGTTTACTCATCTATTCATTTCTCTTCCAAAACCAAGTTTGCAGTGGATACAGAATTTCGAAAAAACCTTATACAAATTCATATGGGGAAACAAAATTGATAAAATTTCTCGAAAAACACTGCAATTGGATTTCGGAAATGGAGGATGTAGAATGACCAATATAGAAACATTTATTAAATCTCTTAAGCTAACTTGGATTAGGAGAATTTTAACAACTGATTTAGATTGGTGAAATATTTTTTCTGAAATTACAGGATGTAATATTACCAAGTTATGTAGTGTTGGGTCTGAATACAGTAAACAAAGGGCAAAAATCACACAAAATATTTTTTGGAAAGAAACTCTATATTATTTTGCAGAATTTTTAGAAAGTTTTAATTTAAATCCATTGTGTGAACCACTGTGGTATAATAATAAAATAAAGATTCAAAATAAATATGTATTTTGTAAGTAAATGTTTGATAAAGGGTTCCGCGTAGTACATGACTTATTCGATATAGAAGGTAATTTTATTAGTTATGAAAGTATCACAAATGATTATTTAGTAAAGTTACCATTTACCACATATGAGGGTCTGAAGCAAAGTATTTTGAGTGCATGGCCAAATATTAAGCAATTGTCATATAATACTAATGTCAAACCATATCAACCTGAATTTATAAAAATACTTTGTAAGAACAAGAAAGGATCTATAAATATTTATGATTATTTAATGTCCAAAATACAGCACAAACCAATTTGTGAAAACAAATGGGCCACTGATCTAAAGTTAGAGTCAAATTTCAACTGGAAACATGTTTATGCAAACTTTAAATTGATAACAAAAGACTCAGGACTTATGTGGTTTAATTATAGAATTATTCATAGAATATTAGGTACTAATAAGTACTTATATTTGTCTAAAATTAAAAATTCACCACTTTGTTCAATATGTTAATTAGAACCAGAATCAATTAAGCATATATTTTTCTACTGTCCACAGGTTTCTATGATTTGGCTAGAATTGTCAGATTGGATTTTTCAAAAGTCTGGTAAAAGAATTGAATTTGATGTGAAAACTGTTATTTTTGGTTATCTGGAAAAAGATCACATGGTAATAAATTTGATATTCCTGTTGGTGAAGAAATACTTATTTCAACAATCAAGAAAAAATAATAATATTGTCTTTAATGAAATTTCAAAATATTTGAACAATTACTATACTTTAGAAGAAAAAATGTCAGAAAATACATTTTATGAAAATAGATGGTCCAAGTGGAAATGTCTTTTTAATGTGTCTATTAGTAACTCTTAATATTATGAATGATTATGTATAATTGTATATCAGGTATTCATGTTTATTTGTATATATATATATATATATATATATATATATATATATATATATATATATATATATATATATATATATATATATATATATATATATATATATATATATATATTGAAACGCATACACCTGCTGAAACCTGTAGTATTATAATGACCCACTATTTTATGAATAAAGGTTGCAGACGTTTCAAAGTTTGTGAGCCCTCCTGTACCTGTCAGAAATCAAGTAATGACAAAGATGATTAAAAATATTTATGAATTTATTAAGTTAAAAAGCACAAAGTCAAACGCGCTCTTTAATGTAGTTCAGGACTCTAGGTGTTGATATTTTCTCGGGGTGATGCCTGGCTATTCATAAGAAGGTGTAGAAGTTCTGAGAAGGTGATAATCTCTGTTGATAACTAGAAGGTACACTTGGTACAGAGAAGGTGTAGAAGGTGACCTATCAACTGAAGGTGTACTTAACTATGGTACCTAACCAAGGTACATATAGTGTAGATAATATAAAGGCTATATAATTGCAGTTATAATTCTAGTAGAAGGTGATAAAAGGTGATTGAAGGTGTTGAACTATCTCTAGTTGCACCTTCTAGGGAAGGTGAGTAGGGATGCTGAATATGATACAGAAGGTGGTGATGGTGTTCCTACTAAACATCAATAGATCATGAATGGAACCTATGTTCAGATCTATGTAACTAATAGAGAAGGTGCAAAATATTCACCTTCGGAGCCGGATGGTCTGGCTGGAAAAGTTGCTGCTGACTCATTTTGCTATGTGACCGAAGTGATGATTTCAGGTCGGGATCGGCCTTATATAGTTTTTATCACGTGACCCTTCATTATTATTCATGAAGGAAGATGGCGTCTGCGAATGAAAACACTGCTGAATTCTGCCTAGAGATTACGACTGATGCAGCTTATGCAAAATATTTAACGATGTCTTAACCTTCATACGTGAGTAATTAAAAGGTGTAGATTCTGTTTATTATGTCTATAAATCATGGTAAATGGTATTTAAAGCTGAATCATCTCTCCGAGGTGACGATGTGCTGAGCACGTGTTGACATAATTATAGCTGGCTGTCAGCTGGGTGATTACGCTTAGTAATTCTATATAACACAAGTTGCTGATAGACAAAGTTGATAAATAGTTGTCTCTGCACCTCTAACTAATTGTTAAATCATCTTGAGGTTGTATTTCTTTCTGGATACAAGAATTATCCAATCCTTGTATACATTCACTGTAGTACAGTACCGCACAAAAATAAACATCGATACACATGAAATTGTAACTTCTTCACATCTCAGGAATAATCATTAACTACTATTATTCCTATTAATATAACATTATATATTCCAACAATATCAACAATAAATAAATCCATAAATAAATATTACTGTCACAATGGGTTCATAACAATATATATATATATATATATATATATATATATATATATATATATATATATATATATATATATATATATATATATATATATATACATATATATGTATGTGTATGTATCTGTTCAACAGGTATGAGAGTGTGAGAGAGAGGTGTATATGTTTTGCAATTACATAAATAAAAAAAAAACATAAAAAAAAAATCTGTAAGTTCTTCCTCAACTAAACAGCAGAACCCTGGGTTTACCTATAGGGTTGGGTCATAATCAGAGATCCAAATTTTACATGGCACATCTCCTCCAGAACAACAGGGCCATGCATGTTGATCATATTGACATGAGAGCATCCCAGTGTTGAGTGAATTCAACTTGGATTAAATCATAGCTGCCTTAGTACTTTAATTTTGTCAACAATATGGAGTCAATGTTTTTTTAAAATTTATCTTTTAATAAAAAGAATCTGCTGATGAAGAACAACAGGGCCAAAGAGACTGGGGTGAGCGTTGTGGCACAATGGCCTCTTGTTTGTTTCGATTTCCCTCTCGATCCCCTCGAATTCTCACATTCCATCTACTCTTTTGGTATTTGCGTTACTTGAATTTACTTTCGTCTACTATGTTGGATCTCCCTTTTTTCTTTTCATTGTCTAGTTGGAATCATTAATGGTAATTTTTTTCTAATCCAAGACAGTACATTTTTCGGATCACAATGCAGATATAGCTGTATGAGTATTAGCCAATCAGATTTCTGTGCAAATGAATGATTGTGCGTATTTTTAAGAATTGTCACACATATAACCTTATATCTCATAATAAAGGTCTACATTTTAATGCAAAGAATTTAAATGAAAATTTAAAAATATTAACCAAACGGAATTGAGTACATACGCATTTTTCCAGATGAAACCATATTGCAGGAACGCGTATAGTTTGTTAACACTCTGAAATTTGTCCTGTTTCCTTGAAAACTACAGAAAATTCAAGTCATTAAAAACAGTAGGCAGTCAGATTTCAGTGCGTGTGCATGAATATGTTTTCTAGATATCTCACATGCATCTTTATATGGTGTTTTAAAGGTCACAGTAGTCTAGTGATAGGGCATTCCCTTCGTGATCGAGAGGCCCGGATTCGATTTTCATTCGCCGCGCTGCTTCAAACCTTTGACGTAAACATAAGTATTGACTGTTCCTTCGCCAAGCGCCCTCTTCTGAAACTGATTTCTTTTCAACGAAGCAAAATATTAAGAAGTGAAAGTCACGGGTCTTTCGGATGAAACCAATAAAACCGAGGTCCCGTGTCACGGTAGGCGTTTGCACAATAAAGAACCCTCACTGCTCAATGACCCCGAGTGCCCTGAGTATAGATCTAAATTATAACCCCTTCACCGATATATGTTGACGTATCTATATGAATGAAAAATTCTCGAATGGAACGTTAAACAACATACAATCAATCATATGGTGTTTCACATCACATATACTATCAGTTAAATTTCAAACTACTAGTATTTCATTGTCATGAAAGAGAGATTGTCATTAAAGCATTAGCCTATCAGAATTCAGCACACGTGCATGCAATTTTGATAATGTAGGAAAATATTAGTTACATATATTCTAAATTTTGTCCTGTTTTGAATATTAAGAAAGTTTTGGTCATTTTAAGTTTCAGCCAATGAAATTGCCACGAGTGCATGCGCGTGTTTTTGAGAAATTTTGTATGCGTGGTATTGTAGATCCTCATAATATGTATATCTACATTTTATAACTTTTTTTCTTTCAGAAAGGAGGGTCTTGAGATTTTTGTCCAAGCCAATAAAATCAAAATGATGCACACGTACGTGCGCTTAATAATACATGTTTATTCAATCATGTCATTTTGTCTTGAGTACTAATATTCGTTTATGTAATGAGTATCAATGCATTTCATACAAAACATTACAATTAAGGCTTTCTTCAATAATATCAGTTATTTCACGCATTGCACGCGCTCGCACGTGCATGCATGTCCGCACAAAATGACCTTCGTCCCGCACATACATGTATATACAACATACCTATTATCACTAAAAAGGTTTCATCTCAATCGGATGAATTAGTTTCCCAGAACACTTGCGGACAAAAAAAAGTACCGGAGAAGAAATAAGAAACCGACGTAAAACCAAATGGTATGTTCCCAAACTTCGTTTGCGGAACATAATAAGTACGTTCTTTACCTTTGTATTTCTTACACACCCTGGATTTTCATCTGGAATGATCATATTCTGGCTCTCAGACTCTGTCACGGACACCTTTTATTTATCACACCAACAAACGAAACCGGCATCATGAAGTTAAAGTACGTTACAGCAAAATATCAAGGGGGATGATAGGGGATGTTCACTATATATATGTGTGAAAACCTTTCTTCAGCCAAACTAAAAATCTTAAAAAAGATACATAACTTTGTTACTGTTATGCAACAAAAGGAATCAAAATTGGAACTCCTATTTCATGAAAACTGTTTGACAAAAGCATTTACTTGGGTCATAGAAAATACAACTGATCAGAGTAAAACACGTTTTTCATATCATAAAACTAATACTGCTCTCAATAAGAACATTACCTTGATACTACTTCTGCTAGCTTAGTGGTCAAAATCTCTGAAAATTCTGCTATAATTAAAAATGAATTTGGTCCAATTTGCATGCATTCATTGCAATTAAATCCATGGGATGAGCATAAGGAAAATGGTGATAACTCTTCAGAGAAACATCTAGTGGATGGACAGGTAGAAGGCCACGAGAAGGTAGATGAAGAACCGCTTGTAAGGGATAATAAGTCATCAAGGTTTTTACCCCAGTAAACATTTAGATTTTTTTCTTCATAAATAGAGCAGTTCAGCCCGTAATAAATAAAACTTGGCTGTACCTTTTCAGCTCCACTAGAACATTCTGCTTCATTTGAAGTATTTGATGTATCAGCCTCAGACTCATCTTCGCATTCTTCCATTGGCGCACTGTTGTCTTTTTGAAATAGTTCTTGATAAATAGATTCTTTCACTGCTGGATCTGTAAAAATAGACAACTCAAAAAAATAATTTACACCCCATTAATTATCATGAGCATATAACAATTATACAGGCCATTTATACAACATAAAACTGAAAAATAATGCATTAAAGCCAACATACTTATGCAGTATGGACAGAAGGAAAGAAATCTATTAGACTTTTAACACCTTACCACAGTTAGGATCATTCATCATCTGCAATAATTCAGGGGGCATTTGGCACTTTTTCTGGATACCATTCCATGTAAATTCAACGGTAATTCTGTAGTGGAGAAATGATAAGTTCTATTCATTACAGCATATTTGTATTAATTTTGTTCATGCATAAAAAATCCGGCTCGACTAAAAATAGAAACCCGCGCAGTTTAAGATTTGCTGGTTAAGTTATCTTTCTACATTCTTTTTTATCAGCTTTTTATAATAAAACCTCTGATATTCCAAATTGTTTATACTTACAAGTCCACGTTGTTTCCAGCCGCTGCCATCTTGAAACTCTACTAACCCAGGCCAAGACGTGGGTCGTACTAGGGTTGAGTTCAAAGTTGAAATGACGTCACTATAGTTGCAACTCTACCTGTTCCGCTGTTACTCGAGTAACTCGGGCACTTACTATAGTTCCAGTCGAAGTGGGCCTCAGAGTTACCCACAGTACCGACAGCATAGGGGTCAGGAAGCGAATCAGAAATATGCAGCTCCTCCCAATAAACCAAACACTCAACGAACAAGGTGAGTTGCACACAGAATTATCATTGATCGATTGGAAATCTATCAAAATTTCTGTTCTCAAGTTCTGTAGTAATTACCCAATAAGTGCCTATAGCGGGCGTAGGACATTCCTGCGAATTCCTGTTCATTTCAGAATAGCGGAACAGACATTGATAGATTATGAGATAGAAAATTCTGTGTCAAAACACGCAGCACGGGAGGCAACTCCCACAAATCGATTTATTTAACAGAAACCAAGAAGTGGGGGAGAATAAAGATCTGTAACATGGCCTGGCATAGTCCTGCTTATTACTGGTGACGTAAATATAGTTAATAATGATGACCTTAGATCACTAATTTTAAAGGTTCTAAATATAGGGAACCCCGATCCTTTAACTGGCGTCGTATTTTCATACATATTATGGATTCTGTAGAGGATTACGCCAGGCGGTGGGTCAGACATGAAAAAGAAGACCTTGCAACTTTGTCACAATGGATTAAATGTATCAGATATATGTTAAAATCTCGCATTTAACGATTGAGGGGCAATATGAAAACCATCTATCCTGTATTCAATAGTTCAGAAGTGAAACAAGAATTAGATAGATTACACGATCAGTACGCACTGGTCCCTGCTGACAAGCAGGTAACAACATTGTCTTTGTTTGTAAGTCTCATGATATACATTGTATTTTAGAGGAACTGGGATTTAATTCTTTGTGGTAATCCAACTTATACTCATAGTTCCCTTTCTAAGGAGGAAATTCTTCAAAATCATACGTCAGTTTTGAATATTTCTAATATTCCAAACAACCAAAATGAATTTGAATTACCATATCTACATTGGATTCCAAACTTCATAAAAATACTTACAAAGATACATAGCGGGTTCCAGTAAATGTTCTACCAAGCCTCTTTCTTCACTTCTCACTAAGATATTAACAGCAGTGAAGGAGAAACTTCAAGAGTTCTGTGCAACAATATATTCGAGAAGTGTAAATCAGATGTGGATACTCAAATATTCCAAGGAACTTTTGGAACATTTGATTGATTGATTGATTGATTGTATGTTGTTTTACCTCCCATTCGAGAATTTTTCACTCATATAGAGACGTCACCATATACAAGTAAAAGGCCTTCACTCGGCAGTCAGAGCCATTGAGCAGTGAGCGATCTTTATCATGCCAACGCCTGTCGTGACACGGGGCCACGGCTTTTAAGGTTTCATCCGAAAGACCTTCAACTTTCACTTCAAAGTACCGAGCGCATGGCGAAGGAACAGTTGCTACAGAGATTCGAACTCACGACCTCCCGATCACGAAGCGAGTGCTCTACCGACTGAGCTACGGTGAACGTTTTGGAACCTTTGAAATCACAAAATTTTACCAAAATCAACCAAAAAAAAAAAAAAAAAAAAATTACGACTTTTCAACTTTACATACAACTATCCGCACGATAAATTAAAATCCAGACTTAGTGACATCGTTGACAGCCTCTTTTTTTTCAATAAAAATGGAACTCGTAAATTTATTTACCTTGTCATTGGACATTTGCAAAATTACTTTGTTAAAAACAATTTGATTGTACACAGAAGTACTGTGAAGTTGACATTAAAAAGATGCTTGAGTTTCTGATTGACAATATCTATGTGGTTTTTGGAGACCAGGTCTTCCAACAATCTATTGGAATTTCCATGGGTACCAATTGCGCCCCTTTATTAGCAGACCTATTTTTGTATGCATATGAAGCAGAATTTGTTCAAAATCTTTTACGTGAAAAAAAGAAAAAAAACTTGCTGTGGCCTTCAACTCAACATTTAGATATATCGACGACGTATTTTCAATTAACAATGGTAATTTCCATTCTTATGTTGACACGATATATCCCGGTGAGCTTCAGATAAAAGATATCACAGAGTCCGACACATCTGTTTCATATTTGGATATTTTATTAGAAAAGACGTTAATGGTTATCTAACGCGTCTGCACTAGAGTCGCGGCGTAAGGAGTTGATCCTTACGTCGCGGGTACAAATCCCACTGTGAGACGTGGAGACCGGTCCTTCGGATGAGACCGTATAAACCGAGGTCCCGTATCGCAGTAGGTGCTGGCACGAAAAAGATCCCTCACTGCTCAATGGCTGTAAGTGCCGATTATAGGACAAAATTTGCAGCCATGCACCGGCAAGTGGTGGCGTCTCCATATGAGTGAAAAATTCTCGAGAGGGACGTTAAACAACATACAAACAAACAAAAAACAACAAAGCTTTATGATAAACATGATGACTTTAACTTTTCAATCGTCAACTTCCCTTACTTACGCAGCAATATACCTTTATCACCTGCATACGGGGTTAATATCTCACAGTTGATTCGATACGCTAGAGCATGCTCTACGTATGAAGAATTTCTTAAACGAGGTAAGTTATTGACGAACAAGTTGATGAAACAAGAATATCAGCAGTCTCGTTTAAAGTCGTCAAGTTCTATGGTCGATACAATGACCTTGTCAGCAAATTCAATCTTTCACTAAGTCAAATGCTGACCGACTTTTTTCATACTAATTGTTAGGCCATTATTTACACACTGAATTGTCGATGGATTTTTCCGTTAATTCCCGATCATGACAAGGAGCACACGGCGGATGTGACCGGTCGGCAGGGGATACTCACTCCTCCATGACACCTGATTCCACCTCTGATGTTTTTAGAAGCCCGTGTTTGCTCTGTTCCAATTTTGTAATGTTTAATGGACTTTTGAGCTCAAATACTGTTCGTTATCTCCACATATTTCATCTACAAAATCTGGATTCTCCCTTACGAACGTTTCAAAATTGGGGAGGTGCAGATGTTAAGAGATCTTTCAGTAAAACTAGATCTAAAGAATCTTTATTTGACAATTAATGTGACAGAGGAATTCCGGAATTTTTTTTTTTTTTTTTTTTAAGAACAAAATAATGGACTTTACTTCCCTTCCATTCGGGATTGCAATAGTACGGCGTGTGTTTACAAAGATAATGAAGATTGCAATTGCAATTTTACATCATCTAGGTAAACGTACGGTTATTTATCTAAGCAATATTCTTATTTTGAAGCAATCTTTCACGGGTATTTAGTTAGATCTATCAACAGCTATTTCCTTTTTAATGTAGGGTTTTTAAACAATCGGAAGAAATCAGACGCAAATTTAATAGGAGGGGTGCAATTTGTCAAAATGCAAAAGTGGGCTGTCTTTGTTGGAGAACGAAAGGGATCAGTACATAAACGAATTAGAGTTTAAAGGAGCGTTTTCGAAATTTAATGTTTTAGGTTAACAGTCAGAAAAAGCACGTATTATTGCACTCTGACAACATGGTATCGAAAGCTTAAATTATAAACAGGGATGGGAGGTGAGAGTGGAGACAAAATCAAAGAAGCAGATAGATATTGCAAATAAGATATGGCAAGCAATGGAGTATGCGAATGGATATAACTCTAACAGGGGAATAGTTACCCGGGGCATGAAATAGAAGCAGACTGGGAAAGTCGTCATTTCCAGGACATTATTCCTAGAAATTAGATCCATTTAGTCATGTGTGTTAACGTCTTCAAACTTATTCAATTAAGAGCCATGAGTTGAGTACGATCAATTTTTAAACCGAAGCAAACTACTGACAGATAAACTGATGTTACAGGGATTTCAACAACCTTGTTTAAAGTCAGCATTTCGTAAATTATATGTTCGTTATAATTACCGTTAACAAATATAACCTAACATTGTGTCGTATTTTGGCTGACAAGTTTCATACCCATTGTTTATAATAAATTTGACTACGGAATATTTCGTCTACCTGATCAATACAGGGGGATTAGGGAGGTTTTAGCCGGTCATGATCAACAGGGGGTGCTTACTTCTCCTAGGCACCTGATACCACCTTTGGAATTCCCGGGGGTACGTGTTTTATGTTCTTTTCACGGATATGTATTGTTTGGTTTTTCTGGGGGTCGATCACTTGTCGTTATCTTCACCTTTTTCACTAAGAATGAAAATCCAGTGGTACGAAATCTCTCCCTAAAGGATTTATAATGAAGAAAGTGGAGGTTTATCGAGAATTGAATTCCTATGGTTTTTCAAGTAGATGGTACTGAAATTCTGAAAAAAAAAATGAATGGCACGGCACAGAAATGTCATTTATAACAACCCCCTTTTTTCCTACTTTCAAATTCATTTTTCAATATTGAATCAAGCTTCCTCCTATGTTGCTGTCCAAATAAATAAAATTGGCGGATCCAAATTGATTTTAAAAATGCCTCTAAAAAAAATTCTTCATAAAGGATGCAAGCATTACCAGTATAATTCATTGAATTTTTTTCTAAAACTAAACGTGTATGGCAAATTGTGCATCTTATGGTAAAAATTTCTTGATATGCTTTATTAAAATGAAATCAACCATATCTGAGACAAGATTTTCATGGATTGTTTTGTTTGTAATTTGTTTTGGTAGTATCTTCACTGCTGTCAGCTTTTCAGATTTTTGCATGTCGTAAAAATTTTTCGAACTTCAAAAATTAATGAACCGAAACTAGGAAAACAACACATGATTTATTTGGAAGTGGTAATTTCATTTAAAGTCGAAAATTATTTTATTTAATATTTTTACTTGTTATATTTATCTTTAATATTGATTACTACTCAATTTGAATCGACATCACACTGAAAATTTTCATTTAGACGCATTTATTTAGAGACTTTGTTTTCTAAGACATGCACTTGAGCCAATTCATATATGGATCATTTCTTTCAAATTGTAAATACTGTGGAAAATTCAGGCATATATTACAAAAACATTACACAGGGTAGAATATTTATCGTTTTATTGTATTTACCTGAGAAGAAATTTTTAAACCGGTAAATAATTTTTTCTGAATAATTAAAAAAATGTTATTCGATACTTGCAATATTCTTGGAAAACAAATGTATCTGAATAAGACAAAAAAGGGTTTTGTAGAAATATATATATATATATATATATATATATATATATATATATATATATATATATATATATATATATATATATATATATATATATATATATATATATATTAAAAGTACTTCAAAAATGACGTCACACAGTAAAAATAATCGTAAAAGAAAAAGAAAATGTCCAGTTTCCAAATCTCATTCAACACAAGCGCTTTCTGGATTTCATAATCCATCTTCGGGTGTACATAACATGTGAACTGTATTATTTTGCTTGGTAACGTTAACTATGACGTCATGAGTGTCTTTGCAGGGAAGGAATAAATCCATGATGCCATAGTATGTAGTGTGACGTAAAAGTTCGGGAAAATTGAATTGGACAATAAAGATAGAAACTGTGCATTTTCTTTTTTCTTTTATATATATATATATATATATATATATATATATATATATATATATCAGAAATGTGCTACCATAAATATCTTGAGAGAGAGACCACTGTTAACAAACCATTCTTCTATTTAATGTAAAATATCCCTCTGCTCTAAATTCCATCATTTTTTCAAAAACTCCCAACATTGATTTTCATTAACAACAACAGCATTAGATTCAAATGGAAAATAGTTTGAAGTATAAACTGTTGCTTACTTCTTCAAAAATGAATATTATGTCAAATCATGATATGAAGAAAATTTGAGACAGTGAGTAGAAAGATCAATAATTTTTTTTATCTCAACATAAAATAAAAATATGAGGTATAGATGAACATATTTACTGTCATACATATTTAATTCATATCAGAAAACATAATGAAGCATTGCTTTTTAAATCAGAATACCATATTGTTTTCTGTGCTTTTAAAATTAAAATGCATTCATCTAAAGGAGTTATCCTTCCATTCGCAGGATTTATTTTTCTTCAAAATATTTCAGTAAGAAAAAAAATAACTAACTTATTCTGAAAATTCTGCATCTGATACATGATATATTCCCGTAACAATTAAAAGAATTATATGTAAAGAGATAGAAATATCTCAATTTTAACAGTTTAAAGGCACTGGGTACAAATGTTTTAGGTACTATACTATTATAAGTAATTACTAAAGACATTGGCAATAGAACATAGAAGTCAATATTTGTAACATAGTTCAGATTTGACTGAATTGCCTTTAATTATAATGGTCCTCATAATAAACTCGGGTAAGACAATCTATTGGATTGCTTGGAATAATTTCGTTGAAAAGTTATCTCTCTTATACTAGAGGGACATTTCACCTTAAATAAGCGTATAAAAATTGAATCATTATATACAGTTTACATCTGAGCAGAGGTCATTTGGATAGAAATTCTCATTATTTTTTAGGTTTTAGATTATTCTTGTTTTATTATTTTTTTCTTAAATATCAAATATAAAATGATTTATACGCAAAAATTAGCCAAAAAGGGAACTATTAATTTCCCTTGGTTTAGAAAATGACAAACGTAACTAATCATTTTGTAAACCATATGTGCAATTTTAACTGCAACAAAGTTGTGTATGTGTGAAATTCACAAAATACTTTTATAAAATCTATGTTTCTAATTGTCTCAATATTCGGTTAGTAGAAAAATCATATCGCGACTAAACAAGAACTAAGTGATTTCGACATGTGGCAACATCTTGATTGTCCTTTTCTTTGCTGATTATATATATATCGCATTAAAATTTGCTTCGTAAACATGCAGCTAACGTAGACGAAGAAAAACAGGTTTAATTTTACCTTACCTTCATGATTTTTTAGGGAATACAACAAAAATGTACTCTTATTGGAGTTTTTCGAAGATGCTTACTTTTACATTTAAACATTAAAGGGATTAACTCCAAACTTGAAAAACGTGTAATAGGTGTCTATTCATTAACAGTGAGAACTTTTAAATCTTCAGGGCTAATAACGCATTATAATTTACAGATATGAGGATGAGTTCATTTTTTTTTACAGTGAGCGCGCTGTGGTACACATGATACACTGACATTAAATTTTACTTTTTGAAAAGTCTTAACAAATAGTGCATTACATATATATGTCCTAGCATTTGTTTATTCGGAATCACTGACCCCGGGAACTCTCTAAGATCTTCGGAAACATTTTGGTAATGATTCTACTGTACTTTTCTTCCTTGGTTCCTCAAGTGTGTTCCGAGGCAATTAATGGCAGAAGCTCTGAGGGTGAATCCTAAAATTTACAGGTTTTAAATTGAAACTAGGAAACTAACTGCTCAGAAAACAATTAGAGATCTTTCAATCTATATCTATTTGTGTGTGGTGGTTGGGGATGCGGGTGCGTGTTTTCCATATCATACATGTACGTATGTGCTTAAAAAAATGAGAAAAAAATTATAATTTAAATTAAAAAAAATAAATAAATGAATAGTTGAAAAAATCATAAATAAAAAATAAAACAAATGTTCAATACAGCAACCTTTGATTTTTTTTCAGATGTTGAGTGCAAAAGTAGGGGCAGATGTCTTAGCTTGCTGTACAAAGTTGTGTGAAGAGAAAATAGTTTAAGGAGACAGTATGGGTGCACAATAAAAATGTTTATTTTTCGGATACAATATATACCCCTAATTTGACTTATTGAAAGTTATGAATAAGTAAAGATAATGAGTTGAGTGCAAATGAAATATACAAGAAATACAGAGACAAGATTGGGCGGGTTGGACTCTAGCATATCCCAAATCAAAGAACACTTAAAATTGAAGAAGCATCGGTTCGCGTTAAATTGATTCGTGATATCATAAATTAAATTTACACAAGTATAAAGTGCAAGAAAGAAACAGGACAGTGAAACTTGAACTGCTATTAAACACCGAGATCGATATTTTACAAGATACAATAATTCTTAATAAACTAAAGTCCACATGCAAAATAGAAATGTCTGGCAACAAAATGGTAATATATATCAAGAAAAATGAAAGTTATTAATGACATCTGAAGAATTTATTTGTAAAAGGTTTATTTTATTTAATCTGTTCATCTGTTCAGAAATGTTAACCACTACTTCAGTTTCTTTTCATGTCGTTAAAGGTAATGATTATTGAAGCAACTGCATTCACGCGGTTCTGAAAGTTTCTATCGGGTCTTGACAACAGTGCCCTAAAATTTTGGGTCGATTCGAGGTCTGATTATTAGTTTTGAGACATTTCTACGTCGCTTTTGAGCTGAGAGGGCGGGGAGGGGGGAGGGATATGTTGAAAGTAATAAAGGTAACATAAAAGATAACATTAAAAAAGATCACAGAACTCTTGAAAGTTCTTAATGAATTAAAAGTCGAAAAAGATCAAATTAAAGGTCACGGGCATGTCGCACATGCTCAAATCTTTGCTATTAGCAATTTCTCTAACTTTCGTATAGAAATTAAGGCTTTAGCGAAAGAAGCCGAACAACTTCAGATTTTATCCCTCAAAGCTGCTGCCATTCATTGTCTCGCATCGCTCTGAATAGCGAATGAAGTTTGTTAGAGTCTCATGACCACGAATAAAGTCAGGATCCCTGAAGTTGTAAGGATGCGCTCTTTATAAAGATAAGAGATTAGTGTTAATTGCGCTTTTATTGAGTTCACCCCAAAGCGAAACGAGACATAATGTCGTTGCATGATATGAGGAATAATAGAAAGGCAAGAAAAGGCCAACTTTGGATATGCTTAGGTCAAATCAAAAGGCGTACATTGCATTTATTACAGGGAACTTTTGAGAACTCTCGGGGTCTGAATAAACCAATCTTCGTACATGTAATGCATTATAATTCTTTCACATTTTTCATTAAGTAAAATTTATTGATATTTCAAATGAATTTCTAAATGTAATATTGTAAAACTAGAAACTTCTCATGAAAAAAGAGCTGTTTAAGCGGTGTATCATACATGTACAATGATTGAAGTGGTAAAATTTTCCATTAAAATTGAGCTTTCTTATGAACGTTCGTTTTTACATTGTGACATGCCCATTTCTTCATTATTTTTTTAATATATTTCTGTGTGAAATGCTCTGGCAACATATAAGTCATGATATTATTTAGAAGTGTTAGAAAATATGAAATTCAAATGTATGTCTCAACCCCTTAACTAAGTGCTACTTACATCTGTGCAGAGGTCATTTGGAGAGTAACTGTCAAATATTTGTTTTAGTTTCAGATTATTCCTGTTTAATGAATTTTTTTTGTAATATCAAATATAAAATGACTTATAAGCAAAAATTAGCCAAAAAGGAAAATATTAATAACCCTGGTGTTAGAAAGTGTCAAATGTAACTTAATCATTTTGTGAACCATATTTGCTATTTTAATTGCAACAGTTATTACACTCTGAGTGTGGAATTGACAAAATATAGCATGTTTCTAATTGTTCGCAATCTTCGGCGGTTAGTTGAAAAATCATGTCACGACTAAACAAGAATGAATTTAGTGATTTCGACGTCTCGAAACGTTTTGATTGTCCTTTTGTTTGCTGATTATATATTGAATAATTTTTTTGCTTCATAGATGTACGACTAACGTACATGTAGACAAAGGAAAACGGGCTTAATTTTACCTTACCTTCCTGCATTTTGACGGTCACGCAACTCAGTCGGTAGAGCGCTCGCTCCATGATCGGAAGGTCGTGTATTCGAGTCACAGCCGCGACCTGAAGTCGATAAAAATAGGTAGCAACTGTTCCTTCGCCAAGTTCTCCGCACATTGGAATGAAAATTGAAGTTCTTTCGGATGAGATCTTAATAACCGAGGCCACGTAGGGTTCACGATAGGCGTTGGCATAAAGAATCCTCATTGCTCAATGGTTCTGAGTGCCGAGTTAAGGTCTATATTTGAAACCCTTCACCGGTACATGGTGACGTATCTATATGAATGAAAAATTCTCGAACGAGACGTAAAACAACACACAATTCAATCAACCTTTCTGTATTTTATGGGAATACAACGAAAATGTACACTCGTTAGGACATAGAAAAATTTACTAAAATGTTACTCACATATGAGCACAGGTCATATGGAGAAATACTGTCAAATACATGTATTTGTTTAACTTTAAGAAAATTCCTGTTCATTGAAGGTTATTTTTCTTTAATATCAAAGAGAAATTAATCAATAAGCAAACATTTGCCGAAAAGGGAACTATAAAAAGTACAAAATGTAACTTAATCATTTTGTGAACCATATGTGCTATTTTAAATGCAACGAAGTAAAATATGTGTAGAATTAACAGAATGTAACTTGTTTCTATTTGTTCGTTATACATGTACAAGGTCAGTCAAAAAAATCCCGTTGCAACAAATTAAGAATAAATTAAGTCTTTTTCGACATGTCGCAACATCTCAATTATCCTCTTTTTTATCGATTACGTATAGAATTTAAATTTTTTTGCCTCTATTTTGTACTGTTTACCTAGGAATGGTAAATCAAGCTAAATTTTAATTGATCTGCCTGTTTGTATTTTCCAGGAATAAAGCAAAAATGTATATTTGTACGGCAGAAAATTTCACTTGAAGTGCTACTTACATTGGAGCAGAGGTCATTTGGAGATGTAGAGAAACTGTCAAATATTTGTTTTAATCTCAGATAATTCCTGTTTAATGAATTTTTTCTGTAATATTAAATATAAATTGATTTATGAGCAAAAGTCAGTCAAAAAGGGAAATATTAATAACTCTGGTGTTAGAAAGTGTCAAATGTAACTTGACCATTCTGTGAACCATATGACCTATTTTAATTGCGAGAAACTAAAACACATGTATGTGCAGAATTGACAAATTATAACTTGTTTCTAATTGTTCACAATATTCTGTTGATTAAAAAATCATGCCGTGACTAAACAAGAATGAATTAAAAGATTTCGAAATGTCGCAACATTTTGATTATCCATTTCTTTGTTGATTACATGTATGTATTGAATCAAAATTGTTTGCTTCATTAATGTAGGGCTAACTTAGACGAAGGAAGAACAGGCTTAATTTTACCTTGCCTTCCTGTATTTTTAGGAAATACAAGAAAAATATGTACTTGTTGGGACTTAGAAAAATTCAATAAAAATGATACTACATCTAAACACAGTTCATATGGAGAAAAACTGTCAAATATTTGTTTTATTTTTAGAATATTCCTTTAATTGAGGATAATTTCTTCCTAAATTACAAATAGAAATTTTTCTATAAGCAAACATTAGCGAAAAAGGGAACTATGAATTTCCCCCTGAACTATGCTATGAAAAGTGTAATTCAAATGTAATTTAATCATTTTGTGAAACTTTTGTGCTATTTCAATAGCAACAAGGTAAAATATGTGTAGAATTAACAGAATATAACTTGTTTCTGTTTGCATTATTTTTAGAACATTTCTGTTAAATAAAAGTTATTTTTTCTGAAGTATTAAACATAAAATGATTTCAATATAAAAAAAAACTGCTAAAAAGGGAACTTTTTATCATTAACTTACATTTTACTTGTTCTAACCTTGGGATTAGAAAGTGTAAAATGTAATTTAATCATTTTGTAAACCTTATGTGCAATTTTTTTTAGTTGCAGCAAAGTAGAATAAGTATTGCATAAACAGAATAAAACATTTCACAATTATTTATCGAATTCCTTGCTTTATATCTGTACGGTTAACTTGTCAAATTGTTAATTTTAAAATTCAAGTATTGTTGATTGATCCAGCCAAAATGATGGTCAATTATTAAATCACTAGATATTTTGATTGTGGAAGCATTTGTATTACCTATAATTTTCGAATTTGATCACTTTTTCAACAACTAGGGGATATTTTTGGAGCAGAACTAATGGGTGCATTAATGATTTTTTTTTCATTTGAAGGTCCGGTCTCCTCTTTCCGTAGTGGATTTGAACCCGCGATGTACGAATTAATTTCTTATTCCGAATAAAATGGCATTCAATTCTCTCTGTAAAATTATTGGAGTACAAATCAGACATATCAAATATATATATATATATATATATATATATATATATATATATATATATATATATATATATATATATATATATATATATATATATATATATATATCTGTTTGTCATATTTACTAAAACAATGGTTTTTGCAGCCTGGACAATGAAATGAATGCCATTGACTTGTTGACCAGCATGGTCAGTGATGTGTAACATTAATAATGGGGGTTGGACATGTATGTGTGGGTGAGTGTGTGTGTGTGTGCCTGTGTGTGTGTGTGAGAGAGAGAGAGGGTGTGAGGGTGTGTGTGTGTGTGTGAGGGTGTGTGTTTGTAAACCCTGTCAATTGGACACGTGCTTTAGACGGCACACGTTTAAATGAACACGGAAAAATCCAAATGAACACGAAATGGTGGTGTTCAGTTGGATTTTGTCATAAATCAACTAGAAAATGTCCTAGGATGCATCCCATTTCAAAAAAATAAAGTGTTAATTTGACCGGATGCATGAGATCTGTGTAATGAGTGTGTATAAGATGACCACCGATCCATCATTTTTTCTTCTCGGCGAGACTTACACACATTGCGAGTGCGCATGCTCGTTACATCAAATGACGTCGTAAATGACATCATAGTACAGTACCCGTTTCACACTTAGTCATGTACATGAGGACGAAGTAAACTTTGTAAAAGGTAAGTACAAAATCTGTAAATAAATAAATTAATTTTATGTACATGTATTAAATATGGCCTATGAATAAATGAGTAAAGATATGTGTCCATTATGACATTACGGCATTATTGTTTACTCAATAATTTTCCTACGATATGTATACATGTATATGCTGTATTCTTACAATGTGCATCGTTGCATGATTGCAGTATAAATGGTTAAAACCATTAAACTAAAAGTTATTATTATTAATGTTAGTGAAAACATAAAGAAATCTTCTATGTCTCTGGGAAGGTAAACACATTCCGTATTGGCATATGTTGTACTCGCGGAGAGAAACTATTTCTGCATGTACGTGCATCTAATATTTCGATTTTTATTGAATCAACGTTGATCTTTTGAAATGTGTAGCAAAATATATTGTTAGAAATTTTAAATGTTTTCTTGCGTTTCGCGTCTTGTTTATGTGTCATGTCAAGTTCGAAGGTTTCATATTAAAAACGAAAGTAGAGTCGGTCACAACGTGTTATGGGCCGGGGAAACGTTCAGTCTGCCTGGGTTATATATAGGTACGTGGGCTGCTAAAAGCATTGTTCATATTGTGTACATATTAAGCTGTCAACTAAAAAAACACATGTACAACTGAGGCGTAAATATTAGAAATAATTTAAATGATGAAAGGGGGGGGGGGTTAGCTGTTTACTTCTCCCAGGGACATAGATATAATTGTTAAGCATGTATAGGTCCCTGCTTCAACGTGGTCTTCTAGCCCTGGCAACCTGAGGGTATAGTGCAGCTATATAAGTTGATATTAATGTCAAAGACATGCTGTGCATTTAGACAGTGCCATGCCCTAATTTTAATGTACAAAGTTTTCAAAGTATGTGAATTTAAAGATTGATACTTGTCATTTTATTGCTATGCACTCATTATTGCATTGGGACAGTTTTGAGAGAATATGTATATATAGCTGTGATGATTCATGAAAATGATGCGACTTCTACTAAGTTACAGTAATTAAAGAATATATTTTCCTATTGTAATGTATTTTGTGGGTTCGACCACGGATGAAGTATAGATAAAGAATTTTTCCTTTACGTTACTTGACGTATTCAGCTGATTGGATTCAATATAATAACAAACACAATCAATAATAATCAACAACACTATGATTTAAACTGATTCTCTATTTTATTATAATTTTCCTTAACTTGTTATCTCCTAGTCTACGTACTAATCCCCTGGTCTGACACTATGTTTGAGCACTAGCTCCCAGACCTATAGTTTCGAACACCGGGATTCAAACACCCGTTTATAATATAGTAATTTACTCTGATTTAGTAACCTGTAAGGATTCATGTAGCTCAAATGGTCCGTCTGAAGCAGTTTGAGACACCGCAAATAAGCTAACACAAATACCTTACCTTGTCCGTAACACGTCCTTCTTCTTCTACGGCTTCTCAATAACTGAACACCGAGACTTGAATGAGCCCGCTTATATACTTTATCAAGATCTGCTGAGTCAGATCTTGTTCTTCTAAACGTTTGAAACAATGCCTGGACATAGGAGATAACTTCTGATCGCTAAGACTAAATTTAACCCTGATTATATAATTATTAACTCGATCAAAGGAATTTCACTACAATTACCCATGCCTCCGAAACATATGCGTCCCGCATATAGATAAATAAGATTTCTAATCATAAACTTTTTTTTTTCTTTTCTTTATTTAATTATTTGGTTACACAGATAACAGGTTACAGTCATAATAAACGCACCAAAACTTTTATATACATGTATTCTCATTATGTTTATAAGTTTTCTAAAAAGTGCTATTTGCCACTTTCTTACTTTTTTTTTCGCCTAAGTCGTCGATCACTCATAAAAGAACTCCTCTTCTTCGATGATCTCCTCGACTTTCTTGTCATCCTTCACGTAGCTAGATGTTGTCTTGTGAAACTTCCTTTTCTTCACAAGGTTTCGTGACTTTTCTTCAAAGTCAGTTTGTGTGCTTTTTGAGAGGTATGACTTAAACCTGAATCGGTCCAATGACATGCCCTTTTCAGGCATGTGGTCAGATGTCTTTCTCTTCGGAGCGAATACAGGTAATGGGGCTGTGGCTTTCCTTACTGTTCTACCTTCCTCCAAAACACTGCTATTGTTTTCTTCCCCACTTTTCTTGTTTGTCTGGTCAACCTGTGATACAGGATTCTGTCCACTTTCTCCTGATGAGATTTCCTGTCCCTTTTCTTCCTCTTCACCACTGTCGCTACTACTATCGTCGGAGCTATCATTGGAGATCTCTCCGATCAAATCGCCAGGATCTTGTTCTAACCACTCTTTGTCTGCTTCACTTTCCTTCTCAAGCGGAACTTCATCTGTATTATGAAACTTTCTCTCATGACGTTGTAGGTAAGAGCTCTTCTTAAAGAGTTTGCCACAGGTCTTACATGGAAACTTTCCTCCATTGCATCTCACCAGATGTTCCCGCCATCTATTATCCAGAACTTCACCAGCACACAAGGGACACTTGCTGCTTGACTTGGCTTTCGTGAACTTGGTATTCGGCATTTTCTACAAAATAAAAAAAAAACATCTTGGCTTATTTTCATTAAGAATATACATTTTCAAATAAACTTATATTTTAACTAAGATCTGTCTCATAATCTTGCAACCATTTTGGTTGTTTTCTAATGCGTTTTTGTCTAGCATCTGGATTTAACTCTTCCACAACATCTATTTCATGATGTTCAACTAGATTTGTATCTTCTGATTCTATATCATTTGATTCAGACTCATCTTCAATTATTGCATCTTCAAAGCTAAGAGTTTGAGACCTCTTTTTCCGCATTCTGTCGCAGTGGATTATTTGTTTTTCTCCTTTCCTGCCACATGAAACTGCATATAGCACATCAGACCTTTGCTCCAGCACTTCATATGGTCCGCGCCAAAACGAAGTAAGTTTTGGAGAACAGCCAATCTTTTTCTGAGGAAAGAATACAAAAACTTTATCTCCAGGCTTAAACTTCTCCCATGACAATTTCATATCATGGTACCTTTTCTGTCTGTTCATCGCAGTTTCTAAATTCTCCCGCACGAAACTGTGTGCTCTTTCTAATTTCTCTCGAAGAGTCCAAGCCCAATGGTTAGGACTTTCCTCTTTCATAGTCTCAGGCATCTCATACATCAAGTCTACTGGAAGTGATGTTTCCCTACCGAGCATAAGCATGTTGGGTGTGAACCCCGTGGACTTATGTTCGGCAGATCGGTATGCCATCATGACATAGGGAATATGCGTGTCCCAATCTCTTTGATTTTCTTGCACGTATGCACTTAGCATGGCGGTCAGGGTTCGATTGAACCTCTCTACCATCCCATCAGACTGTGGATGGTAGGGAGTGGTTCTTGTCTTTTGAATGTTCAGAAGCCTACACATCTCTGTAAAGAGCTCACTTTCGTATTGTCTACCCTGATCCGAATGAATTATTCTGGGTGTCCCGAATCTTGTAATTACTTCTTCTACGATCAATTTTGCTACAGTTTTAGCCTCCATGTTAGGCATTGGGAACGCCTCTGTCCATTTTGAGAAGTAATCAGAAATTACCAAAATATATCTGTTCCCATTCTCTGTCATGGGCAACTCACCAAGAATATCAGTTGCTATGCGGTCCATAGGCATGCCAGAGGGTACAATTCCCATCGGTGACACCTTTTTCTTGTTAGGATTTTTCCGCATTGTACAAGCATCACAGCCTGTAACATATTTCCTTACATCTTGTTGCAAGCCCGGCCAATAATATCTTTGGCGAACTCGAGCTAACGTTTTGTGAACTCCTAGGTGTCCAGACGTTCTATCATCATGGCAATGTCTTAGAATATTACGCCTCTCAAATAGAGGTATAACTTGTTGTAGCATATCTTCATTTGTTTCCAACACCGTCCAGCGCCTACAAAGTATACCGTTAATTAGAGTTAGTCTGTGCCACTGGCTCCAAAGTGATCGAAGAAAGTAACCTTTACTTCTTATGTCTTCAAACACAGGTCTTTTGTTGTTCTCAAGCCAGGCCTTGACAATAGAGATATCCTTGTCCTGTTCTTGTATTTCCAACAAGGTCATACTACTAGTGTCTTTTTCCTCAAACACAGATCGAAGTTGGGCTCCAGTTTTGGTTTTTGCCATCTTGCTTGAACAAGAATCGTTACCACACTGTTTACATGGTATTCTACTTAGTGCATCGGCGTTTTTATGTAATCTTCCTGGCCTATGTTGTACTTCAATCTCATATGTAGATAGCGTTTCTATCCACCTTGCTAGCTGACCTTCTGCCTCTTTCTTGTTCAAAAGCCATCTTAATGAGCTATGATCTGTTCTGACAAGAAAGGGCTTCCCGTACAGATAATGTCTGAAGTACTTGACAAAGTTCACTATGGCCAAGAGCTCTTTACGTATCACACAATATTTACGTTCAGCCTTTGTCAAGCATCGACTTGCATAGCTTATAACCCTCTCTTCTCCGTCCTGTACTTGGGACAAAATAGCTCCGACAGCCACATCACTGGCATCTGTATCAAGTATAAATGGTTTGGAAAAATCAGGATGTGAAAGCATGGGTGCTTTTATTAGTTTTTCACGCAATATCTCAAACGCTTCCTGACATTCCTCAGACCATAAAAATCCCTTGCCTTTCTGTGTCAGCACATGGAGAGGTTTAGCTAATACAGCAAAATTTGGCACAAACTTCCTGTAGTAACTACAGAATCCAAGAAAAGATCTCAATTCAGTCACATTGTTCGGACGAGGCCATTTCCGAATGACTTCTGTCTTTTTCGGGTCAGTTGATATTCCTTGCTCAGACACTACATGTCCGAGGTATTCAACCTTTCGCGCAAACAATGTGCATTTCTTAGCCTTGAGCTTTAGACCTGCAGCTGCGAGCTTCTCAAACACCTTTGACAAATTCCTGTTCATTTCTTCAAAAGTCTTAGCATATACTATTATATCGTCAAGGTAAATTAGACATATGTCCCACTGCAAACCTCTTAGTGTGGTCTCCATCAACCTCTCAAACGTGGCAGGAGCGTTACATAACCCAAATGGCATCACGTTAAAATGATATAGGCCATTACGAGTTACGAACGCTGTTTTGGGCTTATCCTTCGGGTCCATTTCAATCTGCCAATACCCAGAGTGTAGGTCGAGAGTTGAAAACCATTTGCACCCTGCAAGTTGGTCTAGGGTTTCATCGATGCGTGGTATTGGATAAGCATCTTTTTCTGTGAGAGCGTTTAGTCGTCGGTAGTCCACACAGAACCTAGTGGAACCATCCTTCTTCTTGACTAAAACAACCCTAGAGGCCCAAGGACTGTTGGAAGGCTCTATGACATTATTTTCCAACATATCTTGTACATGTTTGTCTACTTCAGCATTCATGTGCTCAGGCAGTCTTCTTGGCACTTCTTTGATAGGTCTATTGTCACCTGTATTAATAGTATGTTTTGTCAGACCTGTCCTTCCTACATCTTTGTCAGACTTGGTAAATAAATGGGCATACTTTATCAACAATGACTTTACAACTCTTGCTCGTTTCTTACTCAGGTTTGAGCTTGTCTTGGTGAATAATGATTTTAGATGTTCAGACAAATTATCAGAGGATTCCGATTCTCCTAATTCGCCCTCAATTACATCCTCTATAGGCGAAAGCTCTCCAACCGTCGTTCCTGAATGTATTATAACATTACTTTCTGATGGGTTAAACAGCCTTACTGGGACGTTTGAACCTCCTTTTACCAAAGTTCGTCCGACCAGTCCTCTGTCAGAATTAAGAAAAGTTGTTGATGGTTCAACTACCCCAACGTCTAAATTAAACTCCTCATTGTCTGGCACAATTACTTTTCCTATTGTCACCACTTCTGTTTTCGATGGCAATGTCATTGTTCCTGAGGCTACTATCCTAAAGCATCCAATTTTTCCTTCAAACTCTAAAGAGTGGAACTCACCCCCAAGTTTCAGACTTTTATTGCATAAATCTATAACACCTCTATTGGCTTTCAAGCAGTCTAAGCCTAAAACAGCATCAATAGTCATGTCGGCCACTACTACTGTTTGAAATATGACTTTCTTGCCGAATTTAAGTCTCACAACGGCTTTTCCATGTACATTAAGGGGAGTGCCTGAAGCTGATAAAATCTTCTGACTCGTCTCATTCAGTTTCACGTCATGCTTCAAGCAGATTGCATCGAACACCTTTCGTGAAATAAGTGTTACTGTGGCACCAGTGTCAACTAATATCATGGCAGACACATCATTGATGGTTCCACGAATGTACATGCCTGGTTCATTAGACTTTTTGTGGATTCCAATGGAACCCTTAAGTTTCTCTTCTGACTTTCCTTCATTTTCGGTAGCCATTTTGAATTGTCCAGACTTCTCTTTACCGGTCTCTGTATTTTTGACAGCTTTTCTTTTGCCAACAGAGTCAAATGGTAGTGGCTTAGCATAAATCTCACTTTTATTTGGACTTTTGGATCTACAATCCTTCTTGAAGTGTCCAGGCTTACCGCACTTGAAACACTTTTTGGAAGTACCTGTTGTCTGCTTCTTCTCGTCAAACTTCCAAGACGTGTTGTAAGTTTGGTTAGTACGAGACCTCTGTTGCTCAGTTTTCATCTTATTCACATCTGTCTGTAGGTTCAACAGCATTTCCTTGATAGACTTTATAGAGTCTTCTAGACTACCTCTGTTAGTCTCATGACGAGTATCATCGCCTCCTGCTTCTCGAACAAAACCACTGTCTTCATTTCTTCTGCGTTCTGCCCCAACGAATGCATTGAGCTCAACCGCGTGTCGAATGGCATCATTTAGATTCTGGGGTCGTGACTGTTTAATTCTCAAACGCATATCAAAACTTACAAGAGCGTCGATAAAATACTCCTTCGCCAATGTTTCACACACATCTCCTGGAGCTGTTGGATATGCCAGGCGAGTGAGTCGTCTTATATCTTGGCCTAGCTGCGGTATTGTTTCTGACGCTTTTTGTCGTCTCTCCCTAAGTTGCGCCCTATACAGTTCAGTCTGATTAGCTGGAGAAAAACGTTCTTCCAGGGACTTGGACAACTCTTTAAAATCCATTTGCAGATATTCTGGTAAGTTTCCAAGCACACCTTGGGCTAGACCTCTTAAGGACACGGCCAGATACATCCCCTTCTCTTCTTCAGACCAGTGGTTCAAGCAAGCGCATGCATTGAAATGCGACTTATAGTCTAACCACGACGACGATCCATCATAAGTTGCGGGTTTCAGCTTACTGGACTTTTGGTCTTTTCCCACGCGGTCCCGAACATCATGTGCTTCAAATCTATTGTCTCTAAACCTGCGTGTTGTAACATTGCTTGGAACATTTCTAGGTGTTTCAAAATATAGCGCATGGTCTGAAGCTGGTCTACGTGTTCTATCACTGATGTAGTCAAAATCAGTTTCAGCCTCGGCCTCAAGCTTTACTTTAGGTTTAGCTCCTCCAAACTCTTGTCTTGGTTCAGAACTCACTTGTTCCGAGGCACCAATGCCAGAATCTCTATTTGTTATTGGTGTTGAGGCTTTCTGTCTCTCTTTTTCTCTCAAACGCATACTCTCATTTGAGAACTCTTTAATTTTCTCTTCAAGATAACTTATCTCTTTGTCAACGTCATCCATGGTTTAAGACCTAAAACTAATGTTTCTGAGACAAAGTTCTTTAACAAATAATTGTTCTTAATATAAAAATCACAAGTGGGTTTATCCCACCGCTGCCACCAAAAATTTGTAATGTATTTTGTGGGTTCGACCACGGATGAAGTATAGATAAAGAATTTTTCCTTTACGTTACTTGACGTATTCAGCTGATTGGATTCAATATAATAACAAACACAATCAATAATAATCAACAACACTATGATTTAAACTGATTCTCTATTTTATTATAATTTTCCTTAACTTGTTATCTCCTAGTCTACGTACTAATCCCCTGGTCTGACACTATGTTTGAGCACTAGCTCCCAGACCTATAGTTTCGAACACCCGGATTCAAACACCCGTTTATAATATAGTAATTTACTCTGATTTAGTAACCTGTAAGGATTCATGTAGCTCAAATGGTCCGTCTGCAGCAGTTTGAGACACCGCAAATGAGCTAACACAAATACCTTACCTTGTCCGTAACACGTCCTTCTTCTTCTACGGCTTCTCAATAACTGAACACCGAGACTTGAATGAGCCCGCTTATATACTTTATCAAGATCTGCTGAGTCAGATCATGTTCTTCTAAACGTTTGAAACAATGCCTGGACATAGGAGATAACTTCTGATCGCTAAGACTAAATTTAACCCTGATTATATAATTATTAACTCGATCAAAGGAATTTCACTACACTATTTATTTATCATGGAATTTATGTTTTAAAACTGCATAATATTATAATACATTTCAGGTAGATTCATTGGTTTCGGATCAGAAATTATCAATGTTCATAGATTCTCAGAACACAGCAGAGAGAAGTTTATGGTATGAATGCAATTATATAATATTCATTTAATAGTGAAAACCTACATGTCAGAAAAAAAAACAAAACTACCTGAAGTTCTGATGATCGGAGTTCATGATGATGTGTTTGTGTATCAACATGATCTGTACATGTTTTCCTGCATTATTTCAATATACTACAGTCATGAATCAGTGTTTTACATATTTATTTACCTTAATGACAGTCTGTTGGCCCAATTTGGGAGGATCAATAAATTTAAAATTAAGTCTGTATGTTATCAGCTAATTGTGCCAGTATAAAAAAAAATTAAAGGTTCAGTTTAAAAGACAAAGAACTTCACCAATGATACATGTAGTCCAGATAAAAAGTAAAATAAAATTATTTAAATGGGATTAAAAAAAAAAAAGTTGTTTGCAACTGACAGTCATACTGATAATTTTCATTATTAAGCTATTTTCCATAATAAACAGGACAGATAATTAATACTACACCATTGGCCATTGTTGTCATCGGGGCATTCCATATGTAATGTGTTAATATATTAGACAAATACGAACTACTATAAATTCTCTTTTATGGTGTGCACACTTCTATTTTCAGAAAAAAAACCCAAAAAACAAAGAAGGAGGGGTACACACTATACATGTATTTATTGGGGTATAATGCAACCACTGAAATTCAAAATGAAGAGATTTTTTTTTTTATTGAGGGATTTAAAAAGAAAAATTAATGAAAAGATTTTCCAACTGCAGAGAATACAATTATGTTATTATACAGTTAAAGTATATCATTGAGGGAGGGAGCAAGATTCCAGTTCTCCAAGGCCAGGGCTATACAGTGTATATATATACACACAATATTATGCTTTTAAAGCAGAAATATTCCTTTATTTTGTCATTTGTTCGTTGTTAATCCCACATGAAATATTACATTTCAATATAATGAGTAGGGTTACATTCATAACAATGAAATTTAATGCCTACAAAACCTTCTCAGATAACATAAGAAATAACAAAATTTTATGCCCACGAAAATTTGTCCTTCTACAGTACATGTATATAATCAACACCTTAATGCGAGTAAAACTTACAGTAGATGCAAAAATAGTATTTTTAAGTGCAGTGACTGGAAAAGCACAGTAAATTCAGACCAAACTCAAGTTATTTAATCATTATTTAGTGTCTAAGGAACAAGTTGTTTGTAAGTGTATTAAAAATAGTAAAAAAGACAATAAAAGACATTTTGACAATACAACAAAAAATATAAGGGGCCTCATAATCTTTTAGAGGCCGGACTCTATTAATTAATGTTTGATATCGATTGACTGGCAGGCGCTGTAAACCTGAGTGATCAATTATATTAAGAGAAGTTTGTTGATAAAGAGTATCTGTTAGAATGTACCACTTAACCAGATTATTAAAATTTAATTTAAAAGGAAAACATTTTGTTGATAGTGAACAAGTCGGTGTGCCAAGAATATTACAAATGTATATGTAATTTCAAATGAGCAAGAAATGTTATCATCTGTGTATTATAATTACTTAGATTGCATAAATTAATCTCTCTGTATATATTTTTTGATGGAATTAGAAGAAATCTGAAAGATTGTAAACCCCCCCCCCCCAATTTTTTACCCTCCATGATTATTTTAATTTCAGTTTTCTCATACAAATCAATTACACTCTAGTATATACTGCACACCAAAGAGCTCTGATTTTATGGTATTTTTATTGAGATAGAGACTAATTCGCCCTGGGGTCTAAATCAAATTTGATAAATTGAAATCCTAGCAGTCTGTTACTGAATTTTAGTTAATACAAGCATTCTTAACAATTGAATAAAAAAATCATATTGTATAAAGGTATAAATAATGAGCTTATCAGATCTACTTCATTTTCTTGAATTTCAACATGTTCAACACAGGGTACATGGCATGTTTACACCCTAAGAAAAATATTCAAAGACATTAAAGTATTGATGAACAGAAATCTCTACACATTGTTTACTTGAGTGAGATAACACATGCAAATAAAGTGTTCAATTTATTTATCTTGGACTAAAAACATTTTTGATTTAGTGTATAGAGGGTCCTTAACAGTCCTTTAATTGTCTTCATTCTAATCGGGATCGGTATTCAACTTCACGTTCACTTTCATTTTAATCATGCGAATGTGATTTTGACAGCTGACAAGAATATGTATTATCTGGTTGTGAAGTTTTGATGAGGGTGTACAGTATGAGATATGTACATTTAATGTCGTCTTCACAAGGAGGGTTTAATTCGAATTAAACGTAAGTTAATACAGATTAAATTTGAACCACATTCACATGGACAATTTAATGCAAATAAGTTAATTCAAATTAATTTACTGCGCATCAAATTTCTTTGCATTAAGGCCGTGTGCACACTAAGGAAAGCTATAATTAGAAATAAATTTTGATGCATGCGTAATAGCACAATTAAGCCACATGCCATATGTTGCTGGTCAGATACATTATTTACAAGATTAAATACAATGAAACTCCTCAATGTTTGGAAATATATGATTTTTAGGTCACCTGAGTCACTCAGGTGACCTATTGCTATCTGTTTTCGTCCGTCGTCGTCCGTCGTGCGTCGTGTGTTAACATTTGAACATTTTCAGCTTCTTCTCTGAAACCGCTGAACCAATTTCAGCCAATTTTTGCATATGGCATCTATGTGTGAAGGGGAACAAAATTTGTGAATTTCATGGTCCCTGCCCCCCTGGGGCCTGAGGGGTGGGGCTAAAACCATCAAAATTAATGCAATCTTTAAAAATCTTCTTCTTTACTCCTGGACATCAAGCAGTCAAACTGTTGACATGATTGTAATAAGCATTGAGCCCTCTACCAAAATTGTGAAATTCATGGCCCCAGGGTCAGGGGTTCTGGTGCTAGGGCGGGGCTATATAGATCATATAGTGAAAGTGCATTATTTCTTTGAAAATCTTCTTCTCTACTCCTGGGGATTATTAAAACAAATTGAATACATAGTTATGATAAGCAAGGGTGACTCTACCAAAATTGTGAAATTCATGGCCCCAGGGTCAGGGGTTCTGGTGCTAGGGTGGGGCTATATAGATCGTATAGTGAAAGTGCATTATTTCTTTGAAAATCTTCTTCTCTACTCCTGGGTATTATTTAAACAAATTAAATACATAGTTATGATAAGCAAGAGTAACTCTACTAAAATTGTGAATTTCATGGCCCCTGGGTCAGGGGTTCTGATGTTAGGGCGGGGCTCTATTTATTATATAGTGAAAATGCATTAATGCTTTAAAAATCTTCTTCTCTGCTTCTGGGTATTATTTAAACAAACTAAGTACATTATTATGATAAGCAAGGACACCTCTTCCAAAATTGTGAAATTCATGGCCCCAGGGACAGGGGTTCTTGTGCTAGGGTGGGGCTATATAGCTCCTACAGTTAAGGTGAATTATTTCTTTGAAAATCTTCTTCTCTGCCCCTGGGTACTATTTAAACAAACTAAGTACATTGTTATGATATGCAAGAATGCCTCTTCTAAAATTGTGAATTTCATGGCCCCAGGGTCAAGGGTCCTGGTCAAAAGGGGGGGGGGGGCTCTATTGATTATATAGTGAAAAATCAAAATTTCTTTGAAAATATTCTTTTCTGCTTCTGGTTAAAAAGCAAAGAAGCTAAGTATATAGTTATGATGAGCAAGAGTGCTTCTTCCAGAGTAGTGAATTGCATGACCCCTGGGTCAGATGTGCTGGTATAAGGGTGGGGCTGTTGATAATGTAGTGAAAATGCATTAATTCTATTAAATGATCCTGTCTGCTCCTTAATGTTAAGCAGTTAAACAAAGTGATTACTTATGATGAGCAAACTTGAAACTTCTGGTCCCAGGGTGAGAGGCTCTGGTGTTTCTCGGTGGTGAAGGGGAGGGGGGGGGAGGGGCTCTATTGATAATATAGTGAATCTGTAGTGAAAATGCATTATTTCTTTAAAAATCTTCTCTGCACTTGGGCATATCAGAGGCAAAAAGTGTAAAAGTTGTAATAAGGAAGGGTATTTTTACCAGATTTTTGAACATCTGGACCATTTGGTCAAGTGTTCTGGTCCTAGCCAGGGCTCAATTAATTTGCATTCTACTGAGAGGAGTTATTCCCCTTTGCCGTTTACTTTTGATAATTAATCATTGTAAATAATGTTCATGAAAAATTAATAGAATAAGAGAATTATGCAAGAATTTTTATTGTATAATACAAAAAGTATTTTCATAGTTTTAATGATCATGTGGAGTTGTAAGTAATAGATAAATAAAAATGAGACAAAAATAACTTGTCTTACTAAATGTTCATCAAAGACCAAGAGAGGCCAATGTAAGAGATTACAACAAGGAATTAAAATAGTACAAAAGCACTGATAGTTTGGTAATATACTGTATGGTGATAGTGATAAATGGGGAACAGATTAGAACCTAATTTATGGACTGTTAATGAATAGTAGACTAATTATTTTGTTGATCCTGGTCACCCTATTTTTCTTGCTTTTGGGCAACAAAGCTTCACCTTTCATTTCATTTTAATACTCTATGGATCCTCTAAATTGTTGTATTGTACTCAGGTGACCGTTAAGGCCCTTGGGCCTCTTGTTTTTTAATATGATGACCTAGCTGAAGTTGAAAATACAGTGCTACCTTGGTATATTGCCCTCCGTTATATTGCCACCCTCGCTTATTGCCAAGAATTCTCGAAGAACGGATTTCCCCCTTTTGTTAATACACCCGTTATATTGCCACCCCTGCTTATTGCCATCCGCCACTGGTTTTAGGAAACAAAAGGTCAAATTATATAAGGAAAACCCTCGAGAACAATGCCAATTACCTAGAGCGGGTCGGTAATTTGGACAACACACCCGTGCTTTGACAGTGGTTGCGGTGAAGCGTAACGGGCTGGACAAGGAATTCAGCTAAATTAAAAATAATTGGTGAATAAAACTCAAAATTAGCAATGTCTTTGGCGTGTTTTTATAAGAAAGAAGAATTATTTCATCACAGTTATGGAAACGTCAGGCAAGAGAAAGCGTACAAATTTGGATTACAAGAAAAAAAAATTGATTGATCAATATTCGATCTATTTGATTGTAAATCGCCGATTATTGCTTATCATGGATAATGCCCCCAACCATAATAAATGCAAATATTCATTTGTGTCCTCTTAGATTAAGAAGCCATTCTATCGATCAAAAGGAAATCCCACCTCTATTTTTAGACTACTATAATTCCGCACGTGAAAATATTAAGGATTCTGTTACCCCTGAATTTTTCATAAATTGTTGGGCACAGATTGGGTTGATTGATAAATATCAAAACAGAATCGGAAGAGAAGTACACAGGTACCAGCAAACATAAGAATGCATGTTTATTACAACAGGTTGACGTATTCTGACACGTGACTTGCCATTCGTCATGACACTTTACCAACCAAACTTTTTAACTGATTCAGAAATTCTTGAGACGGTGAAAAAAATCTACTTTCGATTCAGATGAGATTAATAATAATTCTCAAAACTTTTTTAATACCGAGAGGCTGTAACGGCTACTGACATCTTTGTTATCAGGTTATTAAATTCTTAGAGCATGGCGAAAGAGCAGGGAATTGACAGGTGTTCAATATTCTGACATTTTGTTTCTTTTCAGTAAAAATATTGTAAACTAAAAAAATAATGACTTCTTTTTCAAAAAGAAACGAGAGCTTCCCTTATACGTATGTGCACAAGCATGACATTAACAGACTGTAACTGAAATGAATTACATAAACTATTTATTTTGCTTTGATTACCCACTGAATTGTAATTTATGGCAGAATTCGTTATATTGCCACCCTCGCTATAATGCCAAAATCTGCCTTGGACAAAAGCTGGCAATATACCGAGGTAGCACTGTACACTGTTTTATAAATAACTATATTTTGTATTTCCTGTCCTATATATACTAATGGTACATGATTAGATATATCATGTATAATGACATATTGATGATGCTTTATCAATGGACAGTAATTATTCATTTTTATTCCTACATTAACTTATTCAGGTGTGACCGGTCAACAGAGGATTCTTACTCCTCCTAGACACCTGATCCCACCTCTGGGATTTCCAGGGGGTCCTTGTTTTTGCAAGGCACTTCACAGATTTGTAATGTTTATACATTTTTTGAGATTGATCACTATTCATTATATTTAATTTTTTTTTCATTCACATGTAATTATCTCTTTGAACTCAAAATTAAAGACACCACAGAGGCATATACATCTGTTTCATATTTGAATATTTTACTAGACAAAGACATTAATGGCAAAGTAACAACTAAATTTTATGATAAACACATAACTTTAATTTTTCTATTATTAACTTCCCTTACTTATGTAGCATTATCACCTTCATATGGAGTTTATGACTCCCATTTGATTCAAAGGACAAGAGCATGTGTACCTAGTACAAACAATTACTAAAATGAGGCAAGCTATTGGCAAATAAGTTGATGATACAGGTTGAACATTTTGCAAATTCTGTGTTTGATACAATGACCTTGTTAACAAATACAGTCTACTGTACAGATAAGTCAAATGTTTACTGATCGATGTTTTTCATACAGAAATTGTTATGCCATTATTTTCATACTGAATTGTCTACAGATTTATCCATTTCACCCTATTATGACAAGGAGCTCACAGCAGGTGTAACTAGTTGACAGGGGATGCTTATTCCTCCATGACAACTCATCCCACCTCTGATGTTTTAGAGATCTATGTTTGCAATGCTCACAATTAGTAATGTTTCAATGCACCTTTGAGCTTAAATACTGTTTGTAATCTTGATATTTCATTAAAGGTCTGCAACATTCTAATAGATGGGAATCACTTTATCTTTTTAGTTATGAACATTTCTTATCAACAAACCCTGTAAGAAGAAGGACGTCTGTTCTACAGCTTGTGGTGGATCATAGAACACATGATATCAACCAAGTTTAAAGGAAGCATGTATAGCCACAATAGAAAGATTTAAGGATTGTGAGAAACCAAATATGACAAATCAGAATAAATTCCATGGGAGTGTGAAAAAAAAGAATAGTAGAGTGTTATCCTCAGGACTTTTTTCAGACTTCCATTAAGTCAGGAAATACTGTTGAACTGACAAAATTAACAAAAATCATGATTCTCAAAAATTTAAGGAAGATGTGCGAGTTAAGACTAAGACGGATTTTAGGAGTTTTGATGACAAAGAATCAACCATTGGAAATATGGCTCTTTGAACTTGGATCTCATTGTTGGTAAGTGAATTAAACATTTATATCAATTATCTTGATTGTTAATGACCTAGCAATTTTAATTACTACCATTTAATTTTAACTAATTTTTACATGTACAGGGTTTTAAACTAACTTGTAATCTTTGATAGCAATGTGGGCTACTGAACCTCAATTCTGGGGCCCACATCAAAATTTATTCACCCACAGATTATCACACCTTCTATTGAATATAAAAACAATAACCCCATTTTTCTTTTCTTTTTTATCATGTGTTTTGTGTTTCTTTTCTATCCGTTGTAACATTATGCACGACTTATCTAAATTTGAAGTGGAACTCTTCTGTTTATGAAGATTGATATGATCATTCAATATCATATATAGAGCACATGGCACGTTTTCATTCACAAATAACAACAGAACTTTTTGGTTTCTTGGGCTTATTGACCCGTCGATGTCACATTGTGCCTGACACAATCACTTAGACGCTTTATGTATAAGTACTTCTTACGGGTAATCATAAAGCACTTTACTGATTATGAAATTTTTCAAGAGAAAAAAACAAAACATTAGGACAAAATTGAAAAACAAATATTTATTATCGTAAATTTTCTAATCGCCATGTGGGCAACTTGAACGTAATTTTAAGTCGCCCATATGGAACATTAGTCGCAAATTGCGAGTGGGCGACTGTTAATTTCAAACCCTGATGTAGCTTCTCACATTGATTTTTTTAAAAATACATGTACATATATTTTTAATTTTCATGAAAGCTAATGGACAAGGTGCATGTATGACTTAACACCCCCCTTCCCACCCTTTTTCCAGTTTTAGCTCACCTGAGCTGAAAGTTCAAGTTAGATCACATATTGTCCAGTGTCTGTCCGTCCATCTGTAAACTTTTCACATGTTTTCAACTTCTTCTCAAGAAGCACTGGGCCAATATTAAGCAAAGTTGGTACAAAGCATTCCTGGGTAAAGGGGATTCTAAATTTTAAAATGAAGGGCCAAGTTTCCTTCCAAGGGGAGATAATCAAGAAATGCAAAAATAGGGTGGGGCCATTGAAACATATTCTTTCAAGAAGCAATGAGCCAGAAAAGCTGAAACTTATATGTAAGCTTCCTGAGGTAGTGTAGATTGTAAATTATTCAAATCTTGCCCCCACAGGGCATGATGGGGCCACAAATTAGGGGATGAAAATTTTACAATGAAATATATAGGGAAAATCTTCAGATATCTTCTTCTCAAGAACCACTGTGGCAGAAACTCATATAAATGCTTCTTAAGGAAGATTAGATTATAAATTGTTCAGATCATGGTCCCCGGGAGTAGGGTGGGGCCACAATAGGGAATGGATGTTTTACATTGAAAATATTGTAGGAAAAACATCTTTAAAATTCTTCTTCTCAAGACTACTGGACTAGTAAAGATGAAATTTAGTTGAAAGCTTCCTGATCGAGGTAGTGTAGATTGTAAATTGTTCAAAACATGTCCCCTGGGGGTAGGATAGGGCCACAATAGGGAATCAAAACTTTACATTGAAATATATAGGAAAAATTTTAAATATCTTCTTCTCAAGAAATACTGGACTAGAAAAGATGAAAATAGGTGAAAGCTTTCTTAGGTAGTGTAGGTTTTAAATTGTTCAGATCATGGCCCCTGGGGGTAGGGTGGGGCCACAATAGGGATTACATTGGATAAATCTTTAAAATGCTTAATTCTTCTCAAGAACATTAAAGCCACGATGAAACATAATAATGTAAGAAGCATCCTCTGGTAGCGTAGATTCATTTTTTATTAAATGATGGCCCCTATATATAGGGTTGGGCCACAAAAGACGATCAAAATTTTACATAGCCATTAGGAACACATGTATATTGGGGGAAAAATCTGTGGCAGAACAGCAGGGCCAAAGTGACTGATAGGTGAGTGTTGTTGCCCATGGGCCTCTTGTTTTGTTGTTCATAAGCCCCCTAGCTTTGCTTTGAGTCTAATCTCATAAATGCTTTTTCATTCAAAACTTACACAAAGTGTAGAGTAAATATTCATTTAATTAAAAGTAGGGATGAGTATCAAAATGCAAAAAAATTTAATCATGACTGTCACAATATTTTGACTTGTGTTTTATGATATATATTGATGCATATCACTTAATTTTTTTTACTTTTGTTCTACGTGTTCTATAGAATATTAAAAAAAAATTCCTTGAAGTTTCCACTGTAAAATTGTTATTAATAAGAATAAATGTGTTCTTCAATCATTATGATAAGGTTTGTTTATAAATATAATTTATCATGTTTATAGAATCAGTAATCATGGTAATCCAAAATTCTATATCTCAAAAAAAAAAAAGTTTACATTTTGTAAAGTACAGTGAAGTCGTACTTAAATTAAGATGACTTGAATTCTTTTGACAACCAAAAAAGTAAAGATAATTAAGATTGCCTTTAACTGGTAACCAACTTCAGTTGAAAGTTATCTCCATATACTGGTCCATGTATAACAAACACCCCTAATTAAGAGACTATGTGCGACAAATAAGGACATATAAATTTTATGAATTTATAATTGCAATAAAATCATGAGATATTTTTAGATTATGATAAAATCTGTTGAAAGCAAATGTGTCAGATAACATGGTTAATCATGTTAATTATGTAAGTTTAACTGATAAGAGGGATAAGTTGAAGACACTAAGTCATGTAAGTTGACAACATATTTATTAAAAAATGGTGAATGAATTCTAGCAGTGGACAGGCTTTCTACAGTACAGTGTATATATACCGTATATACTCGCCTATAAGTCGGTTTTTTGGGAGTTGTAATTTGGACCAAAACTCTTTGTCCGACTTATAGGTGAGTTATAAAAAGACTGATATTTTAGACGGTCAACATGGTCAATCCCTCTAATAAAAGCTTAAAAAATACAACCGACTTATATGCGAACCAACTTATAGGCGAGTATATACGGTAATATATATATATTTATTTATTATATGATTGAATAATTCCCATCTCTCTGATTGGCTGAGATCCAACAATGTTAGAAAAATACTACGTTATATTGACCTGCACGTGACCTTTCAGGTCGATATAAGGAATTATTTATTCTACATTTGACCAAAAATAGATAGGGAAATTCCAAATTGATGCAAATAGTTTTGGAAAGTTATTTCACTTGCACCTGACTTCCATTCATATGAACATAACATTAAAGGCACATTGATTCTTTGGTGAGGGGTGGGAGTGGTGGGTTGCAGGAGGACTGCCGCTCTCTCCCCACCTTTTGAGAATGTAAAGTTTTATTTTAAATTTTAAGTATAAAAAATTTCAATGAAAGCCCCACTCCCCTCGTTTATGGATCTTTATATCCCACTAAATAAAATTTTGAGTTGGGAGAATTCTTTTCCTTTTTGGGGGGGGGGGGGGGGGGGGGGCTAGTCAAAAGTTTGTTTTCAGGTAAGTTGTCATTTTTTTCCCCTTCTAATGCCCCCATTTTCAAAATCAATCCTATATATGTGCCTGACATTTATTTCCTCTACATTGACCCTAAACTAGAATTAAAAATTCCAAAATACATGTGATAAAACTGGTTGTTTTTTAACCCTGTTTCTCTCATGATGTTCAGGTAGTACTTCAATAGAGGTGAACAAGTAAGATGGCATGGATTGCTTAATGAGTGTGTGTCATTTAATCATATAATAAAACAATTATTGCTGTTTTTTCGGTCAATACGATGATTTAGCCACCTTCGAAGTACAATATTCACCTCGCCCTTCGGGCTCGGTGAATACTGTACTCTTCAGGTGTCTAAATCATTGTATTGATCTCAAAAACCAGCAATAATTGTATAATATTTAATGTATATATGTACAGCTAATATTTGTATGTTAAGACTTCCTTTACACAATATTTTTTTAATTCAAAAGCCCCTGCAACCTACGCATCTAATAATTATTTTTTTCAAATTTAATCTGCCATAGCAAGAATGATTCGAGTGATGAAAAATATTTGCTAAAATGGATAGATTAAAATTTCTAATGTTTAAAAAATGTTTTCTCTACTCATTATTCATTAAAATTTTATGTAAATCTAGTTTTAAATTTTATAATTCTGTTTGGATCACCAAATGTAAGAATATCACTTTAAAAAAAAAAAAAAAAAAATCTCAATCCAAAAAAGAAGGGTCTTTTTATATGTTTAACATTTGAGGGGGTGTAAACTTCTTATTTTAATAGTCCCATGTCGTTTAAACTGGAGAGAACTATAGATTTTCTCCTTGACTGTCTGTCAGTCTGTCCCATTTGGTTTTCCACACTTTTTGTTTTATTAAAACCGTGCTCTGAAAAGTGGGATTTTCCTTTTAATTTATTTAGTTAGCATGTTCTATTATGACACATCATGTACATGTACTAAGATCAATATTTTCATGATGTTCATTTTAAAATTAATGAATATACTACTGTTCCAGAGAGTCTCCAAAATATTTGTACACCATATGTAATTATTTTAGTCCCCTTGACCAGTGAAACCGAAGGGGACTACAGGTTTCCCCTTTATCTGTCTTTCAGTCTGTCTGTCAGTCTTTATCACTTGGTTTTCTGGATTTTTTTTCTAAACTATGGGCATTGGTGGCATATTTCTGCCCCCTACATGCAAGATAAATTATGTTTACATGCAACATAATTATGTAGATATGCAACTTATTTATGCCAACATGCAAAATAATTATGTTACCTGCAAGTTTCCAACTTCTCAAGAGAATCTAATTTTAAACTTTACTTATGCACGCCATTATATGACATCATACAAGCAAGATGTAACAGAATTATGTTGACATGCGACTAATTTATGTTAACATGCAAGATAATTATGTAGACATGCGACTTATTTATGTCAACATGCAAGATAATTAATGTTAACATGCAACTTATTTATGTCAACATGCAAGATAATTATGTTGACATGCGGGTTAATTTATTATGTCAATATGTGAGATATGTTTGTTGACATGCAACTTATTATCTTGCATGCATATGTTGACATAATTATTTTGCTTGTTTAAATATAACTCGCATGTTGACATAAATAAGTTGCATGTTGACATGAATAAGTCACATGTTGACATAAATAAGTTGCATGTTAACATAATCATCTTGCATGTAAAATATAACTCGCATGTTGACATAAATAAGTCGCATGTTGAAAAATATAAGCTGCATGTTAACATTATTATCTTGCATGTTGAGATAAATAAGTTGCATATCTACATAATTATCTTGAATGTTGACATAAATAAGTCGCATGTCTACATATTTATCTCGCATGTTAAAATAATTATTTTGCATGTTGACATAGATAAATTGCATGTCTACATAATTATGTTTCATGTTAACATAATTTAACTTGCATGTAGAGGGCAGAAATATGCCAGCATACTAAACACCCGCAGATACAGTGTACATGTGTATTTAGCTGATTTTTAGTACATGTGTGTGTACCTTGATAATTAAGTTACAGATCAAGTTTGCATTTCATTCCACTTTATTGATTTTTGACAGAATTATAGCCTTTCTAATTTTTAAGGAGAACCAGATTACATGTACATTTGCGAATAATTCCAAATTCAAATAATACACTGTTATATATATATATATATATATATATATATATATATATATATATATATATATATATATATATATATATATATATATATATGCAGGAAGGATTTGATAATTTGAAGTGTTTTTTTTTAAACATGCATGATTAAATGATCATTTAAATTTAATTTCAATATAGATGCATGCAAGATGGTGGGCTAAAGAAGAAAACCAGGACAAAAGAAAATTCCTAGTGTTCATCAGAAAAAATAATCATGCAGCCATTTTGAGTGCTTGAATGTCCAACTGAGAGAGCCAGCCAGTTCGAAAAATATTTCTTGGAAGTTAAACAAATTCTGCTGTGACAATTGAATTAAAGCTTTAAAAGTACATTTAAAAACATTCTGATTCATCTATAAGTGAGACTAGATTGCCTTTGACAGTTGCCAGTGGAATTCAGATCTTCTAAATTGTACCAGTATTAATAAATTGAAGTGAGTTGCCTTAAAAATAACATTTGTATATGGTGTACATTACTTCAAGAAGATATAGCACACCTGTTTAAACAGTGAGGTCCATAGCTAAACATGGATATGGAATTTAGCTCACCTGATCCAAAGGCTCAATTGCACAATTCTGATAAAAAGAAGTTTCTGGTATCCAACAATGCAACATTTATGTTTTGACTGTTTGTCCTCCATTAACTTTTAACATTTTCTTTTTTTTCTAACATTTGGTCAATGTAAACCACATTTGGTACAATGTATCTCTGCTTAAAAGGAATAAAGCTTATTCAAATAAAGGTGCTGCATCTTTTTTCAAGGGGAGATAATGAAGAAATATGAAAAATGGGATAATGTCATTAAAAATCTGTTATTTTAAGGTATTCAATGTATAATGAAGGAATATTGAGCAATTTTGAATTATTTTAAACTAGTTAAATATGTATTGCTAGATATTAATGATGAAAGTAAAATGAACCAAATTCACATGACTGATAACATATTAGAAACTGCATGACCATTTTGCACCGTAAACATTTTCAAGAGTTATCTGCCCTTGATGCAAAGAAGAAAATTTAAATTTTGACAATATATCTGTGGTAGATGACTTATTTTATTTCATATTTCAATAAAGAGAGAGTTTATGCATATTTTCACAAGAGATTTGTATGAGGTTCAAATTACCTTTTTGAATATCTAAACAAAACATGCGCTGCCCATAGACTTCAATATAATATTCAAGGTGCAATTAATTGGACAATAATCAAAATTTTGTTAATTCCTTTGGTGGTGTACTTTTATTTGATAACATCTTCAAAATGCTAATTTGATTAAAAACACTGGACCATTCATTTATTAGGTACAGAATATGGTCATTATACATTGAATACCTTAAGAACAATTAAGAACAACTTGATCATATAAGACAAATGTTATCCAAGAGTTTTCTTAATGAGCATAGATTCAAGTTTTTTTCATTGGCCATAAGGCGAGGATAGAGCTGCAGAGGGGTTAAAAGTTTTGCCTGAGAATATGTATGAGTGATAATTAGCAGGGTGACATTTATAAAGCAAATTCATATGCCAACATTACAACATCATATAGATTTAGTTTTTTCAAATTATAAACATTGGGGTTAGGAAAGGGCTAAAAGTAGGGTTTTCATTTTGCATGTATCTATGTGTCAGTATTTAATTTTGTTTAAATTATGGACATTTGGATTAGAAAAGGACTAAAATTAGGGGTTAAATTTTACATGTATATAGGTGTCAACATTTTTCATGGGAATATGGAGGGGAAAAATCTTTAAAAATAATCTCTTTAAGAGCAATAGACACAAAATGACTCGGGCAAGCATTTTGGCTTTGGCATCTTCAGTGTATTAGATTTCATTCTTATAATTTTAGGAACATAAAAGTACACCCTATTCTGAAGAAACACAGCGAGTTTGATTTTTTTAAAATAATAAATGATTTTAATGGAAAAAGATGAATTAAGCCTATAGTCATAAAGGTCCAGTTTTCCCTTTGAAGTTTTTATAAGGGGTTTTACCTATTTAATAAGTAATTTGAATTTGTACTTGGTTGTACATGACACACATCTCTGTCTATGTAACAGTATATTATATATGCAAATATTGTTCAGAATTAGTCGACTTATTAATGAAATTATTTGTTAAGATTAAAGTGGGCCTTCTGGTCAGGTGGTTTTTTATTTTGCAATCACTTTTTCATCTTTTTTTTTTAAATCAAATTTGAAAATATGTAAAGAGATAGGCTGTATTCACTATTTATATTTCAAATCTCAGTCTATTTTATTATTTTATTATTTGGTCCACTAGCCTAGCCCGTATTCATTAATGTGCTAAAATATTCTCATTACATAAATGAATTAATTAAGTAAATTCGTATTCATTTTATCAAATATATATGTATGTTTGATTGTGTCGGTCAAAAGTTTTTTAGAACTTGTAACCAAGCTTAAACAAGAGGCCCAGGGGCCACATCGCTCACCTGAGCACTATGGCTAGGAAAAAGCAGAAATCACTTCAATCTTGAAAGGTTGAAAAGTTTAAATATAAAAGTGATTGGGGGGGGGGGGGTGTCAGGAATTGAACAAATTTGAATCTACATTATCTGAGGATGCTTCCATTTAAATATGACCAATCATGGCTTTGCTGTTCTTGAGTAGAAGATTTTTAAAGATTTAACCTATGTATTCCTATGTAAAACTTTGATCACCCATTGTGGCCCCACCCGACCCCCAGGGGTCATGTTTGAACAAACTTGAATGTACACTATCTAAGAATGCTTCCATATGAATATGACCAATCATGGCTTTGCTATTCTTAACAAATAGTTTTTTTAAAGATTTTTACTATGTGTTCCAATGTAAAACTTTGATCGCCCATTGTGGCCCCACCCGACCCCCGGGGGTCATGATTCGAACAAATTTGTATGTACACTATCTGAGGATGCTACCATATAAATATGACCAATCATGGCTTTGCTATTCTTAACAAATTGTTATTTTTTTAGAATTTTTACTATGTGTTCCTATGTAAAACTTTGATCGCCCATTGTGGCCCCACCCGACCCCCGGGGGTCATGAGTTGAATAAATTTGAATCTACACTATCAGAGGATGCTTCCATGTAAATATGACCAATCATGGCTTTGCTGTTCTTGAGAAGAAGATTTTTAAAGATTTTTCCTATGTGTTCCTATGTAAAACTTTGATCGCCCATTGTGGCCCCACCCGACCCCCGGGGGTCATGATTTGAACAAATTTGAATCTACACTACCTGAGGATGCTTCCATGTAAATATGACCAATCATGGCTTGGCTGTTCTTGAGAAGAAGATTTTTAAAGATTTTTCCTATGTGTTCCTATGTAAAACTTTGATCGCCCATTGTGGCCCCACCCTACCCCCGGGGGTCATGATTTGAACAAACTTGAATCTACACTACCTGAGGATGCTTCCAAGTAAATATGACCAATCATGGCTTGGCTGTTCTTGAGAAGAAGATTTTTGAAGATTTTCCTATATATTCCTATGTAAAACTTTGATGGCCCATTGTGGCCCCACCCGACCCCCGGGGGTCATGATTTGAACAAACTTGAATGTACACTATCTGAGGATGCTACCATATAAATATGACCAAGTATGGCTTTGCTGTTCTTGAGAAGAAGATTTTTAAGGATTTTTCCTGTATATTTCCTATGTAAAACTTTGATCGCCCATTGCGGCCCCACCCTACCCCCGGGGGTCATGATTTGAACAAATTTGAATCTACACTACCTGAGAATGCTTCCACATAAGTTTCATGTTTTCAAGCACAGTGGTTCTTGAGAAGAAGATTTTTTAATGATGCCATTAATTTTTCACGAATTCTTAATTATCTCCCCTTGGAAGAGGGCGTGGCCCTTCATTTGAACAAACTTGAATCCCCTTTACCCAAGGATACTTTGTGGCAAGTTTGGTTGAAATTGGCCCAGTGGTTCTTGAGAAGAAGTCGAAAATGTGAAAAGTTTACAGACGGACAGACAGACGGACAGACGGACAGACGGACTACAGACAAAATGTGATCAGAAAAGCTCACTTGAGCCTTCGGCTCAGGTGAGCTAAAAATTCATTGTTTGCATATGCAATATCCGGTAACAATATCCGGTAACATGCCTCAAATTTTGACCAAAATTAGCCACACTCTCCCCAGATAGCAAACTTACGTTGGGCCAACGCAAGCCCAACGGTGAAAATTACGTTGGCCCTCTGTCAGTTTTATGCGTTGGCCCAACATCATCTTGCTCATCGGCCCTACGTTCAACCAACAAGTTGGCTCGACGTTGGGCCAACATTTGATGGTTGGTTATCTGGCATTGGCCCAACAATGGCCCAACGTTTAACTTCCTGTTGGTCCAATGTTGGTTCAGTGTTGTTTTAAAGCTAAAAATGAATGTTGGACAAACGTTGGCCCTACGTTCTATAAACATGTTGGCAAATGATCGGCGATTGAATTATTTTAGTTCAACAATATGAATTCCTGTAACCTTTTTATTTCCATAATTATGAGTAAAACACAATTGATTGAATAAATCCAGCATTGTAAATTAGCTTGTTCCTTAAATAAATGTTTTTACGTCTATCCCATATCGCTTCAGTCACTATATAATATTCCTCTAGAATAAAAGTCCCCGTGTTCAAATTTGTGAAACTTTGGAATGTTCTCCTGCCCATATTACTTCTGAACCATTCACTCCTTTTTTCCTGTTCATGTTATTGTTTCTTTGTCTGTAAAATCCATGTATCTCACACTGATAATTGAGATAAATCACTCACTGTCCATTAATTCCAAACATCAATGGTCTTGTAACACAAAGGGTTTTCTCCCCACTAGATACTATAAACGATATAAAAAAATATATCAGTTTAATCCGTTCAAAAATGATGACACTTACTATATACTTATAAGTTATAACTTAACCAGATTACTAGTAAATATACATGCATATTTTGAAAATTGCAATTCTTGAATAACTTGTTCAATTTTACAAACTTTTCTCAAGTTAAACTTTCACAGAGATAAAATTCAATCAATCACAATTAAAACGACTATACTTACATTTCAAGGGCTAAAACAATCCATTTTCTCTTTCTTGCGATTCAAAACGGACAAGCACATGTATATGCTTTGTTCAAGTGTTGCAAGTGATAAGATGTGACCACTCCGAGTTTAGGAAACAGAGCTGATTAGGATGCCAGTTACCTAGGAAACCGGCCAGTCACCTGCCGAGCCAGTGGATTTCACCACTGACCTAATTATTTGGAGCTCTAAAATTCAGCACTTTAAGTTCCATGATGCTAAATATAGAATCTACAAAATTATATACTGTGCAGAATAATTAAAACTTCTACATGTATTTGCAAAGGTCTCGGACACAAATTACAAACATAAATCAGTATTAAAAATCTTTATTTTCATAAATAAGGTTCTCGTTTTTATTAACACATACACTGAAAATTATTAATAAATGGGCTATTAAGATAATCCCTCGTTCACAATATTTTAACGAAAGATGAGCTATCTCTATTGAAAGAAGCTTACATGTAAGTGGTTCTAAAAGATACAAATTTAATATGTGTAATTAACAGATCACCAACATGTATGTTAATGAAAGCTGTTTTTATCCCAATATTCACTCCGTTGAACCAACGCTGGGCCAACGTTGAAAGCCATATCAATACCTCATTGTAATCAAAATTTACTACGTTGGGCCAACATTGGACCAACATTACATGCCCAACACACATTTCATGTGTTTCATGTCAACATTACTTGGTTGGCCCTATGTTGGGCCAACATCACATCCCGACACACAGTGGCTTTGTTTTAAGCCAACATCTACTTGGTTGGACCTACGTTGGGCCAACATCAAATGCCCAACATATAATGGTCATGTTTCATGCCAACATTTACTACAATGGACCAACATTGGCCCAACATCGCATACCCAACACCGATGGACCAGCTTTCACGCCAACATATCATTGGTTGGGCCAATGTTGGGCCAACATTTACCGCCCAACGCCAACACTATACCAACCTACCAACAATCAACCAACGTTGGCCCGATGTAGTCTTGCTATCTGGGTCCCTGCTACCGTCCTACGTTCAACAAAAGAATCGGTGAAAATGTGATGCACCCCCTCCCCCGCTCCACGTTTTGGGTACTTATATGAGAATCCTCCCCTTTTCTCATAATTCCCGCTTTGCATGATATTGATGGAAGGGGTTAAGAAAAATAATATATTATTAATAAGGTTGGATACAGGTGTGATTGAATCAGGGCTTTGGAGCACACCCCATTAAAGAAATTTTGGAAATACTTAAGAAACCAATTTATCTTGATTATTTCTTTCTTCTGTGGAGAGCACATTGCGGAGTTCATAAATCCACAAAACCTCTTTTCACTAAATTCAATTTTCATGCTACAGGAGTTGAAGTGTCTTGATTTTATTCCCTATTAATAATTCATTAATTATTTATTCAAAATGAAAATTGAAAAAAAAAAAATGATAATTAAGCACGAGTTTCAGTGCCAACCCCCCCCCCCCCTCAAAAAAAAAAAAGCATAAAGTTCAACGAATGAACGCATTATCTGAAGACTGGGTATTAAATTGTTGTCCTTCCTCTTTGACAATGTGTTCTATAGAATGCATTCATCAAGATCATAACCCAGTGGTATCTAAGAAATTTTATCGATGTAGATAACCACTACAACGTTGAGTAGTGCAATTTTAATGTGTACAAGTAATAGCTTTTCAAAAAGCTTGCCTGACTAATCAATCAATATCTATGGAACGTATATGCAAGATTTTTCCGTCATCAAGGAGTGACATAGTTGCGATACTTCATTACACAAGATGTACAATTGACTTTCTCAAATGTCATAACCAAATACAACAGATTAACGAATATCTAAGACATGCCACTATTTGGTCATTTATTAGCGTAGATTATAATCAAAGGCGGATCCAGCACCGGCGCGCCTGGCGTGCGCCCCCCACCCCCGTTTGAATTTTTTGTATGTAGAACTTATGTGTTCATTATGCTAAAATCAAGGAAAAAACACCTCTTATTTGTAAGAATTCGTCAGCTTCCGGGAGCTTCGCCCCCGAACCCCCATCAGGGCTTTGCCCTGGACTCACTGGGGTTTCAATACAGCCCCCAGACCCCCTGCCTTCTACTGCGCCCTCTCGTTATGAAATTCCTGGATCCGCCACTGATAATTCTGAGAAAAATAGATGATTCTTAAGAAATTCATATTACATGTACTCTCTTACTAGAGAGCGCGCCTCATGTACACTCGACGATGAAGTAAATTATGAACAGTTTTAACTGGGAAAGTTGTCTTGAAGTGCTTGAGACAAAAATGCTTCAATGCTGCTCTAGAAATCAAACTAAATGACCTGTACACTTTATAGCTAGCACAAAACAAGATACTAACAACAACCCCCCCCCCCCCCCCGGACAAAACTCAGGCGGTGATGGTCTTACCATATACGTGTACATGTATTATAATTGAGTTTAAAATACATCTTTATATACAGTTTTGAAATTGTTAAGTTTTTCTTTTCAACCGATTTCAGGACCTTGGCTTTCTCATAATTATAATAACCTGTTTTTTATGAAATGAAAACCAGTGCAGATCATGATGTCGTGGAGTGAAGCCTATTCCTCTAAGGGCACTGACCTACACTCTTGTCACTGTATTAAAAGGAAATCCTTGTTCATCACAAAGCATGAAATAATATGCTACTCGCTGACTTTCTAAGCTTTCTTAAAAACCTAACCTTGTAACGTACATTATAAATAAATGATATACTGAAAAGAAAGGCTAGGTGGAAAACAGACTGAATCAAGAAGGGATGTCCCATTACTAGGTGGAGGGAGTTTGTTTATGATTAGACTAGTCCACTTATAGGATAAATAGTAAGAATAATCAGCAAATCCTTTGCTTTAGTGTTGCCTGTCCATATACAATGTGTTCTCTTAACAAATGAGATAAAATTTACTGTTAATAAAAAATCTGGAGCTTAAGAATCGTGTTAAAAGAATGAACATTTATAATTTACTTATTTCCATAGAAGTTATCACACCCATTCAATAGAACAACCCAAGAAAAAGGTGCGAAGATAATTTACGTGACTTTTGGCGCGAAATGATTGTGTCACCCCTTTCGAAGAAGGCAAACGGACTGATCCAGTAGTTTAGAAACGCAGAAAAAATGTTATACGGACATGTCCGTACAAAGAAACGCAAAGAATAAACATGTGCATGCAAAAAACTGAAGGGTTTAAACACATCATTATTTTGCATCAGGTATATGATTCTTTCTCCTGCAAACTGTATTTGTTTAAATGCAGGTAACAAATTCCAATGTAAATCAGCTTGCACAAAATCTAGTTCATTAAGAATGATCGCTTAGTTTCGGATCCCTGAAATATTAATCCTTATACTGCCTGATGCACGTGACGTCAGGCAATCATGGTGTTATACCTATAATATATGTATCACAATCGTATTGCATTTTTGAACTTCAGAGGAATTCTTTTTTTTTTGTGACCATGGCAACACCATTAACTGAAATAAAAAAGTGAAACAAAGAACTGAGTGTATCTTAGCGTACTCTACTTGTATTCCAAGTTTTATTTAAATCGGGCAAAACTGTAAGAGGAGAAGCAATTTGAAAAAATACAAGTAGATCAGACAGTGGAAAGTCCAGACTTACAAATGACGGACACTACCATTGCATAAGATCTTTCTATCACATAAAATCGAAAAGTAGAGCTTAAAACTAATTAATGCATCCTTTGTTTTGATAGCATCAGTCACTTCTCTTTAAAGGAAGTATTACTTCTCAATTTATTTGTATTTCTGGGAAGTTCTGTTTTCAGTTTTACTGGATTTTAATATTCAGGAAAAAACTGCTCGCCCGGAGACGTAAAACAAAGCATTAATTTACTGTGGCCTTATGAAGTGAGCTTGTTAGTCCAGCTAGTAGCGTTGTCCTATATAATTACTATAGATTTTAGCAAGAGTGAGTATCTGAGGGCCCTGAAATACAACATCGTTACTTTGGTGTATTATACTTTCATGTAAATTACTGGAATTTGATTCGTCGAGAAACATTTGTTAAAAAACACCGTTATCCTCTGAATGATGAAACTGCGCCTTCCAGATAGAATTTAACAACAATCAACATTGCTTGAGGACGGATGATATCACCCCCTCCCCCCCCCCCCCCCACACACACACACACAATCTATGCGCGAGCGCTTCATCTTTATTTGTATTTGTATAAAACATTCAGAATAATATAATATAGAATGATATAATAAATACTTCATGTAGTAGAGGGTAACATTTATATAACTATATACATGCAGTATTTATATAATATGATGTCCATGGATACTAAAATCAAAGATGTCACTTTTTTCGTTTATGCGGTATAATGACGGATCAAAATTGTTCGTCCCTGGCACCTGTTTTACTTTGTATCCGGAGTGTACTGTATCTGTTAACAATAGTCTCAAGAAGTTCTTCAAAAGTGCGTGTAGCACGTCAACACGACAAGTTATGTGAATTGCTGTTTGATTTTAATAATTTTCGATACATGTATATTTATTACCTTTCATCAACGAAATTCAAAGAAAATGACGAGATTTCCAGACAGCAGTAGGCCTACGTCAAGCAAATGGCCTTCAAAGATCTATCAATTCTGTGAAGACCGCGTGTTTTATCCGTGAACAATTTCTCTGTTTTAATACTTTCTAAAATGTTTTATTACATAAAATAGATTTTATATAAAAAAGTGAAAAAAAATCTGCTCAAAGTCTAATATTCACTTCCCTCGTGGTGAGCAGAAAAAAAGGTATTATACACGTGTTTGTTGTACTTTTAATCAATATGTACATAAAAAAACCGCTGGCTAATGAACGAGGCAATGTAGAGGTAATGTAGCGGTAATGTTATCTTTTTTGTAGTGGTAATGAGTATGCAGCAGTGATGAAAATTTTGAAAATGTAGCGGTAATGATACGCACCCTCCAAAACATATGACTCGATATACATCCCCCCACTCCACCCTCAGCCATTTGGCCGACCTATTTCAATACAACCTCCCTTTGATATGTTTTTATTTGTAACAACTTTAGTTTTAAAACTTTTTTAATTAAAGATTGGAGTTATTATTTACGGATTTGAATTTAATATTACTCCAAATTTGTCTTCTTTAAAAAAAAATTATCCCAGGAACGTGTGTCGGTAGCAGTCGATGTTAGGGCCGGTACACACGGTAAGGTTTGTCTTACAAGTCTAAAACCTACATTTTGCAGGACGGACGTAGCGTCCACACGCTGAGGCACGACTTACAAGATTATAAACAGCATTTCCATAAATTCCACGTGTTTTTGAGGCGTAAACAGTGCACATCATTAAAATAGAAGTATAGATTACTTGCAAGGACTTTGAAATAATTTTACAGACCAGTGCAATCACACTTCTTGAAAAAGAGGAGGTTGAACAAAAGCATTTGCGGATATTTTCATTATCATATTCGAATATACTTAATGTTCCCTTTAATCAATCATTTAAGACGACAATAGTATTAAGATATACATGTACTCCTAAGAGCAAGCCTATTTCCCGAGGCGAAGTCAGCAAGATTTCAGTTCCCCAAGAACATTTTTTTTTACAGATTCCATTCTATATTCATAATGTGTACATTTTAATTTAAAATTTCCAGTAAATTTATCATTTCAAATATAACTCGTTTCATTCATCTTTGATTCTCTCTGTAACAGAGATTTTTTAGCAAGGCAATTGCACCATAATAAATTATAAATTAATCACGCTATAAAGAGAGAGACACACCCCCCTCCCTCTGCGTTTTAAGGGGGCCGACTGGGGTTTTCATTGCGCAATACTTCGCGCAGCATGGTAAAATAAGGCATATTTACTTATAAAATAGATGCTCTTGAAATTTTAAGCATAGTAAATTGAGAATTTCACAATCATTTTTATCATTTTTTATGTAAATCTGTGGTATCTACAGGTCATGTTTTGTTGTACTCCAGAAAAACAGGAATATATCATGCATTTTGAGATGTTCCCTCTGAAAACCAGAAGGTAGAATTTTGTGTTTCTTGCATAAAATGTACAATATAGTATTATCCATCAAATAATATAATTTGGCAAAAAGTCTATAGTAGCATTTGTATAATTTGCTCCGAAGTGCGAAAAAATGGTATTTCCCTATACATGTATAATCCTATAGTAAATGTACCTGTATTTTGAGATGGTCCCTACAAAATTACCAGACAGTAGATTTTCACTAAACTTGGCATATATACTTAAGTCAATGTAAGGTACATATGGAATAAAATTAAAGAGTTTCTCTATAGTAGTTTTCACACAATAAACCCCAGTCGGCTCCCTTAAATAATTAAAATACGAAAGAAAAAATACCAAAAAATGCAACAAGCAGAAAATAACACTTATTATAGAACACGATTTTATAGTAAAGGTTAGCCAGACAAGGGGGTTGGACTCTTCGTTGACAAATTCTTGCTTGCAGCTTGTTGTAGAGTGCACTGGATGTGACAACATTTGAGCACTGAATTTTTCAAACTCAATCTCCTTCCCTTCAGACAGGATAAGTGTTGGTCGTCCAAGAAGTATGTTCATCTTCTGGTTGACCGAATACATGTAGTTCAGCTTCTAGGTGAACATTGAATGAGTCTGATAAAGAGTTCCACCATATGTTTTGCTGATTCACTAGGACCGAACAAGATACTGTTGCATGTGAAAAAAAAACATTTGCAATACAGGGTTTTGACACAATAAGTTGCAAATGAATTTAAGGTTATGACCTGAATTTCGTTAATAAAACTAAGATCATCTCTAACACACACTAATTTAAGCCCCGTCTTATTCAAATAAAACAATGACCTACAAAGCCGTAATGGAGAAGCCCATGCTTAGAGCTATTAACTAATGTAAGCGGGCGAAATCGCAATGTTATGAAGGTTCATCCTTTAAAGTGACATATAGTGTCGTTCATTGGCACATATTGTCGTTGACATAATGTGCTGATATAATAGTTATGCCTTATTTTTCTTCTGCTGAACGAGTGACATCGTGAGCAGTTACAATTTTGCACAATGACGCAGCAGGCTACGTTGTGTGCAATGAATTTTCAATTAATTGATAAGTAGTAAAAATAATTTTAATTGCAATCAGCGATTATCATCATGCAAACTCTGATGTTCAGGACGGCAATATGTGTCACAAGGGTCTGCACACTTTGTCGCCGGCGACAGTGTGTGCAGGTATATTTTATCCCTGGGCGACAATTTGTACCGGTGGGCGACAATATGTGCCAAAGCTCAATTCTTTATATAATGTCGCCAGCGACAATATATTCAAAGGCAAAAATATGTGCCGCTACAGGTCTCTCTTGGCCCATTTTAAATCTTCTAGGTTATAACCAGTTTCAAAAACATTCTACAGAAAACAGAATACTGCTGTATGGTCTTTTCCTTGTAATTTATAATGCTCACTTCTCTTGAAACTACGTATGTAAGTATTTCTAAAAAGTTTTTTATTTAAAAAAAAACAATCATTATGATATTTAATTGAAAGTGGAAACACCATTACTGATTAGGGGCCCGTTTCATCAAAAGTCAAGTATATTTACGAAATCAACCGGAATCTTTTTCGTCTTTTGAACGTTAACAACTTTTTACTGGGCGCAGGCGGTTCCGCGATTTTTTTTTTTCAAGGGAGTGGGGAGGGTAGGTCATCAGTAAACAAAAATTCCATCTGAGAAACTTGTTGACAAGCTAAACATCGTAATTTTCTTTCCCAAAACTGAAAATCTCGGGGGGGGGGGGGGGGGAGGGGGTGTTCCCTTCGTCCTTCCCTTCAATTCTTAAACTTGATAAATATATGGTTCTTCCTACTAACTTAACTTTTTAACAGGGGTCCAAGGTCATTTGCATTTTTTTACTTTCTTTACTCTTGATTTGTATACCTGAATATATAACTCCGCAAATTGCGGCGAAGAGGACTGGACACTCTCCATTCCCCCCCCCCCCCCCCGAGATCCACGCATGTGGACGTGGAGTAAATAAGAAATGGAGTTTTCGAGCACGATAAAGTTTTTAAAAAGCCTACTTGGTTTTACGATGAGTTAAAAAAAAATATTTTTTTGAATATAGATATTAACCAAACCTAAAGAAGATAACTGTGCTTCCTTTTTAAAAAAAATGTTAGGGAAAATAGTTTTTTTTTTTCAAAATAAACATTTTAATAGGTTTCTTTTCAGTGAATGACACAAAATGTATAAACAATACCTCGTACTCAAAATACAACAATCAAATGTGTATAAATGCAGGATTATCAAAACTTAAGACATGGTGTAAAAATGAATCCCTAATAAGACAATCTTTTATGAAGAAATTTTTTAAAGTTATGTAAATACTGCATGTCAACTACTTCCCTAAATGGGTGTAACCCCCCCCCCCCATTTCCGCTCCCCCAAATATTCATAGTTTGTGAAGTTAAATAATGCATCGTTTGTATTAAAAAGACTTAAATTCTTAGAATTTACTGTAATTCTTCTTAAGGAATGGCTAAATTGTTTTCAGATCAGTAAAGTCGCTTTATTTTATGTACACGCCCGAACTTCCACCTACCCATGAGTAGACGTAAAAATTTGGCCTAAGGTGTTAGGATACGCTGTTTAATGAAATGCAAATCTTTGTGCTAGTCCCGACTTTACGCCGGCGTGGCGCTACGACTTGGCGTCGACCTTGATGAAACGGGCCCCGGGGACATAAATAACTGATTGAAGAAGTTTGAATGAGTACTCCAGAAAGATGTTCAGGTAGTTTTGCAAAATGGTGAAAACTGAAACGAAATAATCTCCTGTTTACAAGTCATAACATGCTAGTCAATAAACATTACTCTCTAGCTATGTTTACTTCCGTGAATAATTTATCTAATCGACTTATTTAATCTATCTAATTGGTAGTCTTGTTGTAGTCTTGCCAGAGTGACATGTACTGATGATTCCTCGTGTATTATAATTTACTGAACACCGAAATATAGAAGATTCCAAGCACGTTTGCAGGGATGAAATATGGAGCTCATTGAAGATATTGTACATGTTGTAACAAAACGATTTGTGCCTCCACTTGGGATTGGACCCAGAATTAATCTCTAACATGCCAGTCCAATACTCTATCAATCGAGCCAAGGAATTAAGCCACTAACCCAAGGAATCAGTGTATCACACAATATAAAACTGTACCCCTCCAGAGATAGATGTGACCTCATTTCTTAAGGAGTGCTAAAACATGTAGGGTAGTTCCGGAGCCGGGGGTTGGGTGGGGTGGGGTGGGGGGGGTAATCACATTTACCCGATAAAGAATACCCAATCACAACATTGGACATCAAATGTAACAGAAATCCGTTTGTGCTTGGGATTGAACCTGGGATGTCTTGTCTGTCCAGGCCTCTACTAATCGAGCCAATGCGTTAACCGTACAAACCCTTATAACCGTCTCTGTCGCAATATTGCATAAATATTACATGTAGTTGAGGGCAACAGGCACGTAGCATGTATCGGGGGGGGTGCCCTATTTTTAACTGCTAATATAGTATATAGTAAAAGTTCATCGACTTAGCGGCCCACTCCCCACATTTTGTTGCAAATCCTCCGATGCGAATATTATTTAAAAGAAAATTCTTGGAAACTTCCCCCTAACCCCCCCTCCCCCACCACCACCACCACCACCACACCACCATCAGCATGAAAGATGATATCGAGTTTGGACAAGTTTCCTTTTTTTGGTCAAAGATTTTCAGGTAAGTTGTCACTTTTTCTCCGCCTGTCCCCCAGTTTCAGAGACGATGCTACGTGCATAACTAATGGTGACTATTGCTGTTCTACACCATGCTGGGGGCGTGGTTTCATGATTCAGATGGTAATAAAGTTTTTCAACAAATGTAACCCGACAAATCAAATTCAACTAATTAACCTAACTTACATGAAAATATGATACATAAGAATTATTTCAAGATATCAATTTAATTATTGCGAAAATAATTTCATTTTTACAATCGAAAATCAAATTTAATTAACTTTTGCTCTCATTAACTTATTTGATGCGCACAACAGTTGAACAGTTCAATGGTTGATCTCAACAATGTACATGTTGGAATTATTGTTCAAAAAAAAAAAAAAAAAAAAAAATCACAGAAATAAAATCAGAATTTGTAATTAATATTATTTTTAATTCAGACAATTCTGCCCCAGAAAAAACCCATTCCAAACTCAAACCAGTAACTAACTTGCGTAATCTCCGTCGAGGCCTTATATCCATAAAGAGCTCTATCAGAACATGTATACCTACCTTTTTTGGACACTCACATTTAGTGTTTTCATTAGACGTTATTCCTCATTTGATTAGAAATATATTAGGGTTATTAGAAAAGTTTGCAGACAGGTTCTATTGTGAGCTCGCTATTTGCATGAAACCAGTAAAACTCTGCAGATAAAAACTATTTCGTATATTCCAATAAATATGCAAAAATTATATGTTTTCGGATGATCCTTAAAAATATACAGCTATAATATTTAGATAAAACATACTTCTTGGAGAATGTCACTTTTTCGCCATCTTCGCTAGCCAAGGGTTTCCGATCCAAAATCTACTCGGGTGGAGCGAATCGTAAACCCTTGACTAGCGAAGATGGTTTTTCACACGTTTACAGTACATAGTCATTTTTTTAAATTAAAAATTGCACTGTTGTACATTTGTAGCGCATAAAGATTTATATTTCACCTGTCGATACATGAAACGTCATTTGGCGAAATTTTAAATTAAATTGGAGGGGTTATGACTGTTTTATAGGTAATTATAATTATTATGAGAAAATGATCCCTTTTGCCCTCTTCATTGTGTGTATGCTATTCTATGCATGGGCAAATGATTTCACTCTTTGTTAGATTTTTGCAAATTGTTGAGATTTTATATCAAGTATACTTTTATGTCAGATGAAATATCAAAGAAAATTTTGTTATAATTGAGGTTTCATTTTTCACCTTCATATTTGTTGCACTAAAGGAATATCGCTCGCCCTATTAGCCCATCTTCTTTAAAACTTACAATTAATGGTTGATTAGTAATTCCATCACATCCTTTCATAAGAGAGATAAATACGCATTTAGGCATTAATTGTATCAGGCGCATTTCAAAGTTTGCAACTTTGATAAAACTATTAAACAGGTAGTTTTACATCTCCGCTTGAAAGGCAGAGTTTATAATGATTGGGGTGTATTATTTTATGTCAGCATCACTTGAAGACTCCCATCTCTTTTCTGCAACTCCTCATATACCACTGAATAAAATTTATGAGACTTTCACAGAATCTTTTTTATTACACTGTACCATTGTGCACCTCCTATTTTCTATTCTGATTGACAGATATCTGGAGTTTCCCTCAGCTAAAAAAGGACTTTACTATTATATGTGTGAGGCTTGGTCGCGAGGGGGGGGGGTTATAATTTTGTGAGCTCAGTGCCCACAATACCTCTAGTGCATATCTCGTCCTCCAAACTGGGATAGAAGATTTTGGACATAACTCACATGGTCCATTGACAAAATAGGCGAACTTCAAATATTATTAGTAGGTGACTTGAATGTACAGGTAGATCTTCTTAATGCTCCACAAACAAACATAATTCATGAAATTGTTTCAACACACAAAGTTGTTAACAATATCATTGAATTCGAACCGACTAGAACATCTAAAACAAAGGTTGTTTTCTTTAACACGAAATCTATTTCTGTCCTGCCTAAATTATTCTTTAAAGGAGGTAGGTTGGAGTGCGTTACAGTCCATAGACACTTGGGCTTAATATTGTCACAGAATCTTAGCTAGTCTGCATATATTGACGGTATTGTAAACAATGCTTATAAAAAACTTGGGCTTTTGAAAAAACAAAAGTTTAAATTGAGTAGAAATAACTTTTTAAAATTGTACACTACATTTGTTAGACCAATGCTTGAATACGCTTCTGTTGTTTGGGATGGTTGCTCTAAACATGATTCTGAAAAAGCTTGAAAAAGTCCAACTAGCTGCGGCTAGAATTTTCACAGGACTTCCTATTTTTGCGTCTACAGGAACAGTTTATTTAGAAACTGGTTGGGAAACTTTAAAATTTAGGCGCTATACTGCAAAAATGACTACTATGTTCAAAATTCACAAAGGGACTGTTCCTGAATATTTTAAGTAATATTATACCAAACAAGCATGAAAATGTATCAAAATACAATACCCGCAATAAAGAGCAGTTTATTATTCCAAGATGTAGATTAGAACTATTCAAAAGGCCATTTGTACCAGAAGCTGTGAAACAATTGAACTTATTAAAATGAGAATCAAGAGAAGCCATTCCAATTAATTGATTCCGTAAAAACTTGAGAGCTTGTACAAAAATCAGCAATCCGCCAACGTATTTTTCTTTTGGCAAACGCTACACAAACATAATTCATACTAAACTAAGACACAACTGTTTACTTAATTATGATCTATATAAACGCAATATCATCAACAATCCCCTTTGTTCATGCGGAAAGTATGGAGATGCTTATTATTTTTTTGCTTGTAGAAATTATGCAAATACTAGGAACAATCTTTTCAACCACCTGTTTTTGCTTGATGAATTGGTTACAATTGAAAAAAAACCCTGTTATTATGGGGTGATAAAGATTTGCCTGTGCTTACAAATACACTAACAATATTTTTGCTGCTGTCCATAAATCTATTGATGAAACATGTAGATTTTAAATTGACGTCTTATTCACTTATATCACTTGAAAATATTATATTTTAATGTATTATTTGCATGACATATTGTTATATTTAAGGAGAGGAACCAGTAAGTTGCAAGAACCTGTTTCCAATCCTTTTGATTAATTCAATAAAATATGTTTAAAACAACCGACAAGAACTTCACACACGTCGAGCACGCTTCTTGACCCAATTCTTACATCTGTTGACATTCAAGTATGCGAATCGGACACTCCAACAATAGGCGCTTCTATCAGTGACTATAGAGCAACTTATATTTCGCTTTCTTTCAGTATAAATTATAATCGTTCGTACAAGCATAGAGTGTGGGATTATAACAATTCAGATTTCAAAAAGTAAATTCTCTTATTAATCGGAAATTGTGATTGGACAAAAAGTAGCAACGAAAATGAAACAATAAACCTTGCAGCTGAACATTTTACATCGGAATACCTTTCCTGTGTTCATGAATGTATACATGAACAAACTGTAACCATTCGTCCTCGTGAAAAACCATGGTTAAATTCAGTGCTACGTGAAACAATAACGAATAAGAATTGGAAACCGTCTTCGTAACAAAGCACTATAAACTAAAAAAAAAAAAAAGATTCCTATTGGTTCGCATATAGAAAGGTCCGAAATTTAGTCAACAATATGAAAAAGAATACGATATCAAATTGTTACGACAAAATAGAAACCTACTTGGAAGATTCAAGTAATATAACAATAAGTTATATTGGAAGTTTCACTTATATCAATTGTTTTATTTTCTTAAGGAGTTGTCCACTTAAGTATAGTAGCGTGGTCCCTTTTTTTCACCCTTAGTTTACCGGTTAAATATAGCACATGGTATTTTATAAGTTTTCATTGTGTATAACTGAGTGTTTCTAATTAAAATATCGTGTATATATGATGAATAATTTAACATATCCCAAAAATAAGCCAATTTTTTTAACACCTATCACACTTAAAAATTCCGAAACATTTTCCCCCGAACAGACTACGGTTTCTCAATTACGGTACATGAAAATGGGCGGAGACATTTAAATTAGATACTATAGAAAGAAGATAATTGAAACTGTGAAAGTACACATTGCAGACAAAAATTAAGTAATTTTACAAATAATTGTAAATAATTGCAAAAAAAATTACAAACAAATAATAGAACATTGTTTATAACTTTGGTTTATAACAAAGGTTTTCACATCTTTCATATCTTTATTTTTTCTTTTACATCATATATGATTTATTTACGTTCTTTATTAGGATGGGGGTGTTGCGCTGTTATTTATAGGTATTTTCGTACAAATTATAAGTTTTATTGTGTTTTGGCAAGGTGCATTAAGAGTTAGGAAATAAACAATATTCACGAGAACGAAAAATGCAAGGTTCAATGAATTACATGATAAAAACAAACAACGGACCTTTCGAGTGAAAAAAAAAATATGGTTCAAAGAGGAGACAGAAAGAAACATTGTTGAAATTTTTCTTGCAAAAAATCAAATGTTCAAGCTTTACAATCAACTACAAATATTTTTTTTCTATTTACCAATTGTTTGCAATAAACGCTATACAATAAGATGAACGAAACAACTCAAAGCTGACCGATATAAAACTGAGCACGTTTCAACTGCGAATGAGCACATTTACTGGAGGCATTTACCCGTGACGATACAAATCCACGTGGCTTGTTATGATTCTCAGCAGGTCACAATGAGGCTAATCGCAAGTAAATGAAGATATTCAAAATCACAATACTTTTAATTAGAAAACATAGAGCACAAGGTTGTTCAACAAAGATATTTTCACTGGACCTTTATACATACATGTATAATATACACATTATATTTCGAACTCTACTCTGAACAAACCTGTGCTCGGTGTTCACGAAAGCTTTGAAGTGTGCACCTGTAACTGATTTCTTTTGTTATTCATGAAAATCAAGGGACCCAACCTTCAAAACGCAGCTTCTTATGTTGTCTATACCTATTGTTTGACATTTTCAAATGTTGACTCAAATAATAAAAACATCACTTAATAATATAATTTAGTTCTTAAGGTTTTTAATAAAAGTTCAAAATTTGATGAGTAACCGGGGACCACAGATAAGACTTATTGAGACTTGTTCTTTGCATGACATACTGTGTTGTAATATATAAGGAGAGGAACTAGTAAGTTATAAGAACTTGTTTCCTATCCTTTTGATGTATTCAATAAAATATGTTCAAAACAGTGCTTTGTGAACAGTTAACGCGAGCGGATAGTGAACGCTTAACACAAAACTGTGAATATTGAGCGCATGAGGATCTCATGGTGAGCGGACGTTGAACACACGGTGAAAGAATATTAAGCTAACGGAAAAATGGGAAAATAGAACGTTTTCTAATACATCTATTATATGTGACGGTGTGTGTCAGACGTGCTCAGTTGATCGTGTGTATCAGCAGTGATAAGTTGACTGTGTGTGTGCTAAATGTGCTTAGTTGACTGTGTGTATTATACGTGTTTAAAAGACAGTGTGTGTCAGACGTGCTCAGCTGATCGTGTGTATCAGTAGTGTTCAGTTGACTGTGTGTGTGCTAAATGTGCTCAGTTGACTGTGTGTATTGTACGTGTTTAGATAACAGTGTGTGTCAGACGTGCTCAGTTGACGGTGTACGTTAGAAGTGCTCAGGTGAAAGTGTTCAATTGGTTGTGTATTAGTAAACTGTACACTTGGTATGTGAAAAATCAAGGAATGACATAACCTTTTAAAGACATATTAGGTCTGATATTATGTTTATTGGTGTTGTAACGGCATGCAGTGCTAATTAAAAAAAATGGCCTCTAAAAATATGATGTTCAAAATGGGTAGGAAAAACATCAAAAATTTTAAAGAGCAAGAGCCACTTAGGGCCTTTTTTTGGCCCTGAGAATTTCTGAAAAATCGAAACTGCTCAGTTTTAGTTGAAAATGCAACATTTATAACGTGGACCCTTGGTGACAGTGTATCTATTGAACATGACGTTATTCTCTCTCTAGTCAATGCATTATGACGTCATAAAATGCCTCATTTTTCCCATATCCTGTAAATTCCCTTAAAAATGGCCAAAAGTTGAGGTATTTTTTCAATATTTCATATAAAGCACAACCTTTGATCCAAAATATGCAATTACATAATGAAAGATCTGAAGATCACAAAACATGTTTTAATTTTTGGATCGTGGGCTGTGCTCATATTTTAAATCTTTGCTGAAGGTAGTCAAATACGCATGTTTTCTGCAAAATTCAAGAACATTGCATTTTCCAAAGCCTGTTTTCCAATACCTGGATTCTCAAAAAGAAATTTTGTTATAGGAAATGAAAGCACCAAGTCTCTACTTTATTTTGATATATGATATGGGACAGAGGGTGATAGTCAATTAATTGATATAAGGACAGGGCCATTTTATGCACAAAGTGAACCTAGCTCTTTATCAGACCTATCCTGAATATGCTTCAGTTGTTTTGGATGGCTGCTCTAAACCTTGAATAAATACAACTTTCCACCGCTAGAATTGTAACAGGACTACCTATTTTTTGTTTAGAGAAGCACTTCATTCTGAAAATGGTTGGGAAACTTTAAAAATGACTACTATATTCAAAATTCTTAGGGGAAGAGTACCTGAATATTTGCATAATAGTGTTCCCAAAAAGCGTGATAATGTATCCATATGCAATACCCGTGACAAACAAGATTATTTAATTCCAAGATGTACATTAGAATTATTTAGAAATTCCGTCGTACCTGACTATTAAAAACAGAGGTCAGAAAAGCCATCTCAACATACATTTCGAAAAAAAAAATGATAACAAAAAATTAAAAATCCACCATCCTACTTTTCTTTCGGTAAAGCGAGATATCAATATCATTCATACTAAGCTACGACATTACTGTATACTAAACTATGATCTATATAAAGGAAATTATTAATAGTCCTTTATGTTCAAAAACATAAAGATGTGTAACATTTCTTTTTAGCATGCAAAAATTATTCTAATGCAAAAAGTAATCTTTTCAATCGCTTGTTCATGCTTGAACTGGTCACTATTGATATAAATCTACTATTAATGATGTTAATTTGCCTTTACAGATAAATAGCAGTATATTTGCTGCTGTTAACGTTCATATATTTATTGACGAAACATGTAGATTCTCTAGTTGATATGTTATTTAATAGCATTTTCACTTGTATCAATTGTATTATTTTTCTTTAATTTGCATGAAATATTGTAATATATAAAGAAAATAACTAATTAGTTTTAAGAACTTGTTCCCTATCCTTTTGTGTACTCAATAAAATATATTTAAAACAATGCTTTGTGAACAGTTAACGCAAGCGGTTGGTGAACGCTGAACGCAAAACTGTGAAATGAGCGCATTATGAGCTCATGGTGAACAGACGTTGAACGCACGATGAATGAAAGTTGTGCAAACGGAAAAATTGGAAAGTAGAACGTCTTCTTATATATCTATATAGTTACTTAAAATATTTCAAAATATGTTTATTTACATTTCTTGGCTGTGCTAAAATTCAGAATAAAATAAATTAATGGACTTTTTCAAAGTAAATTTAAAAAAAAGATTCATTTCTATTGATATCATTGTGCTTCAACTGACAAAATTAAACGTTTTCCAGTGAAAGTGTTCTCACCATGAAAAAACAAAACACATGAGTGGGTACTTTTTGTACGATTCGGTTGATCGGTGATCATGAATTCCGGGATGTGCTAAATTTTGTCTATAAAGAATATGTATACCTGACTATGTTTACGGGGCAGATCGACGTAATATTTCTATCTTGTTAAATTTTTTTTTTTATCTGGAGATGGTTTGTTTGTTTGTTTGTGTGTTGTTTAACGTCTCTCCCGAGCTGCAAATTTTGTCCTGTACTCGACACTTACGGTAATTTAGCAGTGAGGAATCTTTTCGTGCCAGCACCTACTGCGACACGGGACCTCGGTTTATACGGTCTCATCCGAAGGACCGGTCTCTAGGTCCCACAGTGGGATTCTAACCCGCGACGTAAGGATCAACTCCTTACTTCGCGACTCTAGAGAAGACGCTCTAACCTGCACTGCGCCACACGGGTGACTCTGGAGATGGTATTGTTAATCGTATACTTAAGATGTTTTTAATTAGTTGACTGCGTGTATCAGATATGGTTATTTGATTGTGTGTGTCACATGTGGTTAGTTGACTGTGTGTTGGAGGTGCACAGGTAACCATGCATGTCTTTAAGAAGTGATTATAGTTGGCTGTGTGTGTTGAACGTGCTTAGTTGACTGTGTGCATTATATGTGTTTAGATGACAGTGTGTGTCAGACGTGCTCAGTTGATCGTGTGTATCAGTGGTGTTAAGTTGACTGTGTGTGTGCTAAATGTGCTTAGTTGGCTGTGTGTATTAAACGTGTTTAGATGACAGTGTGTGTCAGACGTGCTCAGTTGACTGTGTGCTTTAGAAGTGTTCAGTTGATAGTGTGTAAATGAAAGTGTTCAATTGGTTGTGTATCAGTTAAGTGTTCATTTGGTATGTGAAAATCAAGGAATGAAATAAACCTTTTTCGATACATATTAAGTCTGATTCTATGTTTAGTTGTTATTTTTAGTCAAACAGATAACATTTCTTCCCTCTAACTCCCTTTTACAAGAAGTGTCCATTTGCATGTGGGAAGTTAAGGTGTTCAGTCGGCACGTCATACACGTATATGTGTGTGTGTGTGTGTGTAAATTATCTAATACATGTATTTCTTTAATTTACTCTTTTTCATTTTAATGTCACTCTCCTTGGATCCACATCCACTGGTCATAAGGCCACACAGGTCAGCAAGGCTTTATATTACACTTTGAATTCAACTAGTGTGATTTTATCATGAAATAAAAAAAAGTATCTTTTGATCCACAACCAAATATTTTGGATCCCAATAGTTATTATGATATCATTTTCATGTTGATTTAATTAAGTACAGTGAAATAAATAAAATAAAAAAAAGAATATCTTTAAAATATTGATCTCCATTCCCATAGAATCCCGCAATTATATGTTTGAATCTACACAAAAAAGCATTTTGTTTGAATGCAATCATTGATTCAATTAAATATGTCATGAAAGTAAGAAAAGATATCAATTATTCAATTATTAAATGTTTTGGATCTATTTCACCCATTGACTCTTAAAGGTTGGGTGTTTGCTGTTATTCTGAAATATTTAAAAGATCGAATTAAATCAGTTCACAGCTAACATATATATTCACAAGCTCGACTGAGAATCAGCGGAGAACACATAAAAATGGCCTAGACTTACATTACGTACATTTTACAGTTTGATGAGACACGTGTCTGTGTGTCTCTGGGTAAGTCTCCCATTAAAGACTCCTAAATTTGACATGGTTACAGCGGTAAACTTGTGAATAACAGACTAAACGGTGCTTCAACCGTAAGTTATGATTGTTTTGTGTATTTTTCTCTTTATTTCGGGAACCATGAATATTGTCAACTCGACCGACACATGAGATCACTGAGTGAGTCAGTTCATTTTTGAATGACATTTGAGAACTCTGAAGTATTACCTTTCCTCAAATATCTATTCAATATGGGTAATCCGCCAACTATTTATCAAAGTATTCCTGGACCTGGAAAACTTTCAAAAGAAGGAGATGCAGCTCTAAATTTCTGCCGTTTTGAGCGCGGTTTGGAGGGCTCGTCTCAAAAAATAGACAATCCGAGCCTCCATTCTCCATTCTCCAGTTATATTTCACTGCAGAATTCCTAGAACTACGGTAAAAGCTTCCATTTGAAGACCCAGCTCCCGCAAGAATGCTGATCGTATTTAAAGTGCTTGAAACTCACTTCATTGGTACTACTCATGAAACTTATGAGAGATACAAGTTTAACATTCGTTCTCAGAAGTTAGGGGAAACTTTTGATACGTTTTAAATTGAAACTAGGAAACTAATTGCTCAGAAAACAATTATAGATTTTTCAATATATTTCGATTTGTGTGTGGAGGATGGGGTGCGGGTGCGTGTTTTCCATATCATATATGCATGTATGTGCTCACAAATGATAATAAAATAACATAAATTAAGAAGATAAAAAAATAAAAGAATAAACGGCAATGTCATAAATGAAAGAAATAAAACAAATGTCCGATACAGCAACCTTAGATATTTTTGTGATGTTGACTGCAGAAGTAGAGGCAGATGTCTTAGCTTGCTGTACAAATTAAAGTTGCGTGGAGAGAAAAAAGTTTGGAGAGACAGTATGGATGCACAATAAAAATGTTGATTTTTGGATACAATGTATACCCCTAATTTGACTTTTTGAAAGTTCTGAATAAGTAAAGATAATGAGTTGAGTACGAATGAAATATACAAGAAATACAGAGACAAGAATGGCCGGCTGGACTCTAGCATATCCCAAATCAAAGAACAGTTAAAATTGAAGAAGCATCGGTTCGCGTTAAATTGATTTGTGATATCATAAATTCATACTAGTATAAAGTGCAAGAAAGAAACAAGACAATGAAACTTGAACTGCTATTAAACACCGAGATCGATATTTTACAAGATACAATAATTCATAATAAACTAAATTCCACATGCAAAATAGAAATGTCTGGTAACAAAATGGTAATATATATCAAGGAAATTGAAAGTCATTAATGACATCTGAAGAATTTGTCTGTAAAAGGTTTATTTTTTATTATCTGTTCATCTGTTCAGAAATGTTTGTTAACAACTACCTCATTTTCTCTTCATGCATGTCGTTAAAGGTAATGATTATTGAAGTAATTGCATTCACGCAGTTCTGAAAGTTTCCATTGGATCTTGAGAACAGTATCCTAAACTTTTGGGTCGATTCGAGGTCTGATTATTAGTTTTGAGGCATTTTTAGGTGGCTATTGAGCTGAGAGGGCAGGAGGGGAGGAGGGATAGGCTGAAACTAATAAAGCTTACATAAAAGATATCATTAGAAAAAGATCACAGAGGTCTTGAGAGTTCTTAATGAAATAAAAGCCGAAAAAGATCAAAGGTCACGGTAATGTTGCACATGCTCAAATCTTTTTGGATTTCTCTAACTTTCGTATAGAAGTTAAGGCTTTAGCGAAAAAAAGCCGAACAACTTCAGATTTTATCCTTCAAAGCTGCTGCCATTCATTGTCTCGCATCGCTCTGAATATCGATGAAGTTTGTTAGGTCTTATGACCACGAATAAAGTCAGGACCCCTGAAGTTGTAAGGATGCGCTCTTTATAAAGATAAGTGATTAGTGTTAATTGCGCTTTTATTGAGTTCACCCAAAAGCTTAACAAAACATGATTATGATATAAGGGATAACAGAAAGGGATTGATTGATTGATTGATTGTTGTTTTACGTCCCATTCGAGAATTTTTCACTCATATAGAGACGTCACCATATACCGGTGAAGGGCTTCAAATTTTGACCTTTACTCGGCACTCAGGGCCATTGAGCAGTGGGGGATCTTTATCGTGCCAACGCCTGCCGTGACTGGGGGCCTCGGATTTTAAGGTCTCATCCGAAGGACCCGCAACTTTCACTTCAAAGTGCCAAGTGCATGGCGAAGGAACAGTTGCTATCCATTTTTTATCGACTTAGGTCAGTCGCGGCCGAGATTCGAACTCACGACCTCTCGATCACGGAGCGAGCGCTCTACCGACTGAGCTACAGTGAACGGTGAACAGAAAGGAAAGAAAAGGCCGGGTGACCACGTGTTCGATTGATACACGAGTTGTGATAACTTCAGTATACATGACAAATTACATATAATACATATTCCCTTTAGTATGTGAATTTTACATAACCGGGAAGTCTCTCACTCTTTCTCTCAATTTCATAACATCTCCATTTCAGCATAACTTCTGTTGTTAGTCACAGAGAGTGGGAAGTCTTAAAACAATGCGACAGATATTGCTTTCTCAATTCTAATGAAATAGTGTATGTAACAACTGACGTTCGATAAGAAAGTTCCATTTAAACGAAAATTTTGTTTGTTTGTATGTTTTTTATCGTCCCTCTCGAAAATTATCGAAAATAAACGAGAATCATATGGCACCTGATCCCACCTCTGAATTTTTTGGAGATCAGTGTTTGCTCTGCTGCCGATTTTTATTGTTTTAATGGACTTTGAGCTTGAATACTGTTCGTTATCTCCATATTTCATGTTATGAAGTATGTTATTGAATAGACATCTATTACATTTTTCTTTATGTTTGGAGTTAGTCCCTTTAAACTGTAGAAGTCCGCCTTCGATTGAGTGGGTATAGAAAGTGAGTCTCTCCGTAAAACTCCATTAGGACAGTAAAGTTCAATTAAAATGTTACTTACATCTGAGCACAGGTCATACGAAAATAAAACTGTCAAATATTTGTTTTAGTTTTAGAATATTCCTGTACATTGAAGTTATTTTTTCTTTAATATAAAAAAGATCTCACGAACCTCAAAAAATAGAGATGGGGTCAGGTGCCACGGTGGAGTGAGCATCCGCTGCTGACCGGTCACATCCGCCGTGTGCTCCTTGCCATGATCGGGAAACAAAAACTGGAAAAAAAATCCATAGACACTTCGGTGTATAAAAAATGGCCTAACAATTAGTATGAAAAACGTCAGTCAGCATTTGACTCAATGATAGGTTGTATGTGCTGACAAAGTCATTGTATCGACCGAAAAACTTGCGAAAAGATGACTTCAAACGAGACTGTTGATATCCTTGTTTCGTCAACCTGTTTGTCGATAGTTTGCCTCGTTTTAGAAATTGTTCTTACGTAGAGCATGCTCTTGCATATCAAATCAACTGAGAGACCCCATATGCAGGTGATAAGGGTATGTTGCTACATAACTTTTTTCTGTTTGTTTGCAATACTTGCTTAGTAAAAAAGAAAATTATGTCGCAAAATAAATAAATTAATTAATTGATTTTTTTTTTACATGTTGTGACATCTCAGTTGTCGATTAAGCATAGAGCTTACTGTTTACCTAGACAAAGGAAAATCAAGCTAAAGCTAAATCAAGCTAAATTTTGCTTGATCTGTATTTTTCAGGAATATAGCAAAAATGTACATTTGTTAGGAGAGAAAATAATCACTCCAAGGGGCCTGGATACAAATACATTGTTTACAGTTTAAATGTCTAATTTTATTCAAAAAATAACTTCAGTTTAATGAATCAAACTTACATGAATGTTCTTGTAAGTGTTTACGTTTTCCCGTGTGTGTTCAATTTTTTAAGTCTGCACGCATCACTGAGCATGGACTGACAATACTGGTGAGTTGGTTTTTTTTTTTTTTTTTTTTTTTTTTTTTGCTTTCTCGCATTTCTACTCTGAACTTTCTGGATTATAGTTTTCATATTTTTCGTTAATAGATAATAAAATATTTACTTTTCTTAAGTATTATGGAGAAAAATTACTTTGTGAAAGTGTATTAGGATATATGCCAATCAACCGCGTCCTAATAAATCGAAGATTTATCAATACTTTTTAATATATTTCGGTGTGAAATGCTCTGGCAACATATAAATCCTGATATTATTAGTGTTAGAAAATATGAGATTCAAATGTGTGTCCCAACCCCTTCAAAGTGCTAGTTACATCTCAGCAGAGGTCATTTGGAGAGTAACTGTCAAATATTTGTTTTGGTTTCAGATAATTCCTGTTTAATGAATTTTTTTCTGTAATATCAAATATAAAATGACTTATCAGCAAGGATTAGGCAAAAAGGGAAATATTAATAACCCTGGTGTTAGAAAGTGGCAAATGTAACTTAATCATTTTGTGAACCAAATTTGCTATTTTGATTGCAAAAATAAGTACACTCTACGTTTGGAATTGACAAAATATAGCATGTTTCTAATTGTTCAAAATCTTCGGTAAGTTGAGAAAATCATGTCACGGCTAAACAAGAATGAATTAAGTGATTTCGACATCTCGAAACGTCTTGATTGTCCTTTTCTTTGCTGATTATGTAAGAATTATTCTTTTTTGTTTCATAGATGTACGCAGTGGTTGGAGCGTTCGCTCTAGAGTCGCGGAGTAAGGAGTTCGAATCCCATTGTGGAACATGGAGACCGGTCCTTCGGATGAGACAGTATAAACCGAGGTCCCGTGTCGCAGTAGGTGCTGGCACAAAAAAGATCCCTCACTGCTCAATGGCCCTGAGTGCCGAGTATAGGTCAAAATTTGTAGCTCTCCACCGGCAATTGGTGGCGTCTCCATATGAGTGAAAAATTTCCGAGAGGGACGTTAAACAATAAACAAACAAAAAAACAAAGAAAAACATAGATGTACGGCTAACAGGCTTAATTTTACCTTACCTTCCTGTATTTTGACCGTCACGGTAATTCAGTCGGTAGAGCGCTCGCTCCGTGATCGGAAGGTCGTGTGTTCGAATCACAGCCGCGACCTGAAGTCGATAAAAATAGGTAGCAACTGTTCCTTCGCCTAGCTCTCGGCATATTGGAATGAAAGTTGTGGGTCTTTCGGATGAGACCTTAATAACCGAGGCCACGTAGGGTTCACGGTAGGCGTTGGCACGATAAAGAACCCTCACTGCTCAATGGCTCTGAATGCCGAGTAAAGGTCTAAATTTGAAACCCTTTACCGGTATATGGTGACGTCTCTATATGAGTGAAAAATTTCGAACAGGACGTAAAACAACACACAATCAATCAATCAACCTTTCTTTATTTTAAGGGAATACAACGAAAATATACACTTGTTAGGACTAAGAAAAATATACTAAAATGTTACTTACATATGAGCATAAGTCATATGGAGAAATACTGTCAAATATTTGTTTAACCTTAAGTAGGGATTCTTCTCATATATATATCTCATATTTAAATATTAATGAAATTTTCATAGATTCAAGAAGACAATATCACTAAGTGATGGTATCTGTTAGATTAAATTTGAACATGTTATTTTAGAAGCAAGGTCAGGTCAAGTTCATTATCATTTTCGTTGACATTAGGAATAAAATATTACTATTGCCAATCAGCATTAAAAGATGCTACTATATAGGGTCTTCCAAAAGATACTACCAAATTGACATAAATAATTTAAGGGAAAAAGATATTTTCTAATCCGAATTTCCTCTAGTTTTCTTAAATTTTTAGGGAATATTAGTCATTATTCTTACTTCCACATATGGTAAAGTAGTACTATAAAGATACAAAATGATACAAAAATGATACAAAAACAAAAAGTTTTGACCGTTTATTTGCTCAAATCTGTATTTAGGTTGGAAGTTTTTAAAAGGTAACAAGATTGTAGTTTGTTTGAAAAATCATATCTATGTGATATATTTTAAAAGTTTAGACTATTATTATTAATTTCTGTTACAGTAGAATTTTTTTAAGCCTTTGAATGTTTAAAAATTTTAACTAAATTCATTGTTCTATAGTAATGTGAGAAGCAGAAAAGGAGATATTTTCATACACCATCGTTCTGCTAAAAATATAGTCCCTGCTAGATTTCAAGCTCAGTTTACTGTTTCTAATTAAAATTGTATAATTTTGAGGAGGAAAGAAAAATATGATCTTTTTAATCCCCTTACAATTAACTATATAAGAACTATAAGCAATTATACTTTGAATATTTCATTTAGTCAAAAACCAGACAAGAATCCCTCTTTAAGGAAATTCATGTTCATTGAAGTTAAATTTTCTTTAATATTTTATTTTATAACTTGTTTCTGTTTGTTCTTTTTATATGTACTAAGTCAGTCCAAAAATCCTGTCGCAACAAAACAAGAATAAATGAAGTGATTTTTGACATGTTGCAACTTCTCAATTGTCCTCTTTTTTTATCGATTACGTAGGGTGAGTTAACCATGCATCGGACACATACCTTGCTTCGGACAACTTTAAGCTATAAACTTTCATTGAACCTGAGTCTCCCCGTGTTTTTACTTGTTTCTGTCTTAAAGGGGAAGAATTAAACTTTTTAATGATGCTGATTTTTATTTTCATGTTGTGATAAAAATACCACAAGAATGGCCTTGAAATTACGTCATATTTTGCATCATCAAAGGGGAGTAACCAGAATTTTATTATTTTGCAATTTTTAGAGTTGTCGTTCTTTTAAATAGATGTCAACGGAACGGTTCAGACCTGTGTAAAATTTGTCAATGATTGATTATTTTACAGAATTTTTTCAAAAATTTTACCTCAATGTTTGTATAATATTTTTTAGAGTCGTTTTTAACTAGTTTGTTTTATTTCACCGTACATCGGACACAAATTAACCATGCATCGGACACTTTCCGATGCATGGGTAATCACTTCCATTTTCATGTAAAACCCAAGTGACAGCTGTATTTTACGGAAATAGAAATTAGAAACTCTAAATTTTCAGTGAAAATACAAATTATCGATATATGACGATTAGAAGTGGACTCAATTTATTTCTTTAAACTAGATGATGATAACCCACGAGACAAAGGCGCGAGCTGCCATATTACTAGCATTGTAAAACCTTTCTGCGGCAATGTGATGCAACTAAAATCTCTTCACATTTGTGAATCGAAATAGTCATTCGAATTTAATTAGAAGGTTAATTTTTAAATAAAAGATAAAAATGATTCAATTTCACTAATTTTAAAGCACCGTGATCAAAGTATAATATTTTTCTGGTTTAAATATCGTATGTCCGATGCGTGGTGAATATTGTCCGAACCATGGTGAATTCTGACTTATTTCGAAAAAAATGATATTTTCCTAATAAATAAGGCACGATTGTGTCAAAAATTTATATTCTAACCACATACTACATGTTAAATTCCATTTTGTTAATATTCAGTAGGTAGCGATATTGCTAGAACTTGTTGAAGTGAGAGGGTGTCCGATGCATGGTGAATTCACCCTATAGAATTTAAATTTTTTGCTTCTATTTTTACTTTTTATCTAGACATGGTAAATCAAGCTAAAATTTAGTTGATATGTCTGTATTTTCCAGGAATATAGCAAAAATGTATATTTGTATGACAGAAAATTTCACTTGAAGTGCTACTTACATTTGAGCAGAGGTCATTTGGAGAGAAACTGTCAAATATTTGTTTTAAATTCAGATAATTCCTGTTTAATGAATTTTCTTCTGCAATATCAAATATAAATTGATTTATGAGCAATAGTCAGTCAAAAAGGGAAATATTAATAACTCTGGTGTAAGAAGGTGTCAAATGTAACTTGACCATTTTGTGAAACATATGACCTATTTTAATTGCAAGAAAGCAGAATACATGTATGTGCAGAACTGACAAATTATAACTTGTTTCTAATTTTTTCACAATTTTCTGTTGATTGAAAAATCATGTGACTAAACAAGAATGAATTAAAAGATTTCGAAATGTCGGAACATTTTGATTATCCATTTCTTTGTTGATTACATGTATGTATTGAATCATAATTGTTTGCTTCATTTATGTAAGTCTACCTTAGACGAAGAAAAAACAGCCTTAATTTAACCATAACTTCCTGAATTTTTAGGAAATACAAGAAAAATATACACTTGTTAGGACTTAGACGAATTCAATAAAAATGTTACTTACATCTGAGCACAGTTCATATGGAGAAAAACTGTCAATTTTTTTTTTTTTAGAATATTCCTTGAATTGTGGGTATTTTTTCCTAAATATCAAATAGAAATTTTTCTATAAGCTTTAAACTTTTTATCATTAACTTACATTTTCCATGTTCTGACCTTGGGATTAGAAAATTTAAAATGTATCAATCATTTTGTAACCCTTGTGTGCAATTTTTTAATTGCAACAAAGTAGAATATGTATTGAATAAACAGAATGTAACATTTCACACTTCCTGATTCGTCCTTATTTCTGTCAATTATGCATCGAATTCTTTGCTTTATATCCGTACGGTTAACTTGTTAAATTGTTAATTTTAAAATTCAAGTATTGTTGATTGATCCAGCCAAAATGATGGTCAATTATAAAATTATTAGATATTTTGATTGTGGAAACATTTGTATTACCTAGAATTTTCGACTTTGAACACTTTTCCAAGAACTAGGTGATATTGTAAGAGCAGAACTAATGGGTGCATTAATGATTTCCTTTTCCTTGGCCCATAATTTTGATATCCTTCGTGGCATTTACTATTTTCAAATAAATCTAATATCTAGATTATAAATCTTAAGCACAATATAATTTTCTTTGGCAAAATTTAATTTAATCATGCATCAGGTTCAAGGGTCAGAAATCTCAGCTAAATCACCTTTGTTCTTCTTTCTTCTAAAAGATTATTTATTCTTTCTTTTTTCTGAAAATGTTCACAAGAGTTAGCGAAGAGCGAATTTTAGCAACTAAATTCGCAACGGAACCACTACACTGTATGAATGAAATATATAAATTTTGAAAACACAAACACAGACAAATCATTTATTTGATGCAGACAAATACAATAAGTTCCCTTAAATATAAAAAAAAATGATTAAAGAATATCAAAAAAGATTGAAGAAACAATTGCAGATAATTGCATTGATAAAGCAAATCAAACAATAGGGCCCAAGTAAAGTGAGTGTCCAGCATTAGAATTTGTTTTTTGAAAGTACATCTTTTTTCAATGAAAAGAATTATATGTTCTTGATTGGCGCGGATCTTACTATGGTGCGGGGACATTTTACCGTGGCGCGAATATGTAATTGTGGTTCGATAAAAATTTACTGTGGAGCATGTAGACAATAAAAAGGCTTAAAGAGAATCTTGTCAACCATATTTTGACTCATCCCTAGCGTAAGAGGTGATGTCTTAACTGAATTAATGTTTCATTTTAAACTCAAATGGCCTATCTATCTGAAATTTGTAGATTTATAGCCCTAATCTAGGGTCTATAATTCTTTTTAAAACTTGAATCTTTGGAATGATTTTGAATTAATATAACCAAGTTTTCCCCTGTTTCCAATAACAGATTATTTCAATTTCCTGGTTATTTGCATATAAAATATTAAATCCCTAAGAACGCCATAGTCCAGTGCGTCTATAATTGATCAAGTAGACAACATATATTTTGTCAATGAGGTACCAAGATATTCTCATTAAAGATGAACTCAGAATGACTTTAAATGACGAATGACACTTTTCTAAGAAAAAATTCTATAGTTAACTATAGTTTATCATAGTATCAAAGTTTTTACTAACGTAAATCGTCGCTCGCGTGGCGCAGTGGTTAGAGCGTCTGCTCTAGAGTCGCGGAGTAAGGAGTTGATCCTTATGTCGCGGGTTCGAATCCCACTGTGGGACGTGGAGACCGGTCCTTCGGATGAGACCGTATAAACCGAGGTCCCGTGTCGCAGTAGGTGCTGGCACGAAAAAGATTCCTCACTGCTCAATGGCCGTTAGTGCCGAGTATAGGACAAAATTTGCAGCTCTCCACCGGCAAGTGGTGGCGTCTCCATATGAGTGAAAAATTCTCGAGAGGGACGTTAAACAACATACAAACAACAAACAAACTAACGTAAATCAAAGTTTTTACTTAAGTAAATTAATTTTTTTTAATATTGATTTCAAATACGTGTATCTTAATTTCTCCAATTCTTACATGCATTGTTGTTTTATATTTAAAGGAAATATAACTTGTTTATTCTCATATTATTCCAAAATTTACATCACTGGTATGTAATTTAAGAGATATTAGGGCTCTAACTCTCACAAAAACTTCCTTCGTAACGTTTCATAGTTTATCAAAGTTTTACTATAGTTAACTTTATTAAAGTGTAGTAAATTTTTGTTAAGTTTTGACTTGAATTTTTAAAAAAAATATTTAGCATTAATTATGTACACGTTTTTAGCAAAATTTATAAGCACTGTCATTCGAAGCACCGGTCTCCTCTTTCCGTAGTGGATTCGAACCCACGATGTACGAATTGATTCTTTATTGAGAACAGTTAGTGATCACAATTCTATTAAACAATGACTCTTTGAAGATAACAAAGAGAATTATTTCGAGAAGTATAACATATTCATCTACAAATAATACTGAAACAATACTGATACAATAATATAATGTAATGTAATTCCATTCCAAACAAAATACATGTATAATCACAAAAACCGAAATGTAGTATTTTTTTTAAGCTAAATCTACATTTATATGTAACACACACACAACAGTACAAAAATACAAACACACAAACATACCCACACACACATCAGTACAATGTACATATTGTGGATAATACATGCTTCTGATTTCAAGATGTAATTACCGGTATTGAATGATACTGTGTGGATGATGCACTTCATTTATTCATAAAATAACACTTTTTTTTCTTTTCTACAAAACGGCTTAACAGCTAAAGCCACATTATCGCAGATAGTTACAGCGTCTCACACAAAAACACATATTATATAAAAACGTAGCACTTTCATTTGTTGATGACCGATTTAAGCAGCTGCTCAAATCGAGAAATTAGAATTTGAAAGAAACAAACGTCGAAACGCCTTCCAAATTGTTCATCTCAATAAAAGAAATATATGAATATACAAAAGTAAATGACATACCTTATGTGTTAGGCTGACTAACATTTTACCTAAAAACAATTATAGTAAATACGCAAGAGATGTACATATTACTAGGTAAACGGAATAAGCCTCATGTGAATATCAATTTATAATCAGCTTGGTACGAGACATAATGTGACAAAATGGCATTTATTTAATTCATATATTGTGATTGTATAACTTCTATTAAATAAATAAAAAAGATATCAAAATATAAAAGAGAGAACAAGGCATAAAATGTATCTACCAAAGATACACTGACATGGCACCTGATCCCACCTCTGATGGTCAGCTCTACATGGTCTGTTGATGCTCTGCTCCCGAATTCTTTAAATGTACCTTTAAGCTTGATTACTGTTCGTTATCTCCATATTTTACTGTCAAGTGAGCAGCTAGATATTTCTATTTAAGCCTCTATTTCGAAATGTCCACACAATGATTATTATAACACAATTCTTTGATAAAAATATTTTTAAAAAAATATACATGTATAATAAACTAACTTGTACTCTTAATGATAGTTCAAGTATTCAGTGAAACAATCAAATTTTTTACTCTATGTTGCTTGAGAAATAGTTACAAAGCTTGGGTTTTGTTTTGCGATCAAATGTACAACACTGTGTAACTCCAATATTTCCTGTTTCATTTATACCTTAACTGGCTGTTTTTTGTGTTCCACCTGTATTGGTGTTGTATCCCAGAATGCTAAATATCTTCCATTTCTTTCCCCTTAGAAAAAATTTGCAAAATTCAGAGCGAAAAATGTCACTTAAGCTGGCATAAATAATAAGATCAAGAGGCTTTCCAACAACGAACGATATTGTCAAAAAATCATTGTAAGTTCCTATAACCTGAAGGAGTTCTGAGTCATACGAAGATGTTAACGCGGTTATAAAGCACGCACATAATGGAATTTCCTGTAGTATAAATGACACTCCGAGAATTATATTCATCTTCATCAAAATGAGATATTTGATACGGCCTCTTTGTCCACTTGATAGTGCCATGCCTGTGTAAAGTTTCAAGTGTTTTAACATCAAATATATAAGGATAGATACTAGAATAATATCAAAAACTGTTGGAATAGCCAAGAAATAACCCAAAGTTAAAACCCTTCCAAACTTTTGCATTATAAAAAAGAAATAACTGTCATAGAATCCTGTATCAAAGTCATTTGCACATGCTTGCATTACTTTTAACTTGTAGTCTTTTTTAGAAAGTTTCAAAGTCCATATTCCTTTTAAAGGCATCAAAACAGGCAACACAAAAAAGAATGTTAGAAACATCAAGTTCAACATCGCAAAAGTAATGACAAACTTCTTTAGCTTCCAACTTTTGCATTTCATTGGAAAAGCAATGAGGATGCATTGTGTAAAAGACATCATGCATTTGATCCAAAGAGATATTCCATGAAGACTATGTTGCAGATAAAAAGACAAAAGCAAAACGCGGCATACTTTATATTCTATATACCCATACTCCATTTCAAAAAGAAGAAGGATTATATCTCGAATTCCGGTCATAAGACAATAGAGAAGATCCAGAATCATGATGACGAGGAGGTACTTCTGGGTGTAACCGAATAGTTTGGCGCGTTTGAAGACAGTCAAAATAATTACTGTCACCATCAAGGGAATCAACCATAAATACGGAGATATCTGAGTCAAAAATCTATTGTTTCCATACCAATCTTCATAAAGAATAACGTATCGGAGCTGATGTTCACGGTATAACAGATTCAGAGAAACATCTTGAAGTATCTTTTTTGCCAATTCTAAATAAGTTTTGTTTACTACATCCATTTTTCTATTTAGATGTCTTGATTTACTTTGCCTGGAGCAACTAATATACCTTCCTAATGGCTGTTTTATTAATGTTATAAGGAATTTCCAATCCGTGAATAAATAATTACGTTTACAAGTATGGTTGTGTTTGTCATTTAAGTACTATTTAAAGTAGGAGTTTCCTATGGTATGGGATATACTGGGCGGGCCTAATGCGAGAGTGCTAGCTCGAACCGCGCCCCTCTGTATTTCTCATACAATAGGAAACGACTATTCTCACCGGTGACAAGAGCTTTCCGATGACTTCACTTAATTACATGTTTATATGGGTATTAATTTTCATCCAATCTCATGTAATAAGAAATGTTGAAAAATTGTTACTAGTTGTATATAAGTGTGTGAGGGTGTGTGTTAATTATCTAGTATTTCTTTAATTAATCTATTTCATTTTAATGTCCACTCCCCTAGGATCCACTAGTCATAAGGCCACACAGGTCAACAAGGCTTAATGTTACAAGTTGAATTCAACTAGTGAGATTTTATTGCAGCCCGGAGGACCGGGCTGCTCTATACATATAAGTTTAAGTGTCGGTATATGGTGATTGAGATGGGAGAAGTTATTTAGAATTAATGGTTTTCTAAACATTAATAAGATTGTTAATCAGAATGTTCTTTCCCTTTATAAATAACGAGATACACAATATATTTACTTCCATAAAGTGAATCTGTAAAAATATATTTGTTTTTCATATTTAATATATAAAGTTGCTTATCATTTACTATCGAAAAAACGACAGGTCCCTTTTTTTAGAACATCGAATTTTACTTATCGCATAAAAACGTAAAAATGTACTTTACACAGTTCGTGTTTTATATTCTTAAAGTGAAAGACATTTTTGAAAATAGGTGATGCATGTGTCTGGTTTCAAATTATATTTTATGCAGCCAACATTTACTTGAGAAATTGATAAAGTTTAAAAGGATATCGTTTTTGTTCGATTTTCATCCGACTATAAGTTTTCAAAATATTCTCGACTATTGTCTCCATCATTTAGACGCATGCCTTTTTCACACATATCGAAGCGGTTTGATGATCAAGACTCATTTCCATTGTTTACTTTATTTATTTCCCGGGCGACAATTGATGGTTACATCAATGTTTTCTTGTCATTAAATAAGAAGAGTATCTTTTGATCCACATCCAAATATTTTGGATCCCAATAAGTAATATGATAATTTTCATGTTGATTTAATTATAAAGTACAGTGAAATAAATAAAGTTAATAAAAGAATATTTTTAAAATATTTATCCCAATTCCTATAACATCCGCCAATTCTATGTTTGAATCTACACCATAAAGTATAATATTTGAATTCAATCATTGATTCAATTAAATATATCATGAAAGTAAAAAAATATTAATATTTATTTATCCATTTTAAATGTTGTGGGTCTATTTCACCCATTGACTCTGAAAGGTTGGACTTTGCAGTTATTCTAAAATATTTAAAAGATCGAAATAAATCGGTCCACAGCTAATATATTCATAAGCTCGACTGAGAATCGGTGGAGAACAAATCACACGTACGAGGGGTGTCCAAAAAGTCCGCGAACTAATTGAATAACTTCCATAAAAGATATAAAATTATGCTTCAGTGTGTATTATTTTTTTTAAGTATTCCCCTCCGGTTTTAATGCACATCTGCCATCGTTTTGCCCATGCGCGAAACACGAGTCTTATATTTATTACCATGCAGGTTATATTTTAGAACAAGAATAGTCCGTTTGTCAAAAATGGCCAAATCTCAGCAATAGGATGGGTGGATAAGGATATCTTATACCAGAAAGATTATGGTACAATGTAACCATCGCAACCCGTCTCTTCTGTCTCGGATGCGTCGTTTTTTTTTTTAAATGTGAATCAAGTAAGGGCGCGTTCTCTTTATCATAACTAATATGTTTAAAGTCGAAAGTTAAAGATATTTTCGAGATTTAATAATTATTTTATTGATAAGATATTCAAATATTTTTCTACCTGTAACTTGACGGTCTTTTATAACAAATTGCTCAAGTAAAGACACATCTCTCTCTAAGCACACTTTCAATGGGCACCAGAACAAACATCATTTTTAACCATCTCCCTTCCTTCACAAAAACAATCAATCCAAATGATGATTGAACTTCTTGCATGTCCTTTGTCTTCATAAACCATGTATGAATTATTATATGCCTTTGCAAAGGAATTTCAAAGATATACGTTAAACTTTACAGCCGTTCCTTGCTCGAGTAAGACCGAGTCACCCATTTTTTGTCACAAGTCACCTACATATTGACGTCATTTTCACATTGTGACGTCATAACATGGATCAAAACATTATATAACATCTGCTATTTATAGAACATGTTTATGACTATTTGTGTGCCAAATTTCATTCTAAACTGAATTGTGGTTTTGTAAATATAGAGATAGTTCGCGAACTTTTTGATCACTCCTCGTACGTCTTTTTCCATTATAACATGATAAAAGATCATATAAAAAACAGGCCCTTAAGAGGTCTTAAGGGTTACCAGAGTATCATGAGTTTTTTCTGTCCATATGATCACTTTGGGCCCACCTAAAAATGGCCTGTACTTAATCACGTACAGTTTGAAGAGAACTAGCTTACATTAATCGTTATGATCATAAATATGCAGCTTGCCCCTTATGAATTCAGGAATGAAATAATTAAGGTACAATAGTGTATGAGTAATTTCAATATATGATACTTTGATCCCTCGGGCCTTGTACCGGTAATCATGCAGGCAGTTTGTCTGCTAGATTTCTACGGGAACCCAAAACGATATTTTCAGTTTTTTTCAGTATATATGTAAATACTTTGTGAAAATTGATACATGTTATATATATAGCCTAACAACTATAATGTGTTTGAATCCCATTTCAAGGCTGCTGACAAAATCCAACATTGAAGCGTGTTTACAAATGTTTATAGATAATGGGTAACTCTATTGAGCAGTATCGTGCTGCTTTGGGTTTTTTTTACACCCAGTGTCATAGCATACTGATAAGGTCTAAATATGCTTTCACAGTCTTAAAAACAAAAAATTCTTAAAAATTTTACTGGCTGTATTCTGGGATTTTAATCAAAAATATAAGAGTCTAGCATCTCGATCTCTCAAAATTATTGGGTTTTTTTTTTTGTTATTATTATTTTATTTATTTATTTATTTATTTTTATTTATTTATTTTTTGCACAAGTATTCATGTTTTTCATCATTTTACTCATTGAGACATTTTACTCAGGTGACATTGAGACAAATGTTTAAATGTTAAAAATTCTCTTGATATTATTATATATTAATATTTTATATCTTAATGTCAGAAGTATTAGACATAAGATTGATTCCCGTGAATTCAGTTCAAGATTTTGATATCCTTTAAATTGATCCTTGTATGACTGATGGACTTTGGACTTTGAAACCACGAATGGCTCATTAAATCAGATATGGTTCATTAGATCGTACACAAATGAAAGTTTATTCATACAAGGTTTTAGGAGTATTTTCAGAAAAAATTGCAATTCCTTTGTTGGATGAGTAAGATTTATCAAGACTAGTCGTACAACATATTTAGAACCCATTGATACCGAAACCATATGGATAGAATTACCGGGTGTTGCTAAAAACGCGGAACGGAACGGAAAACGGAAAATTTGATGTCTCGTTTTTCACTATGCACATGTATAATTCAGACATAGGAAGCAATATTCTTTATCTAATACATGTAGTTCATATCTAATTAAAAGTTATCGTAACAATGTGATTAATTTAGATTTTTCCCCTCAAAACATGTGGCATATACATACATACAGATTTGTTCGAACAGATTTGATGTTTCTTCTTTGGACAAGACTTTTTTCTGATAAAGGAGAGCATCCAGAAAATCACAGATAATACCATATATAATAAAGGAGAGCATCCAGAAAATCAAAGATAACACCATATATAATAAAGGAGAGCATCCAGAAAATCAAAGATAACACCATATATAATAAAGGAGAGCATCCAGAAAATCACAGATAATACCATATATAATAAAGGAGAGCATCCAGAAAATCACAGATAATACCATATATAATAAAGGAGAGCATCCAGAAAATCAAAGATAACACCATATATAATAAAGGAGAGCATCCAGAAAATCAAAGATAATACCATATATAATAAAGGAGAGCATCCAGAAAATCACAGATAATACCATATATAATAAAGGAGAGCATCCAGAAAATCACAGATAATACCGTATATAATAAAGGAGAGCATCCAGAAAATCAAAGATAATACCATATATAATAAAGGAGAGCATCCAGAAAATCAAAGATAACACCATATATAAAAAAATATCAAGTGAACTTTGGTTTCGCGATATTGATATTTTTTATTGACTCCAATCCTTTGTTGTTTAGGTTAACATTGCTTGCATCTCAACTTTTTTGTTTGTCATATACACTGGACAGTTTATTAATGCTTATTCTTTCGGTTTTCATGAAAATGTACGAAAGTCTCTAAAACATTACGTAATTCTTCTCATTATAATTGTAAGACACTTTTGCTAAATGACCCAAAAGTTTATGTATGTACATTATGTAATACAGGGCGAATAGCAGATGAATTTCATTTCATTTTAGAATGTAAAACTTTGAACAGCTTTCGAGAAAATCTTTGACATCCCAGATTTTGTAAAACGCCAAACACACTTAAGTTTTCTGAAATTATGTCAACCACATATTTAAAATCTTTTTAAAAACCTTTGTATATTCATATCCAAAATAAACGACACCTCTGTCTTCCATAATTTATATGTCATCATCCCATTCTTTTCTTTTTTCATTGTATGTTTGTTGCTATACTTTGTACATATGTATATGCCTCTCATTCATGCTACTGTATCATATATTTATTTATTATTTTTTCACAACTATGACGACTTGTATACTGTATCTCATGTACCAATGATGCTGGTGTGAGTGAAATAAACGAACTTGAAACTTTAACTTGTACACTCTCTAAATCAAACAGGCACTTGGACGCAATTTATTAACCGGTAGATAGACATTTTAAACAATTTTGTTTTCTCTCTAGTCGCCCTCAAGGTGCAGTGATTAGAGCATTTGCTCTAGAGTCGCGACGTAAGGAGTTGATCCTTATGTCTTGGCTTCAAATCCACTGTACGACGTGGAGACCGGTCCTTCGGATGAGACCGTGTGAATCGAGGTCCCATTTCGCAGTATGTGCTGGCACAAAAAAAATCCCTCATTGCTCAAAGGCCGTAAGTGCACAGTACAGGTCTTTATTTGCAGCCCTCCACAGGCAAGTAGTGTCGTCTCAATATGAGTGAATATGAGTGAAAAATTCTCGAAAGGGACGTTAAACAACAAACAGACAAACAAATCTCTCTCTCTCTCGAATATAAGCGAAAAATAAAAATGAAATCTTCTTTAAAACAACGATACCTTAGTCAAATCAATATGGAAGAATTCCCACATAGTTGATTGAAGTCGATTAATGTTGTCAATATATTATAAAAGACATTTGAAGATTTAATGAGAACAACAGATCGGCGCTGTATCCTCAATATATCTTAGGTGAGCATTTTGATCCACGGGCCTTTCGATTTATAATTCTAAATCTTTTAAACCAAAAAGAAAGTATATCTCTATTAAAATCTACAAGGGGTCATTTTTCTTCACGTAGAGTATGAAGATTTTAAAGGTAATGTCACTTTTTCTACAGACAAAAGGGTCAAACTGCTACAAAAAAAACTTCAAAGAAAAGTTTCAATCTATCATTCACCAATGCATACCAGAACTGTAACTAGAGGGCCAAATGATAAACTATGGATGGATTCTCTTTTCAAGAAAACTATGCGTATTCGCAAAGGCACAAAAAACTAAAAGAGAATCTGATTGATTATATAAAAATAAGAAACAAAGTAAATATCGTGAAAAAAAATGTCATCACTAATACCTATGATAATATTAATTTTATCTAAAGGATGCTAGCAGGATTAATCAAAAACTATATTGGAAATTATTGAAAGACTTCTTCACACTAAACCGACGAGAGAAATACCACCCATTTAGTATACCAATGACAACTACAAAAATAATTTTGCAATACTAGACACTGACTAGATTGAACTCTGAAACAAATACTTCACATCTATCATATTTTTGGTTAATAGTGACAATGAACTCCCAAATACAGAATTTAAATGTAAACCGACTTAATTTGTTATGAGTTAAGTCATGTTACTGTGATGAATAAAGCCAGTCCAAGAAAGATAACTCGAATGATCTACTAGTTTCGGCTTCGGCAAATGTCGTCAGTTTCCGCAACCCCAGTTGCCATGAAACATGCGCCAAACCTTCTTCCTTTTGGAAATTTCTAGAACAAACGAAAACCCAGCAATCCCTCCCTCCCTCCCATTATTTACTATAATCGCAGTTTCTGAATTATTTCGTTTGGTTTTTTGTTGCTGTTTCTTTCCTTGTATCTTTTTCAGGATGATGTTGAACTCCTGTACCATGTTGGCAATATGGAAGTTCCACATCATGGCTTTGCTCATCGTGCGGTTCGACTCTGTCTGCCAAATTTTGCTTGAAGCACCGCTGCAGGTTCTGTTATCTTCCAGGTCCTGTGGCCAATAATTGTGCTTCCGTCATTTTGTCATTGAATCTTCTACATCATATTCTATTGATAAAGTCGATATAGACCATTTTGTGTGAACTCATTGCTGATCATTGATCTTTGCGTCTCAACTGCTTGTTGACAATTTTATTCCCATACTGTTTGGAACTATTGAACAAATATTGATCATTGTATATATTCATTGTATTGTACCATTGAACAGTCATTGTTATTATACCTCTGTCAATTTTTTCTATATAAAAATATTACGAATAAACCTGCTATTTTTTCCAAACAGCCCCTACCGTGGAATAGTTTTTGTGCTATTTGCCCATGGTGAAATAGTCATTAAACTATTCACCGGCAGCATTCTGTTTCCCTCGCTTTTCATCTCGGAACTCTTCTGGTTTTATACAGATTGTGACGTAACACAAGTAAAGACTGCTTCGGTATAATAAAACACTTATTTACTGACTATTCGGACAATAGCAAGTTTATCGTTCCCCTCGACAGCAACTATTTCCCTCGGCTGCGCCTCGGGAAATAGTTGCTGTCTTGGGGAACGATAAACTTGCTATTGTCCTCATAGCCAGTAAATAGGTGTATAATATTTGTATGCATTGTATGATTATTCATCTCTCAATTTATCTCAAAGTAAAACCATGACAGAAACTTCCAAATCATTGTTGCTTTATTCTAATAAATAAATAATTTTCCAGATATAAAAATACAAAAACATGAGATTGCAGATCTTTATAATCTTTAATTCTTGACAATCAAGCAGTTGGTCCAGATTGCATCAGTCACAAAATATTCGTCTTGTAAAGACACTAGTACTATATCAAATCCACTGTGCATATTATTTAACAAATCATTATCATTAACAACATTTCCTGATTGTTTGAAACTTTTAAATAGTCTTCTTGAAAAGGTCAAGGAAAGTCCATTTTTTGATTCCTCGACACCAGAATATAGGTTCAAATCTGTTATTATGGATATTGCAAATCATAGGCTTTTTAAAGCCCCGCGTTTTACTGAAGAAAATGCAGCTAAAACAATCCGTTTTTTTCCTTTAACTTCAATATGCCAACAAAGGAACTGACGCGATTAATATAAGTAATATCCTTAATCACAAAAGGGTCCAGTCTTGTATTCCACCATATTTCAAGTTAAAGACTACACCTTGTATTTCCTACAAATATACATCTACTATTGCTTCCAAACTTTTTAATTACAAGAAAACTTTACAGGGCCTGGAAATCGAATATCTGAAACATAATCCTCCATCGTGTTCATGTTCTTCTTCACCCTATAACTATGGTCCTACTGGACACGTTATTACTGGTGACGTAAATATAGTTGATAATGAGGACCTTAGATCAATAATTTTAAAAGGTCCTAAATATAGGGAACCCCGATCCTTCAACTGGCATCGGAATTTCATAAATATTATGGATTCTGTAGATGATTACGCCAGGCGATGGGCCAGACATGAAAAAGAAGACTTGACACTTTGTCAGAATGGATTAAATGTATCAGATTTATGTTAAAATCGCGCATTAAAAGATTGAGGGGCAATATGAGAACCTTCTATCCTACTGTATTCAATAATCCAGAAGTGAAAAAAGAATTAGATAGATTACATGATCAGTACGTACTGGTCCCTGCTGACAAAGCAGGTAACAACATTGTCTTTGTTTGTAAGGCTCATTATATTAAATGTATTTTAGAGGAACTTGAATTTAATTCTACAAGTGGTAATCCAACTTATACTCATAGTTCCCTTTCTAAGGAAGAAATTCTTCAAAATCATATGTCAGTTTTGAATATTTTTAATATTCCAAACAACCAAAATGAATTTGAATTACCATATCTTACAAACAAAGATACATAGCAGGTTCCAGTAAATGTTCATCCAAGCCTCTTTCTTTACTCCTCACTAAGATATTAACAGTAGTGAAGGAGAAACTTCCAGAGTACTGTGCAACAATATATTCGAGAAGTGGTGTAAATCAAATGTGGATACTTAAAAATTCCAAGGAACTTTTGGAAAATTTGAAATCGCAAGAATTAACCAGAATCAACAGCTAAAAAAAAAAATTACGACTTTTCAACTTTATACACAACCATTCCCCATGATAAATTAAAGTCCAGACTTTTTGATATCATTGACAGCTGCTTTTTCAATAAAAATGGAACTCGTAAATTTACTTACCTTGCCATTGGTCATTTGCAAAATTAATTTTGTTAAAAAACATTCTGATTGTATACACAAGTACTCTGAAGTTGGCATTAAAAAGATGCTTGAGTTTCCGATTGACAATATCTATGTGGTTTTTGGAGACCAGGTCCTCCAACAATCTATTGGAATTCCCATGGATACCAATTGCGCCCCGTTATTAGCAGACCTTTTATTGTATTCACATGAAGCAGAATTTGTCCAAAATTTTATACGTGAAAAGTAGAAAACACTTGCTGTGGCCTTCAACTCGACATTTAGATATATCAATGACGTATTGTCAATTAACAATGGTTATTTCCATTCTTATGTCGATTCGATATATCCCGGCGAGCTTGAGATAAAAGATACCACAGAGTCTGACACATCTGTTTCATATTTGGATATTTTACTTGAAAAAGACGTTAATGGTAATATAACAACCAAGCTATATGATAAACGTGATGACTTTAACTTTTCAATCGTCAACTTCCCTTACTTATGCAGTAATATACCTTCATCACCTGCATACGGGGTTTATATCTCTCAATTCATTCGATACGCAAGAGCATGCTCTACGTATGTACAATTTCTAAAACGAGGTAAATTATTGACAAACAAGTTGATGAAACAAGAATATCAGCAGTCTCGTTTATAGTCATCATTTCGTAAGTTCTATGGTCGATACAATGACCTTGTCAGCAAATACAATTTATCATTGAGTCAAATTCTGACTGACGTTTTTCATACTAATTGATAGGCCATTATTTACACACTGAATTGTCGACGGATTTTTCCGTTATTTCCCGATCATGACAAGGAGCACACGGCGGGTGTGACCGGTAGGCAGGGGATGCTCCCTCTTCCATGGCACCTGATCCCACCTCTGATGTTTTGGAGGTCCGTGTTTGCTCTGCTCCTATTTTGTAATGTTTAATGGACTTTTGAGCTTGAATATTGTTCGTTATCTCCATATATTTCATTTGGAAATTAGCAAATGTTCTTTTATTATTTAACAAAGATTACCCCACTCTAATTTCAAATTATAGACCAGTCTTTTTGCTGAGTTGTATAAGCAAACTATTTGAATGAATTATTTTCAAATATGTGTGCAATTACTGACATTCTCATAATCTTTTTTTTTAAGTCAATCAGATTTTTTACCTGTCCACTCTACAGTGTATCAGCTTTTAGAAATATACGATGATGTCGTGAAAAGGATTGTAAAGGTAAATTCTGTTGTATGGTTTTTGTGATTTATCCACGGCATTTGATAGAGTCGGGCATAAATGCTTTTATAAACTTAAAATGTATGGAATTAAGGTGATAAGCTAAAATAGTTTGAAAGTTATTTAAGCAACAGAACACAAGTCATGTATAGAAATTTGCTTTCCTGTGTAGGTCATGTAATAACTGGAGTCCCTCAGGATTCAATACTTGAATCACTATTTTTTTTGTTTTATGTAAATGCTGTTGCTCAAAACATGACATCTGATTGTATATTATATGCTGATGATAACTCCCTACAGCAATGTTCAGATAATATCATTCTTATTGCGCAAAATCTTAATCATCATCTTAGAACACTACCATAGAATGCTTTGGTAGTGTTCTAAGATGATGATTTATTTTTTGTACATAAATAATTAATTGAGACCATAAACGATTCTTATTCAAAAATACCTTTTGTCATAACTTTTTAATATAACGTTATACAATAAAAAAAAAAATTGGTAGACTTACTATAACAATAAATTCAACCAATTTGAATATTTAAAAAAATCAAATATATCACGATATGTTTCATTTTTTTTTAAATTTTCATTAGCCAATTGTTTAAAGTCATATCTCAAATAAATGGCACTTAAAACGAAATGAAATTAGAACGTTCAAATTAAGCATTGTTACCATTGTACATAATTTCAGATGCCTAATTCTAAATGTGAAAAATTGCTTCGTTGAAAAAAAAACGTGTTGAAAAAAATACGTGTAAATTAATTTCAGAAAACAACCTTCATTGAAAATAATTACGGAGCAGCGGATAGTAATACAATTTCGCATTGCACTCGGGAAACAAACTCTAAAAGTGCTGGAAAAACATATTAAAAATGAGCCATGCATTCGTATATGAAGGGCAAAGACGGTTTAGCTGTTTATAAAGCGTAAACTGCCCCAACCCAGGTTATACCAGTATAACTTGGGTATCTATTAAATTCATTCCTTAATTAATCTATTTAAAAAATTGAACAAGGTATAATTTTAATTCTAATATCAACACAAGATACAGGTAAGGTTAAGATGGCGGATACGTGTATGAGCGTGCTACTGGGCGATAGAAGGCAGTGACAGGATTTTCATGACGTGAACCACAACGATACCAGTAATACTTTGCGCGGGCAAAACATGTTTCTGTACTGATGTCTATAAAAATAAACGATAAATTAATAAATGAAGTTACTATAAGTTTGTTTTAGATTTATAGCATTAGTAACTCAAAATTTGATCGATCATGCTCACTAGCATGTTTCATGTCTATTCTTCTTTATCCTCTAATAAGAGCAATTAATATTTTTTTATATTACTCGTATCATGCATATATAGTTATGCATTCATCAAATAAATAGAAATGCTTTTATCATAATAAATGTGATTTATATAAGGATTTTGAAAGCTTTGGAATATGCTTATCAGCTAAAGAAATAAGACTTTTTATTTAATTTTCACCTGAACCAGCGTTGGATGCCCCTAAAGCATCGTAGAAGGAAGTGTGTATTGAAGAATCTGCTGCACATGCGTCCATTTGAATCCAACATCCGGCGCCTGCTGTCACAGTTTTACCTATAGAAATTAAATTAAAAGATATAAAGTAGTTCTACAAAAAGTAAGCATGAACAACGAATATTTTGCAATTATCAACTTAATTCAGGTCTACTCAGTAGCTGGAAAAAGAGAAATTCTTTAATTACTAGTATTACATTTAACTTAAGGTATTTAACCGAATTAGTTCCAGGTAGAGTATTTTGTTAACCTTTTAATGTAAATCACATACGGTACCAATTTTGATGCATTCCAGACATATTTTATTTTTCAGATATTCCATCGATTAATTAAGCATTTGTTTTTAATCATGATATGTAAAATCAGACAAAATAACAGCGGAATGATTTTACAGTTTAATGTATATATATTGCTAAATATACCCTCATTCAAACTTAATGTATAGAAAACGTCACAAGACAGACACTGGGATTAGATCAAAGAAGTTTGGAGAATTAATGTTTGAAAAAAAAAATCAGTACTAGCTATGCTACATCCAGTCGGATGTATTATAGTGCAATTAATTGTGGTGTATTATACTGCAAATTCCTGATTGGTTGCAGGTGTGATGATTTTTTCGTTTTCAAATTATTCAAGAGGCCTATTGCACCGGTGCTCCAGAAACTGTTATGAAGGTGTAACACAGCTGCAATTCATGATCTAGGAACTGTTGTAAATCATTTGACCCATAGAGAGTATCCAATGTTGTGCTCGAGTCATGGAAGATGGAAGTCGACAGGTTGTCTGGTCAGGTTGATTGTCTTATATTGAAGGCTTACCACGTACAGGTGGATTGCCTAATGGCGGAGGCATGCCACATTTGAATTATTTAGACCATTCTTATTGAGACTGACTACAATTATGATGTCTAGCATTTTAGTCTAGAGATTGACTTCCTCGACGTTCGCCTATCTTTGTCGTTCCTCTGCGATTAGGGAAGGTGTAGGACTTCAGAGGTAAGTAGTTCACTGTCCGTCCTGAACAACGCATTTAAACAGTAAGTACAGCTTCTGGAGTTTATTAGACTAGGGCTTGTCCCTGTGGTAGATAATACTTCTGAATAAGGCATGCTTCTATCTAGAGTTGCATTAGTAATTGAGGTCGACCAAGTGTGATTTTCCCCTAAGCAAGGGAAGGACCTTCTTTGCATATATTTGCAGACCAATAGTACATATAAAGCCAAATCGTTTTGGAGAGGATAATTATGTCATTTTAATTTGTTTAACATAGCAAAAATATGTTTTGGCATATTAAATTAATCCAAACCACAGATCCTGGAATGAACCGGGAACGGACCCCTTAATAAGCCTTCATAGGAATTAAACCGAATATAAAGATTTCAGCCGTGTTAACACGAGCATCAACGATTCCCCTATACTATTTTGACAACTTGTTGATTACAAACTTTCTCAGACGATAAAATGCAGCGATGGTGGTCTTTCAAATATTTGTTTGGAAGATCGGTCTTAGCAATTCACGTATAAAGACATCATAAAATAGAATACCTGTTGGTAGAAATATGCTCGTGTACGGGTAATCGGCATGGCTACCACAATAACGGTACTGTGCGAGAGCACGTGACAAACAGTTTTGCTGAACGTTAGAGCCGTTTCGTTCACGCTCGGCATACGCATCGTGGTGGATAATTCCTGTCTTTGGAACATGATAATTATGATCAGGGCATCCATATTCTGCAAAGAAGCAGCCTTGATTTCCTCCCAAAGTCATTGCCCCTAAAATAGGAAGAAAGTAGTTATAATTATGAATTTGTGCTATGAAAATACCACTCAATGCATAAATTCAATTAAAAAATGCATTTTATATCTTTACAATAAAAGCGGTCAATATGTGTTTTGTATCGATGAAATATTTTTCATTAGGTGGACTGATTAATATATTGTAGTTTTAAGTCACTAGCAGGATTATTTCATTCACGTGAGACGTGTCATTAGAGAGAATATGACTCTTTTAAATTTAAAAAAATGAATCTAGATATCTGTTCTACGAAGTCTTAAACCTTCCATATAGGAGACCTAAAGTTTATGAAAGTTGAATCCAATACTACTGTTCCAAGAGATCTTAAATCTTTAGATTTACATAACATTGTTACACATTATGTTTACTTAGATCTATACACGGAATTACAGCTTTCAAAAATTATACCTAGATGGTTGTTCTAAGAGGTCTTTACCTTTTCAAATATCAGTCTTAAAGCTTAAAAATGTGAATCAAATATTGCTGTTACAAAAAGCCTTTAATCTTTAGATCTTTAATCTTTAGATTCCGTACATTTACATGGCACAATATGTTTACATAGTTCTATATTCAGGGCCAGAACAATAAACATTCTTATTACCATATTATATCAAGGGCAATGAAAACTTTTCCAGATATTTATCAAAATCAGATCTACATTATTACCAGTTGGTCCGAATATGATATGGAAATAGGATTCTGTTCCACAGTATTGGACGTAGTGTGAAACTCTATGGAGACAAATAGACTGGGTGACACTGGCCATGGGATCAGAGTCTTGATGAAACTGTGTACTACTTTTGGATATCAATTCTGGATGAGCTGTGCACTTCTCCACATACAGCCAGCAACCTGTTTGAAATAACTAATAAGTGTTCATGTAGAAAATGGGCAGAATTTCATATTTCTTTTCAATCATCTTCTATCTATTTTTATCTTCCTTTTTAAGATGGTTATTTGAAGTAATTTAAGTGGAACTACACTTTAGTGCTGTTTGAAGGGGAGGGGCCGACACTCTGATAAGAATGATAACTTGTCAAGTGAAAAATCCTAATATTACTTACAGTTTATCTTATCAGAATTTACTTGCAGTTTATCTTATCAGAATTTAATAATTGAAACCTTTGAGCAAATTCATTCAAGCCCAATATATGAAGGAAACAACCTCTATTTCCTTTTGTCTAATTTTTTTCAAATAGTTTTATTATATTTGACATAAAACATTTACACCCAGTTTTAAAACCTTTCCAAAGTGGATAAGTTCTATCTTTGTATAAACCATTTTTAAAATGCTTTGATGTATCATGTACCATATACAGAATTTTTATAACTCCATGTATAACTTTTTTTTCATTGAAAAAATATTTTTGAAGGAAGAAAACTCTTTCTAATGTATTTATTCTTTTCTTACAAGCACAGATAACATTGTGATATCCTGACTTTATATCATGATCTGACATATGAATCATTTCTGAAAAAAAAAAATAAGCAGCGCTTCATAAATTTTACTATTTTTCATTTGAATCTAATGCTATAGCTCTTGATGAAAATCAATGTTGGGAAGTTTTTGTTTTTTGCTTCTTTTTTTTGAAAAATGTGAAATTCAGAGCAGGTCATAAGTATTTTTCCACAAGAACAAACAAAGATTATCAGGTTACAATACAGCTAAAAGTCATACATGTTAGCTACTTTACCATGCTTTGGAGTTGAATGAATGGTGTTAGGAGCGGATCCATCAGGTAAAAAAGAACCCTTTGGTGTGTTCGTTACAGGTGCATAGGTGGTACACGGTGAAGGGGATTTTAAAGTGGACACAGAATGTTCAGCGTATTCTGAAAGAGTTATCTTTGAAAGGCAGTGTTCCACTCTGTACACAATTGTTTACATACACATCACTTACACAAAATTAGCTTTCTCAAAAATATAGTAATCCAACTATCAAAGAGGCTATCCCTTTTCAAAAATCGGATTCTTTCTATAATGAATTCTGACACATAATTTATTCACATAAAACATTTTCTCATAGCAAGGTAATTAAAAAAACATTTTGTTGCAGTACTTTGGCTACAAATTAAGCTATGATATTTACGATTACGGAATAATATATTATGTTTGTTTACCAAAAATCCGACTTCACTTAATTCAAAATCATAAGAAGTGTTCCTTCCCATTAGATACCTACTTTTGGTGTTATAGGAGGGCCCCACAGGGTACCGCGGACCAATTTCATTCAATTGCACTGGTGTTGGAAAGTGAACTCTGTTCGTAAATTCTGATAATAGGCATCTTGGTCTGAAATCCTTCACATTCACGTTGAAGAAATCAGAGGAAAGATCTGTCTGAAATATTAGTACTGGAATATTTATTTTTAATTCTTTATTATCATTAAACTTTCGAAAGGTGAATTCAATGAATCATTTTTTTAATTCAGCAGAAATATAAAAATATTACATGTGAATCAGATTGAAATACAAGCAAATTCAAAGCAAAATTATGTATAAAACGGAATGGCTCGGGAATAGTACAAACATAAGATTAATGACATATTCATTTTTGAAAGAAGAATATAAAAAATAGCAGCATTCTTTATATGTAAAGCTACAGAATAAAAGATAAGAAGGGATTTCAGAATTTCTTCTAAATCTTGAGGTTTGTTGATCTGGAGAAGGTCTAAATATTTTAGATACAATAATTCCTTGAGGAGCAAGGATAGAGCATTGAAAGTAAAGGGGGATAATCAGTGTTTTTGAAGTTTACGTTTCCCTTGATCGTAGAATAGAAAAGATTTCATTGTTATCTTAAGGGTCACCTATTTTGAGTTGCATCAGAATAAACTCACATAACCGTTGTCTGTTACATTAAACCAGCTTGGGTTTTGCACCAATCCATTTATGAATGATGTCTTCGCACCAAAAAATATATTGTTGTAAATCTGGTTTCCTGTTGGAAAATTATTTTGTGCAAAATGTAATAAGTTCTTTTCTGAATGTGGTTTTTTTTCCTTTCATTGCTTAAAGACACGTGAATATGAAATTTCCACCATATTTTCGGAATTTAGATATTTACCCTACCTCTAGGTTCGTTTGGGCTGTTTGCTTCAATAACTGCCAATTTTGGATATCTCGAAGCCCAAAGCCCAGACTTAAAAGGTACTTCCTATAAAACAGAATATTGCATGCAATTATTTTTATTTGAACTTCTTTCAGTCAGACAATACAAAATTGTTTCAGCCTTTCCCCACACAAACCTGAAGAGATTTGTAAAGAGTTCCATCAAATCGATGATCAGTTCCTCTATGATCCACTTGCAGGGCCGACAGAGTTGCATTGTAGAAAACATTTTTTCGAATGATATTATCTCGTCCACCTCCAATATTGGCGTGAACTTCATTCTAAAAAAGAAATAAGAAAACCTCTGTAACATACCTTAAAATGGTTCTTCTATCACAATTTTTTAGAAAATATGTAAAAACTTTTATAATTATTCTTAATTTGTGTTTTCCTATTTTTTCGACTTTTAGTGCTTTATAACTTAGGGAAATTTTTTTGCAAACTAAAAATGGTGGGGAAGAAAGCAAAACTGGTTGATGGGAAAAATTACCCGTTATATGGTATTAATACAATGACAAGTTTTAGTTAAAGAACTACCGTTCTGGCAATAAAACATATTAGACTTAGGTCAAAATCTACAAATTGCGCTGAAATAGTACAGAAATCATTCAGTTCAAAATAAAAATTCCTTGTTAGATTACTGCAGGTTTATTTTCGCCCTCTGTTATTGTCGCCTTTCACATTTGTAACCAATGTTGTCCCGTTTTAAAGTTCGCCCAGACAAAGTTGTGATTAAGACATAGTTACGCTGTCTAAATTCGCCCCTTTTCGCCCACTCGCAATGATTGCAAAATTAAGTGGCGAAAATAAACGGGAGAGAATTTTTTTCTGTATAAAGTATTTCATCAGAGCACTGTTACATGTACATATAATTGCATCTGTTGAATATCAGCTTCTAGTTAATAAACAGTAATAATCAAGTTAAGTATTACAGATATTTGCACTTTACTATTTGACTTTTTTAAACAAAATGACGTCATACTCACGTCGTAGAAGACATTGTCCTCTATCGTGACTGAGGAGTATTCGTCATCAAGCATTATACCTCTGACATCTGCGCCGGGGAAGAAACGAAGTGTATGATGAATGTGGTTTTTGCGAATAATATTCCCTCTCTGTAAATATCAAGTATTATGAAATAAAATATCAACATTGCGTATAGATTTCAGTAACTTTGATCAAGCTGTGATTCGGTGATATTTTTCATATCAAAGGTTTTATTTTCTAATTCTTAAAAAGAACATAATAAAGACAAGGGCTGAGAAATTAACCATACCGACGTCCAGTCTCTTCCCGCGTGAATACCCCCACAATCCGAACTATTTTGACACGTGTGATGAACGTGGTTGTACTCCATCACGTGATCGTTGCCCTACGAAATATAAATAAACACCAAAATAAACATAAACAAAAGAAAATATTGATTCAGATATTAGACATCTTCCTAAAAGTTTAAATTTTAAAATTAAAATATTTTTCCAAGCAAACTTTTTTCCCTAAATTAAGTAAATTTTACTTTCGTGTTTTTTTTTTTCGAAGTGTTGTAACTATTTTTTAAAAATAAAATTGTAGTCTAATTATGTATGCCAATTTTTAGTAAGCCTTCTCATTTGCGACAGGCCTGCTGAACTATTTTGATTAAAGCTTTTTATCAAGGCTTGTGACGGTACAAATTGTCGTTCTGTATATATTGTCGTCAGCGACAATATGCACCTATATTCACTGCACATATTGTCATCCATCGGTACATATGTCGCAAGCTGAAAAGTTACACATGTACATATTGTAGCCAGCGACGTTATGTGTCTACCCTCAAACCCCAGTCACATTTCAAAGAACGACCAACTGCTGACGGTTTTGAGACAAAAATAGGATTCTTCGGGCGATGGTCAGCTATTCATCGGCCATTGTTTGCCCGATTTTGACCTCTTTTTTCATCGGCCGAGCGATTTAGTGTCTGTCGGGCCATGTTATAATTGCGTCTGTGGCCGATTCCTTCAACTGAAGCTGTCGTTGTATAGTCCGTTGACAAACCTTCGATCATCGTCCGACCATCGGCAGACAGTTCGTTAAGTCGATCGGTTGACATTGAGAAATTGGGTTTTCTTTAATGTCGGATGACGATGAAAATTAAACTGCGGTTTAGGAAACGATGATCAGGCAACAATTGGCCGACTTATAATAATATAATTTTTGAAAATTAAAGGTGTACCTAGGAATTAATGTGACTGCTCTGCGTCGCTCGATACCAGTGTCGGCCGATCATGCATGTTTTTCAGCCGACGATACGAGAAAAAATTGGTCGCCCGACCATCGGCTTAAATGTGACCTAGGTATCACTAGTACTGCACATATTGTCGCCTCACAGTTACAGTTGCTTAATGATTTATTTAAGTTGTTTTGTGAATATTGGTGTGTAAATCACATGTGGGCATGTCCCTCAGATTATTTCATCCAGCGCTAATTTGACGATACATATTTTCGTCTGTACACATTGTCGTCGATGCTATTATGTACATTATGTACTCCCATAACTGCACATATTGTCATCCGTCGGTATACGTGATATATTGTCTTAGACTGTACATATTGTCGCTGGCGACAAGATTTGCGTACCCTTACTACACATATTGAGATAACGATGATGGTAATGTGATGAAGATGACGGTGATAATGATGAAATAGTTAAGGAGGCTAAGTTTCACAAATTTTACATACATATATAGATATCTTTAATTTGAAATATTCATCCTTATATTAATTTCACTCTTACAAAAAAAACGATATCCAGCGCAATAAAGATTTTAACCAAGTCCATATAACTTCATATAAAAAGTTTTAAAGAGAAAACTTTTAAACAAGAGGCTAATTGGCTACAATGCTCACCTGGCACACGTTGATCCTTCTGTTTTGCTTAAGATTTTCTTCCCAATTTACATATATTCGAATTTGTTCTTCATAAGAAGATTTTGAAATAATTTTTCTATATATCTTAACATGAAACTTTGATTCCCAATGATGGTCCCAACCTACCCCCGGGGATTATGGTCTGACCAATTTAGAACCAACATTAGAATCAACACTATTTCAGGAAGCTTTCAACAAAGTTTCATCTTATCTGCTCCAGTGGTTCTGGAGAATAAGATTTTTAAAGAGTTTTCCCATATATTTCAATGGTAAACTTTGATTCCCAACCGTAGCCCAACCCTACCCCGGGGGTCATGATTTGAACAATTTAAAATCTACTCTACCTTTCACATAAGTCTCAGCTTTTTTTGCTCAGTGGTTCTGCAGAAGAATATTTTTAAATGATCCTACCTCATTTTGGCTTCTTCTTGATTATCTCCCCTTGGAAAGGAATTTGGTCCTTTATTTCAACAGCTTAGAATCCCCTTTACCCAGGGATGCTATGTACAAACTTCAGTGAAAATTTGCCCAGTGGTTCTTAGAAGAAGTTGAAAGTGTGAAAAGTTTACAGACGGAAGGACAGACAGACGAACACCGGACAACGCTTATTAGGAAGTGCCAGGGACGACCGATTATGCTTCGTTATAAACTTAATTCGGTATACATGTATCTGTTAAGATCACAATATATTTAAAAGGCACGGGGAATAAAATCACTTCGCTGTAAATGTCAATTCACTATAAGATGTTCAATATAAACATGTTTTACTGTAATAAGAAAAAAGTATGATTTAGTTAAATAAATATTCCGCTTTTTTATGTATCATTGTCATACAATTTTCTAGCCAAAAAGTTTTCTCCCTTCAGTATTGCGAGAAACTATGTCTGTCTGAATCCCTCCGTGATTGTTTGTGTGTGTGGGGATGGGTGTGAGGGTGTGTTTGTGTATGTGTGTGAGGGAGGGAGTGTGTTTGTGTTTTTTTATCTCTCTCTTCACGACCCTAGTAAATATTCCTTAAAGCAATATATCGATGTCAATATGTGCCGATGCTTAACTGTACATATTGTCGTCCGTTATGCGAAAGCAAAATAAGGCTTGTCCCGGTGTAAAGACGAATAATGACCCCCATAGAATAATGACCGGGGGGTCATATTTCAACGACAAAAAATGACCCCCCACCCGTAGAAAAAATTTTTTTTTGTAGAAAAAGAGACCTAGGGGTCAATTTTTTATGTGTGCGTCCTATAAAAAATTGACCCCTGTTGAAAAATGACCCCCTTTCCAACAGAGTGCATGTACAAAATTTATAACGGGTGACTGATGCCAAGGTTTGAACCTCAATGTTTGATATTCTTCTTTATGCCTTTTTTGACCAACACTGGATGAACGCGCAATTAAAATACAATAAAACCGCATTACATTTACCTGCAAATTTCTATCTTTTAAGCCTACTATGTTCTCAGCACATATTGAAAATCGCAAAATGGCTACTATTGGTTTTAACTGATAACGTAATTTCCCTTTATGACTGTCTTCCATTTGTTTCATATTTGGATATTTGACTGATTATAGGCATTCATAGCTAAATAACAGACAAGCGGGATGTTCTGGCTTTTCATTGGTAAACATGCATGTCTCCCAAAGTAATCAGCATGCTTTGAGTAGGATCAATCTTTTTTTTAAAAAAATGAAAGGAAAAAAAGAATGAGATAAGTTTTCAGAAATAAATACTGAAAGTTATGCAATGTATTATATATGTAAATTTTGAATGACATAAAAAGTCGTGCAAATGAGGTAGAATGTATCGAAAATGACGTAATAACTCGTGCGAACGACATCCTGTGGGCAATCAGATTTTGGAACGCAGTTTGCAGTTCGCAATTCGCAATTCAAAAGTGAACTGCATTCCAGAACGCAGTTCGCAATTCAAAATTTAAACATAAGTCATGGGGTCTGAAATTTTCAGGGTAGCCTACTAGTGGCCAGTTACCACTTCTGTGAAAAAAATGGTGATGGTACCATCTCTAGTTTCCGAGATATAGAACTCCAGTTTTTAGGCCTACTATATAATACTATATGAATAAACATCGGGCTCGGGGACATCGAAGTCCCCTGTCCCCGGGTCTGAAATTTTGAGGGTAGGGTACTAGTGGTCAGTTACCACTTCTATGAAAAAATGGTGATGGTACCATCTCTAGTTTCCGAGATATAGCCCTCCAGTTTTTAGGCCTACTATATAATACTATATGAATAAATATCGGGCTCGGGCACATCGAAGTCCCCTGTCCCCGGGTCTGAGATTTTGAGGGTAGGGTACTAGTGGTCAGTTACCACTTCTGTTAAAAAATGGTGATGGTACCATCTCTAGTTTCCGAGATATAGCCCTGCAGTTTTTAGGCCTACTATATAATACTATATGAATAAACATCGGGCTCGGGCACATCGAAGTCCCCTGTCCCCGGGTCTGAGACTTTGAGGGTAGGGTACTAGTGGTCAGTTACCACTTCTATGAAAAAATGGTGATGGTACCATCTGTAGTTTCCGAGATATAGCCCTCCAGTTTTTAGGCCTACTATATAATACTATATGAATAAACATCGGGCTCGGGGACATCGAAGTCCCCTGTCCCGGGGTCTGAAATTTTGAGGGTAGGGTACTAGTGGTCAGTTACCACTTCTGTGAAAGAATGGTGATGGTACCATCTCTAGTTTCCGAGATATAGAACTCCAGTTTTTAGACCTATTATATAATACTATATGAATAAACATCGGGCTCGGGGACATCGAAGTCCCCTGTCCCGGGATCTGAAATTTTGAGGGTAGGGTACTAGTGGTCAGTTACCACTTCTGTGAAAGAATGGTGATGGTACCATCTCTAGTTTCCGAGATATAGAACTCCAGTTTTTAGACCTATTATATAATACTATATGAATAAACATCGGGCCCGGGGACATCGAAGTCCCCTGTCCCGGGATCTGAAATTTTGAGGGTAGGGTACTAGTGGTCAGTTACCACTTCTGTGAAAGAATGGTGATGGTACCATCTCTAGTTTCCGAGATATAGAACTCCAGTTTTTAGACCTATTATATAATACTATATGAATAAACATCGGGCTCGGGGACATCGAAGTCCCCTGTCCCGGGATCTGAAATTTTGAGGGTAGGGTACTAGTGGTCAGTTACCACTTCTGTGAAAGAATGGTGATGGTACCATCTCTAGTTTCCGAGATATAGAACTCCAGTTTTTAGACCTATTATATAATACTATATGAATAAACATCGGGCTCGGGGACATCGAAGTCCCCTGTCCCGGGATCTGAAATTTTGAGGGTAGGGTACTAGTGGTCAGTTACCACTTCTGTGAAAGAATGGTGATGGTATCATCTCTAGTTTCCGAGATATAGAACTCCAGTTTTTAGACCTATTATATAATACTATATGAATAAACATCGGGCTCGGGGACATCGAAGTCCCCTGTCCCGGGATCTGAAATTTTGAGGGTAGGGTACTAGTGGTCAGTTACCACTTCTGTGAAAAAATGGTGATGGTACCATCTCTAGTTTCCGAGATATAGCCCTGCAGTTTTTAGACCTTTTATATATAGACCTCCTATAAATAGCAGGCAAATCCCTTCCCATTATTCTTCTCTCTGGGAAAACCCCCTGGATTTTATAGGAAACTGTGTTTAGCTACCACATGTAATACTAAGTGAATTAACATCGGGCTTGGAGATATTTTAATTAATATACACAAGAACATTTTAAAACACTAGTCTCATTGCTTCCTTGATATTACAACTTTTAAAATTTTTATTGCGATGGATATGTTACATAATATATTTTTTCAGTTCTGTAAACCTATGATTCCATCAATGAATGAACTACTATGAACCAATCTCTATTGAAATTAAAATTCCTCACAGCATTGCAATATGACGTACATGTTTTAGTTATCATTGAGAAAAGTGATTGTCACTTTGTTTAATATTTTGATACATATTTCAATAATTGTAATGTTATCCATTTTTGAAATTTCATGTTCATTTATGGTCATTTCAGAATAATATTATTTCATAAAAATTAAATAATCTGTCAACTAGAAATAAACTGAATACGTGTACATGTGCGTGATAAGTAATTCGGGTTGATAGGTTGTTCACCATTTTTTAGACGAATCCGGCAATTTCAAAAAAGGGGGAGGGGGCGGGGGATTTTAAAAAAGTGGAAGATGATATCCAATATGTAGAAGATATCAATATATATAATTTAAAACGAAATGTTCTTCTAATTTTAGAATTCATCCTCCATAAATATGTAGAAATAATATCTATATTTAATAAAGGAAAATCCAAAACCTTTTTTCAAAGTAGAAATAATTTTTATTAAACTTTTGTTTGATATTATAAAATACATAGGCAACATTTTTTTAAAGATGTCAGACATAAATTAAAATATAAGCATATATATCAAAATGTAAATATGGAACATTTCGGTGAACAACCTTAATAAAGATGCTTAAAAACGGCTTGAATTTACGAAATAATCATTATATTAACTTTTAACTATTATTTTATAAATATATTTAAATTCTTAATACTAGTATCAGGGTAATTTTCAATTAGAAGTATAACTATGAACATGTATGAAAAAAAACATAAGTAGAAGTAATTGCCCTTGCCAAACTTTTTTCTTTACTATTGACAAACTATAAAAGAAATAAACTATTGAAGGATATTTTTACAATATTTCTATTACACCAAATGAAAGCATTTTTTTTTAATGAGAATCATTCTTATTATCCACGAGGCTCAAAACCTATGACGTCACATGGGGTTGAAGATACCTTAAATATAAATAATAATAATAGACTCATGAAAGAAGTGTATATCCTTTCTAATCGTGCGTTGAGTTTGTAATACAGAGAGAGAGAGAGAGATTCCGAGATTCCAAAATCTAAAAAAAAAAAAAAAAAAAGAAAAAAAAAGATCCGATTAAGTTAGTGTTCCTATGTGGATGCTTGTTCGGTTCGGGGGGGGGGGGGGTCATTTATAACGAATTTACTTAATGTGTTTGTTTGTTTGTTCTTTGATTAACGTCCCTTTCCAGAATTTTTCACTCATATGGAGACGCCACCAATTGGCGGTGGAGAGCTACAAATTTTGACATATACTCGGCACTCAGGGCCATTGAACAGTGAGGGATCTTTTTCGTGCCAGCATCTTCTACGACACGGGACCTCGGTTTAAAATACGGTCTCAGCCAAAGGACCGGTCTCGAAGTACTCAATGTTGTATTAAGTTCATTTAATTTATTGCTATTTGTTTTGTCCGTCGCAAACATTCCATTATTTTCAGTTTCCTCTCTGAGGCGCCGTTTCGGTATTTACTGCCATAAAGTGATATCACCTATTCAAATAGGTGATATGACCTAATCGAATAAGTGATATCACCTATTCAATTGGTGATACCAGTATCACCTATTCGAATAAGTGATATCACCTACTCAGCTTCTGAATTGGTGATATCACCTATTCGAATAGGTCATATCACCTTATCATATTGAAATGGTGATATCACCTAATCGAAAAGGTGATATCATCTATTCAAATTATTTTTGAAATAAAACTCCTCTCAAGACTAGAGACTCTGAAAGCCTCGTTTACTTTCACTTGAGTTTAAAATTTGTTAATGTTATCGAAAAATCTCGTGAGTCAGGTGACAAGATTTATACAATTCATTCTTTATGAACACGAATAATCATAGCTGAGAGAACTCAGAAACTATCAATAAATTTTGCAAAACTAATCTGCGAGTGCAATTTATATATCTTTACAGGGATAGATAACATAAAGTCTTTAAAATGTTTTGGATTTACTGGGCAGCCCAAATTTTCTTGGGGCCAATGGAAAACTAGATAGTCTTGAGGAAGGGAGCATTCATTATTTTATAATGTAAGAATTGCAATTAGGTGATATCACCTATTCCAATTTGTGATATCACTCATTCCAATTGAAAAGGTGATATCACCTATTCGAATAGGTTATATCAATTATTCGAATAGGTGATATCACCTATTCATCTCGAAAAGGTGATATCACCTATTCGAATAAGTGATATCACTTCAATTCAAGGGTGCCTCTTTCAAAATTGTGAAGTTTGAGACCCCCTCCCCCCCCCCCCCGGGCTAGGGGTACTGCGGGAGGGGGTTCTATTGATTTAATAGTGATTTTATAGTGAAAATGCATTATTTCTGTGAAAATCTTCTTTGTTCCAGTGTATTAAGCAAACAAACCAAGTATATAGTTATGATGAGCATGGAAGCCTTTTCCAAAATTGTGAATGTCATGGCCCCTTGTTCAGGGGTTCTGGGGCCCGTTTTACAAAAGACCAAATTTTAACTATGCTTATTACTCTCTATATTACAAATGTTAAAAAATGGTTTTAATCGTTTTAAAACGAATTTAACAAGATAATTTTAAGCTAGGAATTTCAAACAGAATTATCAATTCTGTAAAATTTTACAATCAACTTAAACCTTTGAACTTAGGCGTATTTTTGTTTGTTTTTTTTTTTTAGGGCACCTGAGTCACTCAGGTGACCTATTGCTATCTCTTTTCATCCGTTATCGTGCGTCGTCCGTCGCTCTTCGGTCGTAAACTTTTGAACATTTTCAGCTTCTTCTCTGGAACCAGCAAACCAATTTCAACCAATTTTGGCATATAGCATCTATGGGTGAAGGGGAACAAAAATTTTGAAATTCGTGGCCCCTGCCCCCCTGGGGCCTGCGGGGTGGGGCCAAAACCATCAAAATTAATGCAATCTTTAAAAATCTTCTTCTTTACTCCTGGACATCAAGCAGTCAAACTGTTGGCATGATTATAATAAGCACTGAGCCCTCCACCAAAATTGTGAAATTCATGGCCCCAGGGTTAGGGGTTCTGGTGCTAGGGCGGGGCAATATAGATCATATAGTGAAAGTGCATTATTTCTTTGAAAATCTTCTCTGCTCCTGGGTATTATTGAAACAAATTGAATACATAGTTATGATAAGCAAGAGTGACTCTACCAAAATTGTGAAATTCATAGCCCCAGGGTCAGGGGTTCTGGTGCTAGGGCGGGGCTATATAGATAATACAGTGAAAGTATATTATTTCTTTGAAAATCGTCTTCTCTGCTCCTGGGTATTATTTAAACAAATGCATAGTTATGATAAGCAAGGATGCCTCTTCCAAAATTATGAATTTCATGATCCCTGGATCAGAGATTCTGATGTTAGGGCGGTGCTCTATTAATTATAGAGTGGAAATGCATTAATGCTTTAAAAATCTTCTCTGCACCTGGGCATATCAGAGGCAAAAAGAGTAAAAGTTTTAATAAGGAAGGGTATTTTTACCAGATTTTTAAACATCAGGAGCATTTGGTCAAGTGTTCTGGTCCAGGCCAGGGCTCTATTAATTTGTATTCTACTGAGAGGAGTTATTCCTCTTTGCCATTTACTTGTGATAATTAATCACTGTATATAATGTACTTGAAAGGTTAATAGAATAGGAGAATTATGCAAGAATTTTTATTGTATAATACAAAAAGTACTTTCATAGTTTTAATGATCAGGTAGACTTGTAAATAATAGATAAATAAAAATGAGACAAGAGACAATGAGAGGGCGGATCTTAAATCGTAAAACACGACGGCATCACCATGTTTTTCATAAAGGTTTTTTGACAATAATACCCAATGCGTCTCGAATATGTTTCATAGTATCCAGCACTTAAATTTATCCCTATTGTACAAGTTCTAAGTCGGAAGTCAATTGGCTTCATAAAATTTCTAATGAATAACACAGGTGGACCTGGGCCAAAATGCAAACCTGAGAAACTTTAGCCCCGCTTTTATTTAAAAGAAATTTCTCTTTTCCTTTTTTTTAAGAAAAACTGTGATTCAGTTATTATTATAGACCTTACTCGAAGTGGTATCTGAATCAACACAGCATACGCGCGCATGCTTTGATATCAACGTGACTATATTGGAACTGAAGTTCTGGAAAAGAGGTTTTTTTTCCTCTTTTACTTGTAATAAGATTTGATCTCAATTTTAGCCATCTCCATTACAAGATTAAAAAAGGGAATCAACACAACTTGGATATGTCTCAAGATTAAGGGTTAAATATTGTGCTCAACCTGCAGTGGACCAATAATTCTTGAAAAGATTTGATAAATCCAATATATCTTTCAGTTTAAAACGAGTACTTAAAATTTCAGACCCCGGGGCAGGGGACTTCGATGTCCCCGAGCGCGATGTTTATTCACTTATTTTTATAAAGTTGCCATAAAAAGTGGAGGAGTGTACCTCGAAAACTAGAGATGGTACCATCACCATATTTTCACAGAAGTGGTAATTGACCCCAAGTACCCCACTCCCAAAATTTCAGACCCCAGGACAGGGGACTTCGATTTCCCCGAGCCGATGTTTATTCACTTAGTATTATATAGTAGCCATAAAAAGTGGAGGGGTGAATCTCGGAAACTAGAGATGGTACCATCACCATATTTTCACAGAAGTGGTAACCTAATCTAGTACCCCACCCAAGATTTCAGACCCCAGGACAGGGGACTTCGATGTCCCCTAGCCCGATGTTTATTCTCTTAGTATTATATAGTAGCCATAAAGAGTGGAGGGGTGGATCTCGGAAACTACAGATGGTACCATCACCATTTTTTCACAGAAGTGGTAACTGATCCCTAGTACCCTACCCTCAAAATCTCAGACCCGGGGACAGGGGACTTCGATGTCCCCGAGCCCGATGTTTATTCATATAGTATTATATAGTAGGCCTAAAAACTGCAGGGCTATATCTCGGAAACTACAGATGGTACCATCACCATTTTTTCACAGAAGTGGTAACTGACCACTAGTAGCCTACCCTCAAAATTTCAGACCCGGGGACAGGGGACTTCGATGTCCCCGAGCCCGATGTTTATTCATATAGTATTATATAGTAGGCCTAAAAACTGGAGGGCTATATCTCGGAAACTACAGATGGTACCATCACCATTCTTTCACAGAAGTGGTAACTGACCACTAGTACCCTACCCTCAAAATTTCAGATCCCGGGACAGGGGACTTCGATGTCCCCGAGCCCGATGTTTATTCATATAGTATTATATACTAGGCCTAAAAACTGCAGGGCTATATCTCGGAAACTACAGATGGTACCATCACCATTTTTTCACAGAAGTGGTAACTGACCACTAGTACCCTACCCTCAAAATTTCAGATCCCGGGACAGGGGACTTCGATGTCCCCGAGCCCGATGTTTATTCATATAGTATTATATAGTAGGCCTAAAAACTGCAGGGCTATATCTCGGAAACTACAGATGGTACCATCACCATTTTTTCACAGAAGTGGTAACTGACCACTAGTACCCTACCCTCAAAATTTCAGATCCCGGGACAGGGGACTTCGATGTGCCCGAGCCCGATGTTTATTCATATAGTATTATATATTAGGCCTAAAAACTGCAGGGCTATATCTCGGAAACTAGAGAAGGTACCATCACCATTTTTTCATAAAAGTGGTAACTGACCACTAGTACCCTACCCTCAAAATCTCAGACCCGGGGACAGGGGACTTCTATGTCCCCGAGCCCGATGTTTATTCATATAGTATTATATAGTAGGCCTAAAAACTGCAGGGCTATATCTCGGAAACTAGAGATGGTACCATCACCATTTTTTCATAGAAGTGGTAACTGACCACTAGTACCCTACCCTCAAAATCTCAGACCCGGGGACAGGGGACTTCGATGTGCCCGAGCCCGATGTTTATTCATATAGTATTATATAGTAGGCCTAAAAACTGGAGGGCTATATCTCGGAAACTACAGATGGTACCATCACCATTTTTTCACAGAAGTGGTAACTGACCACTAGTACCCTACCCTCAAAATTTCAGATCCCGGGACAGGGGACTTCGATGTCCCCGAGCCCGATGTTTATTCATATAGTATTATATAGTAGGCCTAAAAACTGCAGGGCTATATCTCGGAAACTACAGATGGTACCATCACCATTTTTTCACAGAAGTGGTAACTGACCACTAGTACCCTACCCTCAAAATTTCAGATCCCGGGACAGGGGACTTCGATGTCCCCGAGCCCGATGTTTATTCATATAGTATTATATAGTAGGCCTAAAAACTGCAGGGCTATATCTCGGAAACTGGAGAAGGTACCATCACCATTTTTTCATAAAAGTGGTAACTGACCACTAGTACCCTACCCTCAAAATCTCAGACCCGGGACAGGGGACTTCTATGTCCCCGAGCCCTATGTTTATTCATATAGTATTATATAGTAGGCCTAAAAACTGCAGGGCTATATCTCGGAAACTACAGATGGTACCATCACCATTTTTTCATAGAAGTGGTAACTGACCACTAGTACCCTACCCTCAAAATCTCAGACCCGGGGATAGGGGACTTCGATGTGCCCGAGCCCGATGTTTATTCATATAGTATTATATAGTAGGCCTAAAAACTGGAGGGCTATATCTCGGAAACTAGAGATGGTACCATCACCATTTTTTCATAGAAGTGGTAACTGACCACTAGTACCCTACCCTCAAAATCTCAGACCCGGGGACAGGGGACTTCGATGTGCCCGAGCCCGATGTTTATTCATATAGTATTATATAGTAGGCCTAAAAACTGGAGGGCTATATCTCGGAAACTAGAGATGGTACCATCACCATTTTTTCATAGAAGTGGTAACTGACCACTAGTACCCTACCCTCAAAATCTCAGACCCCATGACTTATGTTTAAATTTTGAATTGCGAAGTGCGTTCTGGAATGCAGTTTACTTTTGAATTGCGAACTGCGTTCCAAAATCTGATTGCCCATACGGTGGATATATATATTTCTTAATAAGAAATGGTGAAGATAACGAACAGTGATGATTTTAAAATATCCACAATGAGTACAAATTTGTTAACAGGGCATAAAAAAGGACCCCCGAAAATTGCAGAGGTGGGATCAGGTGCCTAGAAAGAGTAAGCATTTCCTGTTGTCCCGTCACACCCGCCGTGAGAGCTCTGAATAAATCAGGTAAACGGGACATTCCGTTGTCGAATTTAGTATAAAAACAAGGGCCAAACAATTGACCTAATTATAGGTTTTATTTGTTGACAGGGTCATTGATACGATCATTAAATCTACGAAATGCTGACTTTAAACGAGGTTGTTGAAACCCCTGTAACATCAATTTACATGTATCTGTCAGTAGCCTGTCTCGATTTAAAAATTAATCGTGCTCTTGGATATCGAATAAGTTGGTAGACGTAAACATTATATGCAAATGATTGCAGAATAATACTTCATAAATAAGGAAAATTGACAGTAGAAAAGGCTGAAGTCATCCCGTTTGTCAGACAATTTAGTTGTTAGTTAATCTTTATGGTCTATAGCCAGTAGAACGTCCAAATATGAAGCAGACGTGACAATCATAAGAAGGACATAAAATTTCTGCATGTCTGAATTATATACAATCTTAAAATGTGCATTCAATTTTATTTATAAACAGTGGTCTACTCTATGGGAATTTCTTTTCAAGTATATAGAAGTAATACAGGAGAATCCCAGTATAATGTACATTCAAGTCTGTTAACATGGTCGTCTGAGAATATGATACATACATGTAAGAGGAATATTTTTGAATCAAATTTAAAACAGTGATACATTTGTCAAATCAATATGGAAACATTTTCAATACAGTATATATTGAAGTAGATTAATGTTTTCAATTTATAATTAAAGACAAGACTATATTATTGACCTTCAAGGGGAATACATGTATAAGGATTTATTTTTCCTACATTAAAATAAAAATAGATTGAAAACAATTCTGAAAAGTTATTTCACCTGCATTTGAATTCTACTCAAGTGAACATAATATTCAGGCACAAAGAATCGGAGAAGAGGGAGGGATTGTTTTAGCCATTTCTAATTTGAAAATGTTCATTGAAAGTCTTGTAACCACCCCCTCTTTCTTATACAGTATAGTTAAAAAATCTCTCCTACTTGAGTGAACAAGATGAACATTACATTCAGGGATATAGAATCAGGGATGGGGTGTCCACCCCCTTCCACTTCCATGAAGGTATTCTTTTTTATTTTTTCGCTTGAAAATGGTCATTGCAAGTCTGGTTGTCCTACCCCCAACTTTTTGATACAATAGAGTAAAAGAAAATTCCACTTACATCAATAAACTTTTTGAGGGGTTCATCAAAGATATTTTTAACTAAAAGTATTTTTTGACTCTTATAATGCGCCATTTCCCCTTTCGATGCTAAGCCCGACATTTATTTTTTCTACATTGCACCAAAACTACATTTCAAATGCAAAAATACTACTGCATGGTTATGCTTATGTTAACTCCTATTCTTTAACTGTGTTTGGTTAGACTTGAGCAAATGTAAAGAAACTTGACATGTCTGCGTAATCAGTTTGTATCAATTTAATCGTTGAATCATATTGCTATTTTTCTGTCAGGACGATCAGTGATTTTCCACCATCGAAAAACAATGCTGTGACGGTACATATTGTCGTTTTGTACATATTGTCGTCGGCGACAATATGTACCTACCCTCACTGCACATATTGTCGTCCATCGGTATATATTGTCGCCGGCGACAATATGTACCGAGACGAGCCTTATTTTCTTCCTGCATAATGGACGACAAAATGTACAGTCAAGCACCAGCACATATTGTCGTCGGCGACAATATGTACAGTCAAGGTCGGCATATATTGTCGTCGATATATTGTTTTGACGAATACTAGTATTTCCTTGAGAAAGGAAAGAGAGATTTACAAACACACACACGCGCGCGCACGGAGGGAGACAAACACCATTTCTAACAATACTGTAGGGAGAAAACTTTCTGGGCAGAAAATTGTGTCCAGGATTGATGTACATCACTATGATATGTCAAAATACCGTAATTCTTTGAGACATCTGATAAATCAGCCTAATCTTTTTTCTTGTAAAATATACTTGGGAGATTGAATACACGTATTAGTTTTTTTGTTCAGTAGTAATGATTTTTTTTTGGAAATTAATTTTGCGTTTTTCTTATATACAATCATATGTAGATTAATTGGTGTTGAGGTTCACATTTTTAGATCACCTGAGCTGGAGTTCAAGTGAGCTTTTCTGATCGCATTTTGTCTGACCGTGCCTCTGTCTGTAAACTTTTCACAATTTCAGCTTCTTCTCAAGAACTACTGGGTTAATTTCAACCAAACTTGCCACAAAGCATCAGCGGGTAAAAGGGATTCAAGTTTGTTCAAATGAAGGGCCAGGCCCTCTTTCAAGGGAAGAAGTTAAGGATTAGTAAAAATTTAGTGACATCTTTTATAAAATCTCAAACACCACTGTGTCAGAAATGATGAAACGTATGTGAAAGCTTCATTATGACTTGTAGATTCAGTTTTACATGTATTCAGATCATGTCTCTCGAGGCTACAATAGGTGATCAAATTTTTTTCAAAGAATATTTAGAAAAAAAAAATCCTTCATTTTTTGTGCTGGGTCAGAAGAGATGATACTTATGTGAAAGCTTCGTTTTATAGCGTACGATCAATTTTGCGTAGCTGACACGAAAAAAAATCCCTAACTGCTCAATGACCATGAGTGCCAAGCATAGATCTAAAGAACTACACACGCTAGCTCTCGATTCCCGCCTACATTTTACACCCATTTAATTCAATACTAATGACAATTTGGCCGTAAAATCTTTGTTGAATGCAAAGAACAGTTCAATAGTAATTTTAATTCCAGTGTTAAATAGTTATTTACCCCTAATTCCAGCTCTTTGAATAAGGGGGGTAGACGATATTTTTCACTGAAATCGGGCTTTAAAGCATCACCACGTTTTAAAATATTCTTGGATATGAATAAATTTTTCTCAGATCTTTTCTATTACTCATATAAAATTAAACATATATTATTTATAAAATACAATGTTTTAGTTGTAAACCCAAATGATATTGGTAAAAAAAAAATAACCATTTTGGTAGTTTTTTGTCTGTTAACATATGTTCCCCCCGTGAAACAACAAAAGCTTTGGTATGAATTTGTGAAAGGACAGTCCATATTACCTGTAAAAAGGAATTTTGTTACACCATGGGGGGGGGGGGGGTTCTGTTGTTTTCTATAGTGAAAAATCATAAGTTTTACCAAAATTATTGAGTTATCTCTCATTGTTTTCCCAAAGAAGTAATGTCTTATGAAAATTCATATGAATATCTATATAGATATGAAAAATCATTCAAATATGTTAACTTTTGAAAAATGACTTGGAGGTAGGAGGGAGAACAATACTATAGTTTGCAGTTCTTTGCAGCCCTCTATCGGCAAGTGGTGACGTCTACGAATAAAAAAAAATCTCTAGATGGTCATTATAAAAACAAAGACAAAATCATTTTGTTCAAATTATGACCCCATGGAATAGGTTGGGATCACAATGGGTGATTAAAGTCTTACATAGGAATATATACAGAAAATATTTAAAAATCTCATAAACCAGACTATAGGACCGGCGCATCCCCCCCCCCCCCGGTTTAATTTTTTGTCTGATTTGGTAAATTCTGTTTGTTTAACTTGTATATACTCTCAAATACTCTCAATTTAGTCCACAGGTAGATTTCATATTTCAGTAATTTACTTAACATATACAGTAACACACTTTTACATGCAAATGACTTTTTAAAAATATTTTAGCTTGTCAAAAAAAAGAACCACCCTCTCTTTTGTCTGGATCCACCACTGAGAACAGCAGTAAGCCCGTGAATAGTGATACGTATATGGAAGTTTCCTCAGGTAGCGCAGATTCAAGCATCTTCATATCAAACCGGGCCTAGGTTTGGGCCACAATAAACGATCAATTTTTTACATAGGAATATAATTCTTTAATGATTATCTTCTCAAAAAGAGATTAAGGCAATGCAACAGAGCAAAACAAAGCAATGATTAGTCATATTTATATGGATTGTTGATTGATTGATTATTATTATTATACCTCTACTGAATTTTTCCCTATACATGTATAACATTAGATCGCTAGATGTGACTATTTCCCTAGAAATCATTTTAAAAGAATGGACTAATCCCCGTATGTTAGTCAAGTGAGCTAATCCCCGCTTCGAAAGCTAATTCCCGGTTATCCGTAATCCTCTAGGTTTTACATTAAAATTGGTATTATATGTGAATGGACTAATCCCCGTGTGTTAGTTCATTGACCTAATCCCTGCTTTGAAATCGCGCTATCTGAATCCTCTAAATTTTACGTTTGTATCGGTTTAATAAAACAGTTAAAAGTAAATCATTGAGGCTTCGCCTCGGGAAATAGTCCTGGCCTTGGGGAACTGAAATCTTGCTAACTCCCTCAATGATATACCTTAACTGTATATTGTTGTTTAACACCGAGCTGGCAATATTTCAGCCATATTTTGACGAGAACATTTAGTGTATATGGCCATTTTTGAAGTTTATAGTTTCTCTGGCCATATTTATATGGATCATTGCCGTGCATTGTCATGCGACATGTTCTGATGGGTGACAATATGCAGAGTGAGGGTAGGTACACATTGTCGCCGGCGACAATATGAACAAGACGACAAAATGTACCGTCAAAATCACGCTGCATGAAATAGGATACGAGACACGTCAGTGTGATATACACCCCAATTACATTCACAAAACTACCAAAAAACAACAAAAGAAGTCTTTAAGCAACAATATCTGTGGGGCGACAATATGTACAGTGAGGGTGAGGCACATAATGTCGCCAGCGACATTATGTACATGTGTTACTTTTCAGCCGGCGACAATATTTACCGATGGACGACAATATGTGCAGTGAGGGTAGGTACATATTGTCGCCGACGACAATATGTACAAAACGACAATATGTACCGTCACAAATGCTCTCCTCGCCTTTTGTGCTCAATAAATCTTTAACTCCACTTGATTCTGAATCATTAAATTGACCTTAAAACAGCAATGATTGTATAATGTAATGAGATCAATATACATGTATCATCGATTTATTCCCAATGAAGCTCAAGTGAGCATTTTGGCCCTTGATTTATTATTTTTATTTTGCCCCCTATAAGTTTCAACTTTAATCCGTTCTAATTCACAAGGGGTCATTATTCTACGGGGGTCATTTTTCTTCACGTAGGGTTTGCAGGTTTTTAGGGTTATGAGACTTTTTCTACGGGCAAAAGGGTCATTTTTCGACGTCGAATAATGACCGGGGGTCATTTTTCGCCGTTGAATAATGACCGGGGGTCAATATTCGACGTCGAAAAATGACCCCCGGTCATTATTCTATGGGGGTCATTATTCGTCTTTACACCTGCACATATCGTCGGCGACAATATGTACCGAAGGATGACAATATGTACATTGAGGGTAGGTATATATTTTCGCCAACGACAATATGTACCGTCACAAGGTTAGCCTCTAACTCCAGATTGAGGCCATTCACTTTTTATTACGAAGGGATGCAAGCTTAAAGGAAAAACCTTTTAACGATTTATTATTTATAAAAGAAAAAAGAAAAGAAAACACACAAACTTTTAATCGGGAAGCATCCATTTATTTATTTTTTTAATCATTAAGATAAAGTTAAAAGAGCAGCGTACAATAACGGGTGTCATCAAAGATTTATCTCTCAGCAAGAACAATTGATATCGTTTGTTCAATGTTAGAAGTTAAAGTACTCACGTGCCATCTTATCGCCGTGTACTGTCCAGTATGCATATTGTTATATCTGACCCGTGCCCCAACACCACTCAGGTCGAGGGCGTTGGCCCCCACCCCCGTCTCCCGGCTAAACCTCCAAATGAGATTATCTGTCACTAAATTTCCCGAGGGGGTTAGTGTGGTACGATCGCCTCCTAAACAATGTCATCAGAAGAATTTTTTTCAAAAAACTTTAAATAAACTGTTTATGATGTAGACTTGAAATAAACTGATATTGTAAACTCTTGCCTTGTAAATAAATCCCCCCATCGCCATCGTGAAGATTGCAGCGAGTTATGGTGACGTTACGTGAGTCCCCGGGGCAAAAAATGTTGTAAGAACCTGTCAAATAAAAACAAACCTATTTTGAGCACTTTCTGTACTTCTGTCAGCTAATTTTAAATAAAAACTTAATTGAATAAATTTATATGAAAGGAATTGATGGCAAACTAACAACTAAACTCTGTGATAAACATGATGACTTTGAACAACTTTTCTATTGTCAACTTCCCTTATTCATGTAGCAATATCCCTGTATATATCCACGGACTATACGCCTCCAAGTTGATTTAATACACAAAAGCAAGTTCTACCAGTATTGATGAACAATTTCCCAAACAAGATAGCCTATTGACAAATAAGTTGATGATACAAGGATATCGACAACCTCGTTTAAAGGCAATATTTCGCAAAGTCTATGGTGGAAACAACGACATTGTTTGCAAATGCAATTTGTTGATAGGTCGAATATTGACAGACGTCTTTAATATAAATTGTTAGGCCATTATTACTAATCCTGGGTATTAAAAGAAGCCCAAACTAGAAAAAAAGACCGAAAGCAGCGCAAATATTTAGGAAACCACAAAGGGAGTTGCCAGGGCTGAACTGCTTTTCAGAACGTGATACAAATTCTGTCAAACGGTATTTTCACGTGTTTCTCCTAAGGCATTGTGCATAGCATTTGTAAGTCACGTGATATCACCCATTTAAACATCCATAGCATGTTTGTTTTGTCAATATAGTTTTTTTTACCGAAATTTCTGTTAAAAATATTGCTGTCAACCGAAAAAAAACCAGCAACATGATTTATTTTTATACATATTTTTTTTTTATGCATACACGTAGATTTATTTTGTAAGAAAAACTTTCGTCTAATCGGCCGAAGCGACTTTAATTGGTTCACAAAAGTAAGTTAGGCTGGAAATTTTCTTGAGATGCAGTATCAGCGTTTACAGACTTTGCAATAGGAATTTTGTATGATTCTTGTTTATACATGTATGAGGTCGCATTGCATTTCATTAAATCTAGCACATGTATATATTTTTTTTTTCTCAGAACACACAAAAAAATTACTTTTCCCCTCTAACACGACACTACTCTAAGTCTTTCTTTACTTTATGAAGCTGGTTTTATTTTTTAATTCCTTTGTTACACTTTGAGAAAGCTTACGCTTAAAAAATTCAGCAATGTATATTTCATTTTAAAATTCAACTAGTTGTTTCATCCAGTATACATGCGCACATAACACGCACTTGCAAATTGATGTTTTAAATAAGAACTGTATAACCTGAGTTCTTTATCTCCATTTGTTCAAAATTAACATTTCTGACGTTATGGCCCTTTAGTCCAAACCTCCTGCAGGCCTCCAAAGTAAAACCCTTGAACACTAAATTACTGGCTCCATCAAAGCTGAAAAAAAACGTAAAAGCTAACTGAAATATGATTATCATAGAAGAAATCTTCTAAATAATAATATTATGAATAAGAAATTGACATTAAAATTGAAAATTTAGTGTTCAAGTACACATATTTACGTATCATTCTTCAACAAGAGGCCCATGGGCCACATCGCTCACTTGAGCTCATTGGCTATGAAGAAGCAGAAATCAGTTCAGTATTCAAAGGGGGGCAGACTTTAATTTACACTACCTCAGGATAGTTCCATATCAATATTTATAATTATGGCTTTACTGTACTTAAACAGAAGAATTTAAAATATTTTCCCCTATGTTTTCCACCGTTATGGTAGCTCATTCTGTAGAGCGCTCGCTCCGTGATCGGAAGGCCGTGGGTTCGAGCCCCGACCGCGACTGACCTAAGTTGATAAAAAAAAATTGATAGCAACTGTTCCTTCGCCAAGCGCTCGACACTTTGAAGTGAAAGTTGCGGGTCCTTCGGATGAAACCTTAAAAACCGAGGCCCCGTGTCACAGCAGGCGTAGGCACGATGTTCAATCACCCTGAATGCTGAGTAAAGGTCTAAATTTGAAGCCCTCCACCGGTATATGGTGAAGACTCTATATTAGGGAAAAATTCTCGAACCCTACGTAAAACAACATATAAAACTCTGATCTCTCATTGTGGCCCCACCCTACCCACTCTAAATTTGAACAAATTTGAATCTACAATACCTGAGGATTCTGATTAATCATGGCTTTGCTGTTCTTGAGCAGAAGATTTTTTCAAGATGATGCCAACAAACTTGATTCGACAATACCTAAGGTTGCTTCTATATAAATATGACTAATAATGGCTTAGTGGTTCTTGAGAAGAAGAGTTTAAAGATATGTCCTATGTAAAAGCATTTTACAGTAGTAAAGGATTTACCAAAAGAAAGTTTCAAAAATGTAATTAACTAAGCAGGAATTAATTAACAAAGAGTGCATTGAAGTCTACAGGGACTAGCAAATTTTTAGAAAAAAATTCAAATAATAAGAATATCAATAAATATTGTGGTGGAAAGATGCACCAAAACATTAGAAATAGAATGACAATTGAAAAAGATTTATTTTTACCAGATAAGTTTTGTAAAATTGATTTTTTTTGATTCATTGATTTATTTTATTCCTATGTAAAACTTGACCCAGTGTTGTGGCCCTGCCCTGCCCCTGGGGGTCATGATTTGAACAAACTTGAATCTACACTACCTGAGGATACTTCTGTATTAGTATAACTAAAAATGGTTAAGCTGTTCTTGAGAAGAAGATTTTTAAAGACATTTCCTATATATTCTTTTAAAGACATTTCATATATATTCCAATGTAAAACTTCGACCCCCTCTTGTAGCCTGTCCTACCCCCTGGGGTCATGATATGAACAAACTTGAATCTAGAGTATGTAATGAAATTTTTTATATAAGTTTCATTTTTTCTTGCGCAGTGGTTCTTGAGAAGAAGATTTTTAAATGATGCCTCCAAATTTTTACGAATTCTTAATTATCTCCCCTTGAAAGGGGGCGCGGCACTTCCTGTAAACAAAATTAAATTTCCTTCACCCAAGGATGCTTTGTGGCAAGTTTGGTTGAAATTGGTCCTGTGGTTCTCGAGAAAAAGTCGAAAATGCTAAAAGTTAACGGACAACAGACGACAGACGGACGCCGGACACTCTTTGATCAGAAAAGCTCACTTGGGCCTTTAGCTGTGAAAGTGATTGCACATTAGTTTTCCTCAAAATTTCCCAAAAGCATAGGAATATCCATGTATATGAATGACCATCAAAACATTCATTTCATGCAAAGCAAGAAAAACCAAATAGAACTACATCAAATAACCACTTTTAGAGTAAACAAAAGTATAAGGGACAATTCTTGACTTTTGGGCCAATATTAACTTGTATTTAAACAACAAAACTACATATTTATGTACCTGCTTTGAGGTCAAAGAGTGTTGAAATCATTTAATACTTTTGTTATTACTGAAAAATATAGGATGGAGCAATTTTTATTGAATTCAATATTTGTTGACAAAAAGATAGCTAATGCCCCTTTAACTATTTCAATGATGAATTTGAAAAACTGTGACTTTTTTCATCACAAATTTTTTTTAAATAATTAATATGAAGTGCTAGGAAGCATCAACGTAAAAATATTAAATTACGTTAAACAGTCCTCTATTAAAGATGAATAAATAATGTCATGGTTGCTAATTAGCCCATTGGACGTCGGTGGCCAAAGGTACAAAATTCCCGAGGATCTGTCAATGTAGTATTCTCCCTGAAATCAAACATTAAATATTAATTTTAGGAAATCAATAGTATTTTATGTCGATCATTCTATTTGAGAAAACTGTTCACATGTTATTTTTTTATGTACTGGCCATTCCATCTAGATTTTTTCTACTTCCACTTATATTTATTGGAGGTCATAAATTCGTGGGTCTCTTTATACCACAAAATGATAATACAAAAATAAACCCTCATAAAATTTGGTTTTGTTTTGTTTGTATGTTGTTTAACGTCCCTCTCAAGAATTTTTCACTCATATGGAGACGCCACCACTTGCCGGTGGAGAGCTGCAAATTTTGTCCTATACTTGGCATTTATGGCCATTAAGCAGTGAGGGATCTTTTCTGCGACAAGGGACCTCGGTTTATACGGTCTCATCCGAAGGACCGGTCTCCACGTCCCACAGTGGGATTCGAACCCGCGACGTAAGGATCAACTCTTTACTCCGCGACTCTAGAGCAGACGCTCTAACCACTGCGCCACGCGGGCGACCATAAAATTTGGTGATTTTACATGAAAATTTGGTGATTTTATATGATTTGAACATCAATCTATTTGATGTCAATTTAGAGAGTTTTTTTTCATTTTTAAATATGAGAATTAAAATAACTCCTACCGGTTCATCAATTTCGCCCAAAACGTTGAGGAATCTGAAGTATCCTCCCTGACTGGAGTATTTGATATTTTCGTTGGACTGGTTGTTGAAATGTCCTATGGTTGTAAATAGAGATAAATAAACTTGCAAGTTTGCAAAAGAAAATTGCCGCAACATTTGTTGCTTGGTTTTCACAGCTACTTTAACTGCTATATTACCAATTCGTAGACCGTAGTGAGTTGCATGTTGTAGTTCTACCACGTGATGTACGGCGTCTATAGAATGTATCTTAGCAGCCAAATCGGCCCAACTCCAATACCTAAAGGAAAATAGACTTTAAAATATTGTACAAAGTCTTCTTGAGAAGGAAATTTTGCAATTTGTTTTTAATTTACACTTGCCAGTATTTAATATGTTTGACAACACAACCGTTGTGGCAAGTGCACTTGTTTATTTACGTTTGGATAGCAACAATCTTAATATATACTATATACTAAGATCCTCCTCTTCAAACCTCTCCAAACCATACTATTTTATTGTATCATGTGTATATACATGTAAGTTACAAACTGATTTTAAATGAAATCACATAAAGTCTATACTTGATTAGTAAATGTGATTTCAGAAAGTGTTTTGGCATTTAAAATAAAAAAATATTTTATATGGTTTCCATAAGGATGATAACGAACTTGTAGCACGTGAAAATTCTTGCATAGGTGGCTTATGGAAATTAATCACGTGCTGCCACTGGTTGGTTATCACCTCTTAAACAAAAAAATAGATAAAAAAAAATTTATTCCTTGAAATTTTTAAACAATCGGAACATTTTCACTCAAACAATCAATACAAATGTATACTAAATGTTTTTGTTCTTTGTTACCAATATCCGTAAGCCCACAGATCATCTTCAGATGACCATCTCCTCGGTCTTTCGCTGTTGTAAGAAAATCGACGCCCATGAGTTCCACTCAGGACATTTTTTATATTAATGAAACCTTCATTTGGCCATCTCGCCAATCGAAGAGGTTCTCCATTATAGAATATCTCAAGTGGTGCCTGTCTGATTTTGTAGAACCCATAAGCAGTTAACTGTCCAAGATCTGATATACCAGCATCAGACAGCTTCACTTGATATACCTGAAAGATTAATAGTCTTATGTTACGAATGCTGGCTACATCTACATGTCACATTTTAAGCTCTTTCCAACTCGTATTCCTGCACGTCGACTGAATAGCATGAATACCGGAAATATTTTCTCTGCCATCTTGTGTACTTAGACTGACGTAGAGAAAAATCACGAAATGAATCAAATACCTTGTTCCGTGATTCTGGTGGAAGTCGGTGAAGGATCGCTTGGTCAGACACTCTATGAAACGAGTTACTAGGTATCCTTTTTCCCCCTGTCTGAAATAGAAGGATTTTAAATTTGTATCTCAGTTAATTTTCTATCATCATCTCTTGGAGACTGAAGACTAAAAAGGAAGCGATTACATTTCGATGAAAACTCCGAAAATAAAGATCGAGCATCGCAGGTGGGTAACGTGTAAATATAGGAATCATTCAGTTTTACCAAGGCAAAGTGATAATCATATCTAATTATACCGTAGATTAATAGATATAAAACATAAGATTAACCTCTAGGGTCCCGTTTTACAAAAGAACTTACGACTAAGACCAAAAACTTAAGTTCATTGTAAAATTTTGCAAAATTAATGATTCTGTTCAAATTTGCTAGCATGAAAATATCTCTCAACATTCCTTTTAAAAAGATTTTTCATATAGTGTAAAGTAGAAAGTTTTGAGCAGAATTAAATTTTGATCTTAGTCGTAATTAAGTTCTTTTGTAAAACGGGCCCCAGGTTACAAGGAAAATATTTTTATTTAAAAATGCAAAGTTTCCGAGAAAGAATAGAATGGAAGAAAGAAAAAATACCACATGGACTTCCTGGTCGTTATAAGCCTTAATGGTGAGTGTGTGGGAGGATTGATGATGTATGTACACCGGGGCATCCAGATCATGGTAGCCGTGCATTAGATTGATGGTCACGTCTAAAAATTATAAATCAATGCAGGAATAAATGGATTCATAAGTGAAAACTCGACTGTTAGCTGAAGTGATATTTTACCTGTATTTTTCAAACTAGGTACACTTAGAAGGGACACGGCTTTTCTTATGGTTTTGACTGGATGATGGACATCTTGTCTGAATTTAAAACAAGCTGTATATGAGACTGTTCAGAATCTTTCAAACTGATTTTATTATTTAATTTTGACATTTATGTACAGTACCAGCATTTTTATTCTTTATAGGATATGCAATACGATAGGATACACGAACGATACAATAGGATACACGGACGATAGGACACACGCACGATACGATTGGATACATGATCGAAACGGTATAAACGGAAAACAAATAAAAGACCTGATTTACGATCTTCTTGATAAGATTCTTTCAAATTTCGGAACGTTTTGGACGAAACGAATTGTTTCCTTTTAAATGCACTATCATCATGTTAGTTTTAATTATGTACAAAGCTGCACAACTATATGTTAAAATATATTAAGTTAACATATGAGGTATAATTATGCTTAATAAAAACTAATTTTTTTTTTTCTTGTCACTTGTCACCAAATTTTTTGTAGTTAAAGCTAAATGATTAATCATATGATTACCAAGGTAAAAAGCTTCGAGTATGTAATTACGATTAATGCAAAAACGATAAAGATTACAACTATCGTTGAAGATAATAGATACGGACATTATTTACGTCATTTCTACCTTTCGCTGTCTTTGGGATCTTCAGAAAACAATTTCCTACATTAAAAACGTAGCTGAGTTTCAAAATGTCCAAAATGCACAAAAAGGAGTGTGTATTCATGAACTAGTCAACACTTTATAAATACCCATTGTTATGGTCATTTCCATGAGTTGACACATAAATGTTCACAGCCTTTGGAAGTCCATCTAGAATAAAAGAGTTGGAGTTGACAACCAACACAAATAGCAATGTAGCCACAAGCACCATTGTGTTCAGAAATAAATGATAAATTTTGTTCAGAATGAATATTAGTAATATGCTAGTACAAACTCCATGTGTACTTGCAGTATTCAGGAATGTACTATAAATAATTGTATATATTGATAAGAAAAGTTGGATAATGGGTTCTCGATTACGTAACCCGAGAAAGGTCATAGGGAAACAGATTTCAGTGTGGGTTTCAAGTACATGGAATAAAAAATGCCATTCGTCTGCTCTCAATACCTTTTAAGGAAAAACTTTTCATTGAAAATGTACATATCTATAGAGCTACGTAAATCGAACATCAATAGGAATTCAAAAATCAAACTTGATGAAATATTTTCGTACATATACATATAGATGTAGATTTTATATCAACATGGTATTTACTTTTGTTTTTATTCATATTCTGTGAGGCAATGATCACGTGATGGAGAATCACGTCCACCACACGTGTCAAAATGGTTCGGACTGTGGTGTTATTCACTCGGGAAGAGATTGGACGTAAATATGGTTAACTTTTCAGCCCTTGTCTTTAGTATGTTCTTATTCAGAATTTTCAAAACATGATTCAAAAGAACCTTGAAACATGTAACATATCGTCAAATCAGATCCCAGGTAATCGAAATGCACAAATTTGTTCAAATGGGATAAATCCCACGAATATTGACAATGAAACTATTTCACCCATAAATTGTTAAACATTCATTGGATATATCCCATAAATTGTGATAATGATATCTCACTTCTCATAATCTGTGGGATATATCCCATGTTTAACAATGTATGGGAGAAAATGACTCATTGTCAATATCCATGGGATTTATCCCATTTGAACAAATTTGTGGGAGAAAAAATCCCAATGGGAGAAAATATTCCATCTGACACTTTTTCTCCCATCGGAGAAAGGTGGGAAGAGTTGTTAGTATTAAAAATCCCACCATTCTGCCATGGGATTCCGACTTTAAGGACTTCATATCTTTATTAGAAAGAAGAGATGTTTGTGAGTTCAACACGAGACATGTGAAACTGCTAAGAAATCCCACCAAGTGCTATAATTAATTTTGGGACATTGCAATTAGAAATGATAGTAAAAAGTCTGGACAATGTCGTGTCCGGAGCTAAATGTCGCACTGTTCAGTGCAATTGGTGGACGAAATAATAATTACAATGTTTTCTACATTGTAACTTGGCCCGTTCTTAAGTGGACCACTGGGGGATTGCTCATAAATCTAATGGAACTCTGTTCAAATCTCTTCAGGCTGGAACAATTTTTATTGTCTTACGGAAAAACGTTTCAATACATAACAGGTACAGGTGTAAATTCTGTTTTTTACATTAAATTTAAATTTACATTAAAAAAAATTAAAAAGTAGTAACGAAACAGAGTATATTATATTTAATATGAAGTGTTGTGATTTCTACCAAGTCTGTTAACTGTAATAGGGAATGTAAATTGTCTTTCAAGTAAAACATGTTAATTCTATAAGGAAAATATGTGTCCAAAAGGTTTAAATATCCGTGTTATCAATCAATGTTGAGTCGAAACTTTTGTGAACAAAAAATACTAGGGTAATAAAATAAAATTATATTTTTTGTTGTAAATTTTTTTTCGCAAAAATGTAAATTACGACTTAATGCAAAACGAAGATATAAGACATCATATTTTTATATTGGATAATGTAAAATGCGTATGGCACAAGTTAAATATTGTTATGAAACATAATGTTAAAGGATTCTACTTTGAAACAAATTCAAAAATACATTCTAAAATAATACCATTATTTCATATTTAGCGTATGGAATATATTAATTTTAAAATGGAATTTATATTCAAAATACTTTACAAGAAAAGTCAATATCAGTGATTCATTATACAAGGATATCTAGATTTCATACTGAACTTTTCGAAAACAAACGCGTTCAAAGAAACAGTTAAATGTCTTGCAAATTTGTTATTAAAAAAACTTATGTTTTGTTTTTATTGATTGTATGTCCCTGGTTATCCACAATACCCAAGTTAACTGGCCATTGTAAAACGGGAATTGTTTTAAATTTTGTGATAAAAGATTAAAAAAAATTTTTTTTTTTTGGTACGAAGACATCATTCATAAAAGAATTGGTGCAAAACACAACCTGATTTAATGTACCGGGTTATATGAGTTTATTTGGTGCAAGCTCAAAATAGCGTGAATCTTAAAACACTAAATTCTTTTCTATCCTACTATCAAGGGAATAAATTTCCAGTATGCAGGTTATACCTGCAGAAATCTAACCTTGTTTCTCAAAAAATTATTGTATTTCAGATATTTACACCTTCTTCAAATTAAACAACCTCTAGATAAAAAAGAGATTCTGAAATCCCTTTTGATCGTACTATTTACAGTCATATTTTTACATATAAAGTACATGTATACTTTCATTTTGATATTCTTCTTTCACAAATATGACTATGTCATATATCTTACTACTCCCAAGCCATTCCGTTTGATGGTTATTTTTGCTCTGAATTCATTTGTATTTCTATCTGATTCACATGCTGTGTTTTGAAATATTTTTACATTTCCGCTGAATTTTAAAAGATTGATTCATCAATTCACTCGTCCAAAGTTTAATGATAACATGGATAATATAGAATTAGAAATGGATTAACCTGTACTACTATATACATATGCCTGAAAGATACATTGGACCAACGTAATTCCAACTAGATAAAAAAAAATTTAACTGCAATTTATTGATCATACCATTTTCAATTGACAAAATATACTGAAAAAAATACACACTGCAAATTTCTAGTATTAAGAAAGTTCACTTTTCACTTTTTTTTCATAAGTTTCACTGCAAATATCCAAAACCATACACGTGTATAATACTTGGCTTAATTGTTAGTTCTTACCTCATAAGTTCTCTCTGTCCCTGCTATGGCTGTTGTAGATTTTTTCCCCCTCTTCTCATTCCTCCGATCTTTACGTCTTTGATGTCTTTTCACTTTCCTCTCTATTTCTCTTTTTTACTTTCAACGCAGCGTTTCACTTCTAAGTAATTTTATGGCTAAAATTATTTTGACCAGTACACTCTTTATTGGATACAATGTATATACATGAAATATGGAGATAACGAAGAGTATTCAAGCTCAAAGTCCATTAAAACAATTCAAATCGGGAGCAGAGCAAACACGGACCTAAAAAAAAAAAACAGAAGTGGGATCAGGTGCCATGGATGAGTGAGCATCCCCTGCCAACCGGTCACACCCGCCGTGTGCTCCTTGTCATGATCGGTAAATAACGGGGGGGAAATCCGTCGACAAATCAGTGTGTAAATAATGGCCTAACAATTAGTATGAAAAACTTCATTCAGTAAATAACTTAATTATAGCTTGTATTTGCTGACAAGGTCATTGTATTGACCATAGAACCTACGAAATGATGACTTGAAACTAGACTGTTAATATTCTTGTTTCATCAACTTGTTTGTCAATAACTTACCTCGTTTTAGAAATTGTTTGTACGTATATCATGCTCTTGCGATCGAATCAACTGAGAGATATAAACCCCATTTGCAGGTGATAAGGGTATATTTAAGAAATGAATTAAATTTTTGAAGATTCATGAGGACATGAACTACGACGCTTCACGCTGGCATATTTCATGAAGTCGTTAGCGCTTCATGATAAATATACCGGCGTGAAGCGTTGTAGTTCATGTACCTCATGAATTTACAAAAATTTAATTCATTTCTTATATTTACATTATTTTTCTGATCAGTTGCAACATATTACGCCATTCAACTGTCATTTTTTAAGCAGAACAGTTTGCATTATAGTTTTGACCTCAATTGTGGTATTATACGAAACAATGGAGATATTCATGCTCATCAATGGTAGTTCATGAGAAAATAAACAGTCTTCTAAATTGCAAAGAATCTTAGGAAGTAAGGAAAAATATTTGGAAATGTAAATATTACTGCATAAGTAAGGAAAGTAGCCGATGGAAAAGTTATAGTCATCACGTAAAATAGTTCGATAAAACTAAAATGCACGTTTCATCGAACTATTTTACGTATCCTAAGTTATAATCGTATGCAAAATCTTAAGAGGGACCGACCCTCTGATAAGAGAGATAACCTTATTTAAGTAAAAGTTCAAACTGATTGATGGAACTGGACGTTAGTAAACTATATATATATATATATATATATATATATATATATATATATATATATATATATATATATATATATATATATATATATATATATATATATATATATATATAAAACAAACAAAAAACTGTAACAAAAACTAACTTTGATTTCCTTTTTTAATTTTATTTGTTGTAAAATATTCTTCCTTTAAAAAAAACAGATTTTCATGTGTACTTTCTATGTTTGTTTGTTTGTTTGTTTATTGTTTAACGTCCTCTCGAGAATTTTTCACTCATATGGAGACGCTACTTTCTATGTAAGCTAATCTAACAACAACTCGTTGGATTATTTTTTTTTTTTTAAGCTCAAGCAAAAATCTGTTAAACATGTGATGGATGGAGGGTAATATATTTCGGGCGATTTTTAACAGAAATATGGGAAAATACAGAACAGTACTGTACATGTACATCCTTTAAAAGGAGTAAATGAACTAACATCGTTATCTTAATTCTAAAAATACTGAAACAATTGAAAAAAGGAAAACCTTTAGAGAAATTGTTGTAAAAAATAGTCCTGTGGACTTGACAATTTAATTCTTACAAAAATATTGTGATAGTTAGAACAAAAAAATGTGTCATCTTGAACCTGTTATATCAATGAAGCCGATTACCAATATGTATGTAGATTTAGTTACAATTTAGCAATGACAGCTTATATTAAGCCGCGTATGCTTTTGTGATGTAGGATGATGAAAAACGATCAGAAAACTTTTGCATACGATTATCTCGAAAGGTCAAAGAATATCTGCCTTTGTAGATCGATACATCATTTTTAGGAAAAACTTAAACCGTATTTGACATCCAAATATAAGTTTTGTGTTAGGAGAAAGCGATAATTACTGTCGATTTGATCTCTGAACTTAAAATGAAGATGCAATGTTTAGGGAAACACAACCTTAATTTAACATGTGAGAAATGGAGGGAAGTTTTCATATAAATTTTCTTTATTTAAAAATACATATATAAAATCAAACAACTAGTGAACGTACCTCAATCAGACATGTCAGTAGCCATATCGTTCTATGTTTAAACTAGTTCTAATTGTAACGGATGTTTCCTAAACGCTCCCCTACTCCCTTTTTTTGCTCCCTTTCTTAAAAGATTCATTAAATTAGACAAAATCTTTGTTTTATAGACTTTTACAACTTATTTTCTAACATATTTTGGGGAAATAACAATGACTGCACATATACGCATGCACGTGATTTCGAAAATTTGCATATATACATCATCTCAAAACATTTGAGATTTCAAAGAATTTCTAGAAAAACCTAGAAATATACAGTAATCCATATATCAACCAATCAGAAATAAGCACACGTTCTTGCATGTCCTCGTTTCATTTCTGATGGAACTTGTATTGTTTACATTTATTCCAAGTTTCGTCTTTTTTCGTTAACAACTACATGTAAGAAAGTTATATATACATGTACTTGCAATCTTAGCCAATCGGATTTCAGCACACGTGCTTGCGCGTATTATATATATATATATATATATATATATATATATATATATATATATATATATATATATATATATATATATATATATATATATATATTTCTTTCCGTTTCTTGTATGAATTAAAACTCAAATACACAGATCAGAATTTTCTATATTTTTTTATTTAGCAACAAAGAGTAATACATAAATATTACATTATTTTTTTAAGAACTTTTTTTCTACGACAAATAAACTGGTTAAAACATCTAAGACAAAGTTTTCTTTCTAAACATTTATTGGAAAAAAAATATACAATTGAACAGTGAATTTGGAGAAACATCATTATCCCTTCTGTCTTTGTGATTTTCAAAGCACGATGTATACACACTCTAGGTGTTGTCTACGTTCATTTTCAATTGCCATCAATTTTAACAAAATTCATAATTACATGTGTACATGTATGCATAAAATCTATAATATGTATTGGTCAAAATAACTAAAGAAGAGAACAATGTTTTGATTGATTGACTACATCACCGATAGATTGAATGTTTGTTTGTGTATTGTATAACGTTCTATTTGAAAATGTTTTCACTCCTGTTGAGATATGAAGGTATTTAATACTTGGAAACTATGGATATGTCGAAGTGATAAAAAAAAGTCCCAACTACAATAGCTTTATGTTTTTTAACCTCCATACCTATGTGTTTCGGTCCCATCGGGGTGACTGTATATTAAAGCATTATACAATGTCAAGTTTACAACTCAGAACTTGATGTTTTTTAAAAATACAGATGTATATTTTCTAGGCTTCAATGTAACGCAACAGTATCAACATATTTTCAAAGAGAAATTTAAGGAATATATTCAAAGCACTTACATGTAAGGTATGCCTGTAATATTACTAATATATTCAGAATTTGTAATACTTTAAAAGTGCTAATACATGTTGATCGAGAAAAACCAAGACGGAGTAATCCGGGTATGGCGGTTTATAAGAACCTCATTGAAAATAAGCTTAAGATGTATCACTCCATTGTTTTCTTAATCATTTTTAATTTAGCTGGTTGTTTGCTTTGTGTGTTTAACTAGCACCTGCAGTAGTGCTAGATCTAAAAATACTAAATATCTTTCCTTTCTTTACTTTTAGAAAAAACTTGGAAAATTCAGATCGAAAAGCTTCACTCAGACTGGCGTAAATGATAAGATCAAGAGGTTTTCCGACAACAAACGAGACAGTCAACAGAGCATTGTAAATTCCTGCAGCTTGGAGAATCTCTGATATATCGGAAGTTGTTAGAATGACAATGATGTACGTAAATAATGGAATTTCCTGTACTAAAAATGATACTCCAAGAATTATATTTATTTTCATCAAAATGAGATACTTGATATGACTACTGTTTCTTCTTATTTGTGTCATACGAGAGAGAAGTTTTATTTGATTTTTCATTACAAATATTAAGGCAAATATGAGAATCACATCGAAAACTAATGGAATGGCCAAACAATGACCCGAAAAGAAATAAGATGTAATTTTTTGATAAATGTAAAAGAAAACACTCCCATAAAATCCTTTAGTTGTGTCCAATGTACATGCTTCAATAATTTTTACGGGAAATTTATCGGAAGTTTTAATAGTCCATACCCCTTTTAGAGGCATTATGATAGGAACGACAAAGAGGAATGATGATAAAGCCAAGTGGAGTGTGACAAAAGTAATAACGAACCTCTTTAACTTCCAAATCTTCCATTTCAGTGGAAACGCGATAAGAATAAGTTGTGTTAAAGACATCATACACTTGACCCAAAGCGATGTTCCATGAAGAATACTTTGCAAAAAAAAGGATGATAGTAAACTCCGACATATTTTGAAATCTATATACCCATAATCCATCTGAAGTAGATGAAGGATCATATCTCGTATTCCGGTCATAAGACAATAGAGAAGATCCAGAATCATTATGGCGAGGAGGTACTTCTGAGTGTAACCGAATAACTTAGCGCGTTTGAAAACAGTTAAAATAGTTACTGTCACAATAAAAGGAATCAGCCATAAATATGGAGTAAGCCGGACCAGAAATCTATTGTTCCCATACCAATCCTCGAAAGAAAGAACATGCCGAAGCTTATTTTCATGTTCCAGCATATCTTGCCAGAATGTTTGGAATTTCAAGTTTAAAATATTTTCCAGATACGTTTTGTTCATTCTACTCATTTTTCTTTCGGTACGTACTGTAGAAAAGGAACTACTGTTTATCTTAGCTACACCTGATCAGTTATCTATCAATGCTGAGGTTATTTATAAGGTTTCGAAGACTTTATCTCTTCTAAATGTGACAAGGATTACTAATAAAATTTATATCTTTAACACCATATCTGCATCATGTCGGTTATATATTTTTTTATCTGTAAAATGAGCGAAAACATTTAATACATAGATATATTAATTGCTTTTAATATTACAGGAGGGATTCTTCTCATGTTCATTGTATTTAAAGTAAATGAAATTTTCACAGATTCAAGAAAACAATATCACTTACAATTAGTGACGGTATCAATTAGATTCAATACGATCGTTTTATTTTAGAAACAAGGCCAGGGCAGTTTATTACCCTTTTCATTGACATTAAGAATAAAAGAATTTTTAAAAAAAATAATAATTTCGGTCCGTCCGTCCGTCTGTATTTCTGTCTCTCTTTAACACTTTCGTTTCCGTGCGAAATCTCGAGAACCCTTTAAGCTTTCGTTATGAAATTTCCATAGCAACTCCCTATGGCCTAAAGAAGAACCCTAATGATTTTGAGGTCAAAAGATCAAAGGTCAAGGTCATAAAGTCTGTCTTAACACTTTCGTTTCCGCGCGATATCTCGAGAAGCCTTTGAGCTTTGGCAATGAAATTTTACGTAACAACTCCCTCTGGCATAAGGAGGACCCCTATTGATTTTGAGATCAAAAGGTCAAAGTTCGAGGTAGTAAATTTATACGTTCTGTCTGTATGAAAAATTTTCGTGTCCGGGCGATATCTCAAGAAACTTTTGAGCTTTTGCAATGAAATTTTATACCATAACTCCCTATGGCCTCTCTCGCCCCTTTCAAAGTGTCCTGTCCCAATTTTTATTGTATTAAAAGTTGCTTGACACTATTTTTAGCACAGGAGCATGTGGAGAATTATTACATATAATGAAGGTTGTCGGCGGACTTTATATTTTAATTACATCTGTTAGAACTGTTTAGTAAAGGCTGAATTAAACACCATGTATTGTGTAGAATTTTGACAATATCGAACGTGAATATAAACCATATTTGTAACCTAATGTTTGCACTGTTACAACGCGAAATGTAATAACAACGCAAAATGTAATAAACCGGGATTATTGTATTTTGCGTTATTACATTTTGCGTCGATATCGACGCAGAATGTAATAACGCAAAATGTAAAAACAGACTTTTTAGGATTATTAAATTTTGCATTATTACATTTTGCGTCAAGATCAACGCAAAATGTAATAACACGAATTTTTGAATTATCACATTTTGCGTTGTTACAATTTGCGTCGAGATTAAGCAAAATGCAACAATGCAAAATGTAATAAAACACTTTTTGGTCAGTCAGGTTGAGAATAATTTTCAAATGAGAAGTGGATGAAGAAAATAAACGGAAAGAAAATAAAACAAAAGGAAAAAAACATATGCTGATTCTTACATTAGATCTAATTTCATCATATATTGATTTCATTAGCCATTTAAAAACAGTTGATATCCAAATCATAGGTGTTGCAAATAAGAAACATGCGTGCGCATGTGTGTGTGTGTTTGGGTTGGGGGGGGGGGGGTATTTCGTTGATTAGTGTACCAGTTTGCTTTTGCTTTTTGATAGGCACATGCATGAAATTTAGAAAAGAAATCTATTTTTTTTTACTGGCAGGTGTAAATATAGCGGGAGAGGGGTTTCTTGACAATTAAGATTTCATACTGTTTTACAAATCATGTGCATTGCAGACCAGCAAAAATAAAATCTCTCTCTCTCTCTCTCTCTCTCTCCCTCTCTCTCCAATAATAAAATGGATAGTTTCTACATGTGCATAAAAATACAATGATCAACATACATAGTACCCCTACCCCCGCTTCTCCTCGCTAGACACACAACACACAAGCACTTCTAATTTGCTTACCAATCTACACATGCACGTCGTACATGCGTATCAAGAGCCTTTAATGGAAACATGGTCAATCTTTTGTAAATAGGAATGTCAGTGATGGATATATATTACAGACTGATTTATAAATAGACATATCAATCAAAGTTAAGTTAATGTTTTATTAGTATTTAATAAAAATGTTAGAAACAGAGTTCAAAAAATATTCAATTAGATTAAGTAATGTCCGTAAAAACCGTAATGTTTTTCTAATAGTCATAGATGTGTCTGTCTATTTAGTAGACGAGTTTCCCCATTGCTCTATTTTTTAATCAATTTTGTGATGTTTCGCATTGAACACAATACAAAAAAAAATAATTATATTTTGTTTTATTACATTTTGTTTTATTTCATTTTGCGTTGTCCTCAACGCAAAAATTAAGTAACACAAAATGTAACAACAAAAAAGTGCATTTTTACATTTTACGTTAATCCCAACGCAAAATGTACTAATCCAAAAATAGTGTTAATACATTTTGCGCTATTACATTCTGCTTTGAACTCGACGCAAAATGAAATAACCAAAATTTAATAATCCCACTTTATTACATTTTGCGTTGTTATTACATTTCGCGTTGTATACATTTAATTTGATGTATAATCAAGTGCCTCTTTTGTCTAGGGGTATGATTATTGTTTAGCAAATGAGGAACCCGGGTTCAAATCCCGGAAGATCCCTTTTTTAATATTTTTTTTATTATTATTTATTAAATGATAGTATTCAACATATGAAATGAAAAATTATGACGTCTGGCGTGTACAAACTTCTCATAAAATCATTATTATAGTGTGATATATAAATATTCTATATAAAAAGAATCTTCTATACACATATTAAAGAATAAGCAATCAAATCTTTATATCCATATTGGCATTTTTTAATTGCTTCAATATACATGTATACATTTAATAATTCTGCAAATCCAGGGGGAGGTCCTAACCCCCCACCCCCGAACTGCGCATGCTCTTCTTTTTTCCCCTAAACGGGAGACACAAATTCTCTGAATTAGCTTGTTTCCACTTATGGTAATGTAGTCATATAAAAAATACAAAATGATTCAAAAATAAAAAGATTTGACAGTTGACTAAGAGAAAAAAACCTTCTAAGTGAATTTTGTCATACAATGTATTTTGCGATTAAGTTCAGAAAGTAATATTGCTTATCGATTATAGATACTTGTGTGCTTTTTTTCTTCATCTTTGTTTACTCAATGTATTAGATGAAATGTATTTGATGACGTTTTATCAATTAATAATAATAAATTCCATCTAAATATCAACTCGATATATCCAGTTCACTTGAAATTAAAGACGCCTAGAGCTTGCCATACCTGTTTCATACTTTGGTATTTTATGGACTATAGACAAAAGCCGTCAATCAACTGGATGACTTCAGTTTTCCATCTTTATTTTTCATTATTTATGTAGTAACAGGGGCGGATCCAGCAATTTTTGAAAGAAGGGCTTCCAGGTTGGTCCCCCTCCTAACACTCATACATAGAACCACACCACATGCACTTCAAGCCCATAGCAACGGCTTTAAAAGGCCACGAGTAGAAAAGACAAGCAAAAAAAAAAAAAAAACAAACAAACAAAAAAACAACTGTGCACCCATAAAATCCTATCTCGTCGCAGGAAGAGCTAGGGACCTTTCTCTAACTCTCCATTTTTTTTTTTTTTTTTTTTTTTTTTTTTGGTCTCAAATGCTGGAATTTGCATATATTGATCGTTATGACCAACAAAAAGTGGAGGTGGGGGAGCAGCATCCAGATCAAAACTTGCATATTAAAAGTACAATCGGGAAAAGATTATTCTCAGAAATGGTGAGCCCACCCACCCCCTACGCCCACCCCCTCCGCGTAGTACGGGCACGTTTTAAACCTTTCTCTTCATTGATTAAAATATTCCCATTCTATATGGAGAAAAAAATTCTCTTATCCATACTCCATTTCATGACTTTTTTTTATACTCTTTAAAGTTATTTACTTCAGAAGATGGTCCAAAAATGGTATCGCCAATATTTTTCTTTAATATAATTATAAATGAGAACCCTTCGAAAAAACCTTAAAATTAAAATTTCGAATGACCCCCGGTCTCTATTTTACTGCAAGTAGGGTCATTTTTTGACCGTAAAAAAATCCTTCCAGGCCGGTATTTCTACACACACGTTGAAAAATGACCCCATTAGAAATCTGACCCCTACTTTTTAACAATATTATAAAATAAATCATTTAGAAATGAGATACGCGTTCATCCCAGGGTTTGGGAGGATCGGCGAAGGCCCAGAGATAACAAGCTTGCAGAACAAACTCGCGGTTTCCATCAGTTTTAGGGTGGAAGTGAAGATCGCGATTGCCGCCTGCATTAAAGTGGTTTTGGAGGTAGTGACGTCACGATTACGCCAGTGGTAGGATGGATAGCCCTATCTTGACAAGGGCTCGTTTTACTCTGACATTCCCGTCATGCTTTGTCGAAATCCCTTCCACTCTTTCTCTGGGAACCGATAGGACGTCTTTTGGTAGGAAATGCACAAAAAACTGTACAACAACCTATTGTTGCCTTTGTACGAAGAAACAAAAACATAAAGTATATTTAGGGGGTAGGGGGTAATGAAATTTCTGAAGGACTAGCCGATTTCCTTCATATGCATAAACTTAAAAGCTAACAAGGGATCCGATTTTACCTTAAATAACGATTCTCAGGCGTCTTTCAGACTTGGGAGGAAAACAATGCTATGACTCTACAAATACACATAAAAATTCCAAATTGAAAAATATCTTTTGCTTTAAAAATATTATATACATTATTTTATATTTTAAAAAATTTAAAGCGCATCAAAATGAAGATTTATAGGCAAACCTCCTCCCCATTAATTTTCTTTTTTGCGACGCAGGCATTCGAGCTTGATGAAACATTGGTTACACTCATACATTGCAGAATTATGTAGACCATTGAATCCCTGAAGTACTAATTTGCTAAATTATGTATGCAGTTTAATATTAACAACTAGCATGTTTTGTGTTTAGTAAAACTTATTTTCTAAGGATTTTATGTCAACGTGGCCAGTATGTAGTCCATATATATCCATTCAATTTCATACCTGCATATGAATTCAACTTACATTGATTTTTAATTTTATTTATTGAATTTTAAATTATTTTTTTTTATTAAAAGTAAACCAAAAATGGTGTGTGTTCAACTCTTCTATGATGTAAATGGAATATTTAGTGTGTTTATTCAGTGTGTAGATAATGGCCTAACAATTAGTATGAATTATGTCAGTTAGCATTTGACTTAATAATAGATTTTTTTGCTGACAAGGTCATTGTATCGACCATAGAATGATGACTTTAAACGAGACTGTTGATATTCTTGTTTCATCAACTTGTTTGTCAATAACTTACCTCGTTTTAGAAATTGTTCATACTTAGAGCATGCTCTTACGTAACGAATCAACTGAAAGATAAAAACTTCGTATGCAGGTGATAAGGGTATAGGTAATGGAAAGTTGACAATTGAAACGTTAAAGTCATCACGTTTATCATGAAGCTTTGTTGTTAGGTTACCATTAACGTCTTTTTCTAGTAAAATATCCAAGTAAGAAACAGATATGTCAGACTTTGTGGTATCTTTAATTACAAGCTCAATGGGATATATCAAGTCGGCATATGAATGGAAATACTATCGTTAATTGATAAAATGCCTCGATATATCTCAATGTTGAGATGAAGGCCACAGCAAGTGTTTTCTTCTTCTGATGTATAAGATTTTGATAAATTCTGCTTTATATGAATACAAAAATAAGTCTGCTAATAACGGGGCGCAATTGGTACCCATGGGAATTCCAACAGATTGTTGGAAGACCTGGTCTCCAAAAACCACATAGTTTAAGTCAAAAGTTGAAAAAGCGGCTGTAAATGATGTCAAAAAGCCTGGACTTTAATTCATCGTAGGGAATGGTAAAGTTGAAAAGTTTTACGTTTTTATGTTATTGATTTTGGTAAAAAAAAAAAAAAATAGGGACGTTAAACAACAAATAAACAAACAAACAAACAAAAAGTGTTATCTCTCCATAATTTCTCATTATCAAAATTTACATTCAATGAAATTGTAGACTTTACTTTTGTAGACTTGTGAACTGCACGGCGGTATACATAGATACTGGAAAACATGTAGAGAACTGATTAGTAACTTGCAATACATCAAGCTCTTTCCTTCTCACCACTCTTCCTCTATTCGCCACCCTCACTCCTTCCACTCTACTGTCTCTCGCACTCTCACCAATCCACTCCCCCCCCCCCCCCACCATCTCACTCCTCCCCTCTCACTCCTCCCCTCTCCCGCCACCCCCCTCACTCCCCATTTTCTCCCTCTCTCTTTTTTAACTTCTTGTCCATCTGACTAAGTTACACTTTTGTCATTTGAAATAAATTTAATATATGCATAATACATAGATGTTTCCTAGTTTATTTACAATAAAAATTAATGGGAAAAATACTTATTCTAAAATAAAGAGAAAATTCTTATCGTTATCTTAAAAGAAATTATAAAATGTTTATTCTTGATCTCTTTACTTTAAAATTGATTTAGCAGAATTATTTATTTATGCAAATAATGAAAGTATTTAAATTTTTTAAGGCCGATAACTTCAAACAAAAGAAAATACTGCTTCCCAGTTCACAATTAGATTATTGCGTGGTTTGTTTGCGTATTTAATGAAGAAAAATTTTATATGTTTGAAGAACAATACTTATATGTTTACTAGCATGCAAGGAAGATGATATGTCAGCTTTGAAATATCCCAGTTGGATATTATATGTTGTACTGACATCGTGTCGTTGCGTTGAATGTTAGAAAAAATACATTTGCATGAAGACTCCCTCGTTGTTCTACGCATTACCCGGTATGTCATATTTTCTCATTGCATGTGAATGTTCGTTTGGTGCGTTATTCAAATGCGTACCATTAATAAGACCTACATGTAATCTTTACTTGTTGCATGGTTTTACTCTACTAACCATAGATTTACACTTAATGTTTTTGAATGGATAGTGTTAAATGATTTACCCTTGGGCCATCAGTGTAATTTGAGTAAATGTTCACCTTATAACAGGCCTTAGCCATGCTTCTGAGAAAATTACAATCATTCAATTAAGCAATAGAGCCATTCAATAAAAAAGAGAGCCATGTTAAATGTGTGCTTAAAAATTGTTACGAAGTTGCCTCTGTCGCGCATACCGCCCTCCTCAAGCCATGTAACATTATAAAGATAAAATTTATAAATCGTAATGAATTTTAAACATTCTACATTACAATGCATATAATTAGGCATTATGTAAATAGAATCCTTATAAGAGGATTTTCGGTGAAAGGAAAAAAGATTTCTTTTCACTTGTTTCCTAAAAACCCTTTTATATTTTTAAACATCGTATCAAACAGCAAGAACGCTTAATTTGTTTACAGGAAAAAAGTACATGGCCAGAAGGGAATTTTTCCCATAGGGAAATAATAAATTTAAAGAGGGGGTTACAACCTTACAAATTTGGGGAAAATGTGCATATATTTTTAAGAATACATGTATATGACTTTTTCTCCCTTTTAAGCATAAAGGAAACATGCACACATGCATTCATTACTGAACATCTAATTAATAGTGCTTTCTATGTTTTAATTCTTCATTAAGAAGCATGTTTTTACTTCATTTGTAATTTTAACTATAGAATATTTCTTTGGAAATGTAAAATTTGTGAAAATAAAAAAACGTTTCAAATTACTAAGCAAAGTCAATTGTTTGACTTTCTGCACTAAGAAAATATCATTTTTCTTTTCATTAAAAATTTAACAAGCAATAAAATCATCATAATGTATTAAGCTTTCACTGAAATTATGCAGAATGGTTAAAATTATCTTATATATTCCGAAGAGAAAATTAAAAGTGGAGTCTATGATGTAAATACCTATATTATTAAAGTAGTGTATTTTGTAAGCTTAAATTGAGGCTATTTTCCCTAGACTTTCACGACATCTTTGTTCTATTTGTCACAATATGATGACAGAATTAATGACAATTAATTAGATAAATAAATAATTTGGGATTAGCCTAAAACATTTTACTGTACAAAATAATTTATAGGAAAAAAGTAATCCAAGTTTAACTGAACTGTAAATACTACAAAAGAGAAAAATTATCATTTTCTTATATTAAAAAAAATCCACCACAAAATAAAGTTCCTCACTTAATGCTTTTTGTAAGGAATTAAATCGTGGAATTTTAATTGAATATAGTTTAATTGGCATTGTAGAATCCAAATTTAATGTAAGAATTCAAATATTTTGCAGAAATAGAGATCCAGACAAAAATCTGCTGAAAAGCCCAGGATCGAACGTCTTTAATTGTTTGAGTAATATTCCCAATATTCGTGTCATAATTTGTTTGAATAAAGTTCTTGTAAAGGATTGAGGAAAGTAACTTTTGCACTGTTACCTTCGCAAGTATTAGTAAGTTAAGGCTAGCGGTAACACAATGAAAGTGACCGTTGAAACTAGATAGTAGTAAAGTATTTTTACGCATGTATAAATTATAAAAATGTACAAAAAAAACTGTACCTTTAATTTACTTTTATTAGATTCAAATATTCTTCTTCCAAACATGATGTACTGATAAACAATCCATTTATCTTCATGTTTTTATATGTAAGCTTATCCAACAACAACATGTTCGATTCGTTTTTAAGGCCTTAGCATAAATCTGTGAAACATGTGTTGGAAGGATGGATAAAACTTCGAATGAATTTTTATAGAAATGTGGGAAAAGATTATCTTAATCATTTTTTGCAGCTTTTAATTTGAGAAGATGAACTAATATTGTCTAAAAATACTTAAAGAATATAAAAAAAAAACTTACTTGACATCATTTTAAAACATAGTCAAGTGTACTTCACAATAGTTTGAACAAGGAATGCATCACCTCTTATTATAACCGGTTATTTTAATTCATATGTGTTGATTTCGCTACAGTTCCAGCAATGATAACTTATTTTAAGCCGCTTACTAATGCTTTGTATAGTATAGGATTAATTCGATCCGAAAAGTTTTGCATAAGATTATTTGAAAGGGTCAATGAAGATGGGCCTTCGTAGGTCAATACATTTTTGGACAAAGTTTGAATTTGGTCGACCGTTTCTTATACAGTATTTGATATTTAATTTGCGTTATTAAATAATGAAGAAATCATGCATGTATATTCTCCACCATTCAAATAGTTACTACTGAAACTAGAACCAGTTCTCTGGCAACATCGAAATTTAAATGTGAAATAAAGTAAAGTGCAGAATACATTATATATGTTTTTAATATAAGGACCATTGTTGTCTGGTTGTAATACAGATCATTATTATCAATTATATTATACAAAATATTAACATGAAGGCATTAAAGTCTATTCATCATACCTGTACAGTTTACATTTACCTTCTTCATCCGATCAAACTATGTTCTTACACCTTAACAGTATAAATTTTTGTTGCCTTTTGTGTGTGTGTGTGTGTGTGTGAGGGTGTGTGTGTGTGTGTGAGGGTGTACGTGTGTGTGTTCAGTTTCACAGATCGGATTCAATCAGTTACTTTTTCAAATAGAAGGGTAAAATGTATGAATTTACAAGCTGTGAGGTAAAGTTCATGGAAGTATATTTGAATTTATTCTGAACAAACTTTTTAAATCACTTCTTTTCGGTTTCCTTTCTTCTACGTACATGAACTTCAACACCGACATACAATAAAGATCCAACAGCAAGCAGAGCAATGACAATGACCAGTTTGGTTTTGACGCACACGTATAAACTGATGACGAAGTACACAGTAAAGCTGGCAGCCTTTGTGCAATGATAGTTTGCAAAGGCCGCTTCTGTCTTCTCCGGAAAAAGTAGCGCTATTAATGCTAGAAAAGAAATAAAAGGGAATCTTTTTAATAATTTTCCAAAATTAAAGTGAATGGATATGTTTCTAAATAAAAATTCAAGTGAGAAAATATATATGCGGCACTTTGATCCTAAATCCATGAAAATGACAACCCTTGTCAACGTTTAAAATATTAAGGTAGTCAATGTATAATGAAGGGATATGAAACAATTTTAAATCATTTTAAACTAGTTAAGAGCCATTCTCTGTAATGACTTGAACTTTTATATAGGAGCTGTGGCACGCATAGTCTCAGAATTTCTCCAAACTCTATATGATAAAAGTCTTTGACACCATAAACTCAAATCAGGCAAAAATTGGTTGCTATGTGTCTTGGTTACCATAGCAACATGTCCTAAAGTTTGAAAAATGGCATTTTTCAACATCTTCAGAGTCCCACAGTTAACGTTTGCAGCAAAGCAAACAAGTGGCAATGACTGTTTCTGAAAGTTGAAGGCCTGGTGTCTTAAATGCATGATAAACATGTTTGGTAAATCATCTATAACATACGTTACTATGGAAACAATGTATTCAAAAGTAATAATTTTGTTCATTTAATTTTATAAAGTCATACACTTGAGAATAAAATCAATTATAGGTTGAAATGCAAGCAAATAATAGAGAAGAGATCCTTGTAACATATACCAAGGACAAAATATGATATTTCTTATAGGTTGGCAATGGTTGCCATGGTTTTAATACCACGAAGGGATTTTAAATTTACTCTCTTATTGTTTTAATCTTATCCTATCTTTTTAAAAAGCATATTTCTATATAACTGATGATCAATTTTTAAAGGCCTTGGTGTGACCCTAATTTTCACATTTCAAAAAATTCAACTTCTATCCTTTAAATAGTGCGTTGCTATGGGAATAAGGCGAAAAAACATGCATAAAAATCTGAAAAATACTCTGTTTCCTTGCATACGTACCGTTGTATGTAGATTCCCAAAACTTTAATGATTGATATATGTGAACAAATAACCTGACTTTCAATTTTGACTATCACCCAATCTCTAACTGCATGCAAAAAGCTGGCACATAGGGTCTAATACTGACAAAAAATTAACAAAATCGAACATTTTCACTTCTTGGTAACCATAGCAACAGTGTTGTATTTTTCAACAACCTTTATCAATATATGATATTCAACTTTAGTTCTACGAGATAAGTACTATTCAAGGTGATTCAAATAATATTTTCTTGATTAAAAGGTTAGTAAATTCCTAAAGCAGCAAAAAAAATATCACTTTAAACAACTAGTACGTTGTTTCCATGGTTACACTGCAAAGTAACAATTATTCTCAATTTTTCTTATGTTGTCGGTGTTGCAAGGTCCTAAGGATGCATATGTGCCAGTCATGAATTTTATTGTTTTTCCTCACGATAGTAGCATTAACCCAATCATAGCAACAGATTTTGCATGGTGACACTGTGTTACCATGGCAACCATGAAAGTTATTTTTAGAATAATATTACCAATACCTAATTATATGAGGTCAAATATTTTTCATTATTTTTCTTACGTTGTTGATTGAGTTTGATCATGTAACATCTATCATTTGTGACTATAGAGCGTTTTTCAGCATTTTTCAGCATCTAAAATGTATTCCAAATGTACCCATGGTTACCACTTACTTAGAGATAAATTCTAAATAGTTTTTTTATAGCATAAGTGGCAACAAGGTGTCATGTTTCTGGGAGAATGGTTTGTTTGGTTTTCTTAGTCTTTATTAAGGCTTAATGAAGATTTAAAGTAGCTGAAAATCTCAATTTTTTCAACTTTTCTGGCTGTTACCATGGCAACCAAGACACATAGCAACGAAATTTTATTTGATATATGTTTCTGGTGTCAAGTTGTAATAAAGGGCAAAGTTTCTTCAAAATCGGTGACCATGCGTGGCAAAGAAGTTTAAGTGGTTACAGAGAATCGCTATTAAATATGTATTGATAGATAACGATGAAAGTGAAATGAACATAATTCACACGATTGATATCATATAAGAAGTGGACGTTTTTGAAGTTATATGTCTTGATAAAAAGAAGAAAATTTTACGTGTGGTAAATGATTTCTTTTATTTCATATCTTATAAAGGAGAGAGCATATGCATATTTTCACCAAAACATTTGTGTTCAATTTACTTGTTAAAATATTTTAATAATATTTGCGCTGCCCACAGACTTTAATGTAAAATTCAAGGTGCAACTAATTATTGGACGATAATCAAAATTTCGTAAATTATTTGGTAGTATTTGATAGTATTTTTTAACACCTTCAAAATGCTATCATGATTAAAAATATTGAACTATTCGTTTATTAAGTACAAATTATGGTCGTTATACATTGAATACCTTAAAATATAATAAAGCTGTAAATGTACAAAACACTTATTTTATACGTACCGTTTGATTGAGTTTGAAATATACCTTCTGCTAGGCCCCAGACTACAGCAATAGCAAAAACGTACACTTTCTGGTCTGGTTTGGGTACCCAGACAAACAATAGGACAAAGATAGTCATGTCAATGCAAACTGCTAGGCCAAAAAGAATATATCGCCCGGTGTACTTAGCTATCCTTGACGTCACAAAGGCACTTACGGTGGTAGCACAGCCATAACTCGCCATAACAAAACCTACCATTTGTATGCCATAAGGACAACTTATGTAAGACTGAAAAACAAAGACATTTTTGCAATAAAAACAAGCATCCAGTGTTGTCTTAAGGAGGCTTGGGGGTCAACAAATTAACCATCAGATATAACTTAATTTTTTAGATATGATATCTTAAGGTGTCAACTATCAATTGGCAAACAAAAATTTCATACATTTTAGTTTTTAAATTTGATCATTTTTGTATATCTTTATATGGAGCTCTTCTTCTAAAGGAGATCAATATAGTCTAAAAATGGCCACAACCACCCAGCCCTCTTAAATACAAAAAGTATGCTAACTTATAGATTTTCATAAGTAAAGGTCAACGATTGATGAATTCGATACACTAGCCTCCATTTCTAGAGCTAACAAAACTACATGTAGTAAAATAAACATGGGTTACTCTGCTTCTACGCACAAGTACTACTTAATGATGCTGGAGTTCCTCATTGACAAAATCTATGCAGTCTTTGGAGACCAGGTCTTCCGAAAAACTGTTGGAATTTCGATGGGCACTAATTGCGCCCCCTTATTAGCGAACCTGTGTTTTTTTTTATTCCTATGCAGCAGAAATTATTCAAAACCTTCTACATGAGAAGAAAACACTTGCTGTGGCCTACAACATTCCACATTCAGATATATATTGACAACATTTGGTCAATTAACAATAGTTACTTCCATTCATATGTCGACTCGATATACCTTGGAGAACTCAAATAAAAGTCACCACAGAGTCTTCCACATCTGTTCCAAATTTGGATGTTTTAATGACTGCATGTAGACGTTGAGGGCCAACTAAAAACTAAGATAAAAGACAAAGGAAACAAGTTCAGTTTTTCCATTGTCAGGTTTCCTTATTTATATAGTATTAACATCTGCTATCACCTTCACATGGTGCTTATGACTCTCATCTATTCAATATACAAGAGCATGCTCGGAGAACGATCAGTTTTTAAACCGAAGCAGACTACTGTCAGATACGTTCATTTAACAGGGGTTTCAACAACCTCGTTAAAAGCAATATTTTGTAAATTCTATGGTCGTTATAATGACCTTGTTAGCAAATATAACCTATCATAGGGACGTATTTTGGCTGACATATTTCATACCAATTGTTAGACCTTTGTTTTATGATAAATTTGACTACGGAATATTCCGTCTACCTGGTCAATATGCAGTGCTCACGGCGGATGTGATCGGTCGAGAGGATATGCTTACTCCTCCTAGACACCTGATCCCACCTCTGAAATATCCAGGGATCTGTATTTTATGTCCTGTTCACAGATTCGTATTGTTTGTAGTTTTTTCTGGATCGATCACTGTTTGTTATCTTCACATTTTTCATTATAAAATACAAACCTTGGTAAAATCAGTCCACAGCACGGCTTGTTCCATTGCCATTATCGAAATAAACGGTACGAGCAAGACAAGTTTGGGATCCCACAAAGCTGAAAAACAGGCTGTAATTGATTCTTTTGTATTGGACTGCTCAGCCCACTCACTCTTTGGAATTGAAGGTAAAAATACCACAGTACACAAAAATCCAACGACATCAAACGCTAAGAAAATTGAAAGCATAAGGTACACCGTGGAGGAAGAGGGTTCTACGATTTTACTTGTCCCATTTCCCAAGGCAACACCTGGACAGTCATTACAACCACATAACTGTGTTGATGCTGATGTTGAGTTGTATTTGTCTCTATTTAACACTAAAGACGACACCAGGTTTCCGGAGATCTGCGTGAGTTCGTAATAGGTAAAGAAAATCCCATTCAAACGACTGAGGGTGGCGTGAATGTCGGCTTTATTCAGGTCAGAGAAAGAGTACGCATTTGTGGATATGTAAACACTTTGGGAGGTCCACATAGGTCCGGAAATCAGTCCAAGTAGAATAGATGCCGGAAGAAGCGTGGCAAACGTTGGATAAAAATTGGCGCAAGTGTAGAGAATGTGCGAGATCCATGAAATGAGTAGAGAAATCTTGATTCCCAGTGATTTTATGACCCATGGTGCCAGAATGGACGACAGGATTATGAAACCATAGAGAAAGGAGAGTGATGTTATTCCCAGTCCCTCCTCTTGGTTTAGACTGCTCTGTAGATTCTGGAGTGCTAGATATGCCGTAAACACAAAGAAAAAACTAAATGAGATGATCACAACATTCAGAGTTTCCCGTCCGTTGACCCCAACTTCCTTCTCCACTTTTCTGCATCCAAAAAATATTTTCATGATGGCTTGCTATTGCTATAAACAATATCGTCTATTCTGAAGACTTTCTTTCAAGGTGGCCAACGCTCGAGTGATAAAAAACAGCATTCCTGAATGTCCAGTTCTTCAGGTCTGACAAGATGTTTACAAAGTTATCAAAATTTTTACGAAAGCCACTTGGGTATTTGAAAAAGCGTGATTTTTGGGTTCAACGAGTGAAACGAACACAATTTTAGACTGACAAAGCTGCACCAAACTGTCCACATACTATGATTATAGTGTCAATTATTGTGCTAGTTTTCACGGTGGATTAAGTGATGGTACACGTGCATTACATTATTGCAAAACTATCAAAGCCTAACAATGGATTAAGATAGTAGAATAAAGTGATACATGCAAGACACATTCTTGAAATATACTAGTAAACAAAATCTAACAGAAATAAATATTCAGAGCAGATTTATTAGTGTACATAAACATCTTTCCAAACAATTACCTGTACACATCGTGTGGTTGATAACATAACACGTACCTGGATATTTATCTCGGAGATAAAATTATGAAGTACATGTATATGAGTCAGAGAGAACTAGAATGTTACTTATTATATGGCTCAGTTTGTTTTGTTTTGTTTTAACCAAAATATAACAATAGCATCTCTTTACTATTATTTTTAAAAGGATATTCATACAGAGATACAAATACTGTTTAGATCGTTAATTAGTGTTCAAACAAGGAAAACCAAAACTAAGACACTAGTATTGTACAACATCTTAGCTCGCTAAAAACTGTATATTAAAAGCAAAACAACAGAATTGATTACAATGCAAGAAGAAACTAGTTTAGATGTTTGCATTTTTTTTCTAACCAATTATGGCTCCATTGCTCAAACTTCCCTGCACATGCGCTTGAGATTTATCAAAATTCATTTCGCAGATGAAGGAATGGCGCTCTGAACACGATACATCGCCCCACTCAAAGTCCGACTTGGGATATTCTATAACTACACAGTCCTGATCCCCTGCCACATTATTGGGTTGTCCTGGGTGCCAGTGGGTGTAGTTGAAAGTAATTGGGTGGGACTGTCCACTCCACGTGAATGTATTTTCTTGATCGATATCGTTCCCATTCGTCCACAAACCAAAATCTGCGGCAAGCGACATGGCTAAAACAGTGAAAACTGGAGTTCATTTACGTACATGTAAAAAACAGATTGATAATGAGATATCTTTTTGTAAAATTTCAGATCACCTCTCGTTAGAGCGAATTTGCATACGTAGAAAATGGAACTATATAATGACGGACTATTTATTTCTCATCTTGTTTACAACATTGTATTTACCATTAGATTGGTTGATCATGTTAGTTATGAACGTCTGTTCCGCAGCAGACTCGATGGCTACAAGGCTCGCCAGAGGCCATATTGTTTTACATGTCTTCATGGCATCTTTGTAGGTCTTTGGCTCCATGTGGAAAACATAGCATGTTATCTTATCACCAACATTTTTCACTACAGACCCTGTTGGACAACGGGGAAATCGGACACCTGTTAATGAAAAATGTATACAAAGTGATTTTTGACTGGACAAAATTTCGGTTAAATGCAATAATCTAATATTATATGATCTAATGACTCGGATACACACCAAAAAGCTTTTTAATATCAAATTTTAACAGCAAATGCCTCACTAAGCGGAACATCCCCTCGCCTCGCGAAGTGCAATGTTTAAATAACGAATCAATTACTATAAATATAGTACACATGTATACATTCGGTTGCAAGGGCTAAAAAATTAGTTATTTAATGATGTGCCGCAGACTTTCAAACTATCAGCTTCACCAATATATATTGAAACTTTCGTTTCGTCTTTCCCTGCAGTGCTATTAATGGGCCGCAGAAGTTCCTCAACAGGATTAAAATTTGGTCAGGCTACTCTTTATTTACCTTCAGTTGTGCAGGGTGCATTATAAACACTCAAGTCATCTATATAGACATACTGGCTGACGTGATCAGCTTCAAATACAATCTGCAAAATCGTCGGCATCAGCAAATTAAAACAAAATTAAAACAGCTTCAGGTTTACCATATATGTACAAACTGCTTCTATATAATTGTGTAATTGTGACTCACCTGAAATGGCCTCCTTAGGTATTCTGGATCAGGGCTGAATTCTGCCAGGGTCCAATTGTGTGCTGGAATGTTGGTCACCGAGAACACGGGATTGCCTCTCTGGTTTCCCTCCTACAAATTAATTTAATTAAGTTGAAAAGAACGGCATTTGCTCTGTGTATGTTGAAGATATATAATGCTGTATACGAAATATTACAAGTAGCATTAAGGAATCAAAGTTTTACTTGTAGATAAACATTCAGTTTTCCGCCGGTATTTGGGCGAGTTTCTGCCTTGTAGTAAAAACGTATGCAATATGCATGTGCAGGATTGAAGGGTCTTGACGTAATACGCGTTACATAACGACTTCCGTATCTGTAAGAGCTTAAGGCATGACCTGCATCATAAACGTTTTTTATTTATAAAACAAAATAAATCATGCATATTTTGAATCAATTTTTATTGAATAGGATGAAGATACAATCCAAAAATTGTGGTTAAAAATGTTTGAATAAATAAAATTGTTTCTCTCACTTATTCACATTATTTCATTTTTTTAAATATTTATCACGTTTATTTTTTATCATTCAACAAACAAAAAAAGAATATATTCGTACATGTATAATATACTTTCATGCTCTAAAACAATTATTTACATGTTAAAATATGAAACCCCGCACAAACAGTTAATAAAGTAATGTCTCACCCATTTTGGAGCCCAGGGTGTGGTCTGGGTGGGTATTGTCCAGTACCCAGTCGTAGTTATCATCTCTATTCTGGGTAAAGTTACACATCTGACTTCCGTCCTCAAAATCGCAGTGGGTCAAATTGAATGTGTACAGGTTTTGTGCAACTTTAATTTGGTTAGCATATATTTAAAGACATTTATACATGTATTATGAGAAATAATCAATCAATGAAAAATACACTTAGTACATTATCGTTATCAATCTCACCATTTGCACCAATATCGCCACAGTTAAGCTCAATGGAGTTGTCCAGTTGTGCCTTCAAAGTTTGTACCAGTGTAGCCATTTCCTCGGCCTTTTGGCGGACGGCTTCGTATGTGTTCTGGAAACCGTGCATTGCCAAACATTGCTGTTCGTTAGCCAGACATGCGTTCAGGCAACAAATGCCTAATAGTAACGCAAAAATATAACGCATTGGAAGTATCACACAATCTTTTGGAAGTCGTTTGCCTTGTAGAAGGATTTTTCAACAATACTGGCATTAAACGCATGCAAATACCCAATTTAATAATGTTATATTAAAACACTTCAAAATTCTGACAGCTCGTACCCCTTTTAGAGTCTTTGAAATGATCATATATTGGTTATTTGAAACAGTTTAATTATCTTTTGGAGTGATTCATATCTTTTCCTTGACAGATGAGGATTACAATCCCCTTCGCTATCACTATGATATACTGTGTTCTCCTGAAAGTGGGGGAGAACGTAATATGTTCTGTTCAAAGGGCCGTGGAATTTTATTCTACAGTTTTTGTTTACATAATCTTCATAAATTGTTCTTCTCTGATAAGATGCATTTAATTAATCTAAAAGCATGTTCTGCAAAAGGAACAAAATGTCCCCGTTTTGGGATATCATTAATTCAAAATGAACATGATTTATATGTGGTCAACATCAGACATTATTACGCATGTAGTTAAATTGTATAAATTAGGGAGTTTGCAATATTCTTGTTTCTGAGACGAAACCAAAGAAAATGGATCTGATTATCTTGCTAACTCAGTAAAGGGTACACTCTAATTGTCTTATTTCAACAATGCAAAAGTTTGAATTAAGATTCTTCTGTGACTATGGACAGATTTGGTTATCAACGAGCCAATGTCATGGCTGCATTCTATCCATTAAGCTACGCCTCGGCCTATAATATGTGAAAAATGGATCTTAAATCATAACAATTAGATTCTGCTTTTGGAGGGCGATAGTGAATTCAAGTGATTTATAAAGGTTAAGAAAGCTCTATATACTGCATACTAAAGAGTTCTAATTCAGTGGTAAAATTTAGGCAGTGATATGCCCTCAGAACTTAAAAATAACAATATGTGTTTGTGAAACTCTGATGCCCCCATATTGCAACTTATAACAAAAGTAAAACTTTCCCAAATGCAAATCAAATATGTTGGTACCCATAGTAAGGTCTTGTCTTGAGGAATATACCTTTGAAATATGAAAGCCTTGCAGCAACTATTGAATAGAAATGTTAAAAGTTTTTCAAAAGTTTTTGAACAATTGGTGTTAGGGTTTTCATACATATAATATGTAATCCTTGTAGCAATAACTTCCTTTGGACACCAACATCTTTGACCTTGACCTAGGAGTTTGACTACTTTTGAAAAACTTTAACCTTGGCCATAACTTTTGAACAGTTGGTGCTAGGGCTTTTAAATTTCACAGGTATATTCCTCGAGACAAGGCCTTTCTTTGGGTACCAACATTTTTGATCTCTTGACTTGGAGTTTGACTTGCATTTGAGAAACTTTAACCTTCGCCATAAGCTGCCATACGGGGGCATCAGTGTTTCGCAAACACATTTTGTTTAACTTTTAACAATTAGAGTGAATGTGTTTTACATATATTTTGTGTATGTTTTTAAATTGAATTTGAATATTAGATATAAAAGTATAGATTTTCGAAGAATAAGCCTAGTTTGATAGGGAAATGTTATAAATATGTGTTTCACCAATAATTATACCCACACAATCTGTTTTACAGATTTCTATACATGTAACTTTTTTGGAGCATCCGATATCCTTAAACCAAACGAAATCAAAAACAAAGGAATTAAAGCTGTCAATGTGATGGCAAACTGGGTTTTCTTTTGTGTTTCTCACATAAATTATTACATTTTCTATTCTGAAAACTGGGGGGGGGGGACATCCCATCAATATCAATGTACCCTATGAACATATTTTGTCTTAAACGACTATGTTCAGGAACTTGTTTATCAAAAATCAAAATCCAAGTACTATGCACATCTCAGATATACAGTCAAACCTCATTATCTCAAACTTGATGGAACCAAGAAAAAACTTCGAGATAACTGAGGATTCGAGATATCCAGGGGGAAAATACTTAAAGAATAAGTGGCTGGGACTTTCAAAACACTTCGACATATCCATGGTATTCAAGATGTCAGTGTTTGAGATAACAAAGTTCAACTATATATATATACAATTGATCTGCAAAAGAGGATCTTCCCATCTTGAAAACTGGAGGAGTTATCCAGACAAATGGGTACCCTATATGCAATATGTTGCCAAAAAATGACCAAGTTCAACAGCTTGTATATTTTTCATAAATTATTAAAAATCAAAATCCAAATACTATGCACATCTCTGGTATATGTACAATTGATCTGCAGAATAAAAAAAAGTTATCTTGAAAACTGTAGGAGGAGTTATCTGACCAAATGATGTACTCTTCGGCAGCCACCCACCCACCTGCCCACCATTACTGGGTTTTTCCTACCTAAAACCCAGTTAATTATATTCCCCTTGCGGGATATAAACTATAACAATGTAAATCAAACATTGGAGAAGGATTATTCCAAATGAACTTTCATTTATCAAAAAAAAAAAACACATTGTATATTCTTTCTATCAAAGGGGTTGTGTATTATATGAAGTTAAACCTATCATGTGATTTCTGTTCTGTAATTAAACTACAATCTCCATTCTGCCTCAACTCCCTCAAATAAAGCTACATATACAATTACATGAAACTAACACAAAACAAAATTGATTTTATGGGATTATTTATTCAAAGATTAAAAAATATGAATGTAATACATGTAATAGGTATATATGTACATATAATGGAAATAATACAATGATGTAATATTTACATGTCAATCAAATGTTCTAGTCTATGTGAAAGATCTCGATTGCAGTATTTCTGGCTACAGTAAAAGTGTCTTAGAAATTAATGTCATACAGTTGAAATGAATGTACTACATACATGAAACCATGATATCACACATCTTTGTCATAAATATGGACAAAAACATAGCCTAAAATAATTAATAACATCACTTTTCATTAAAGATAAACTTTGTTGGTGGAAATGTTTGTTTGGTATTTCATAATGCTGATTCAGTTAACATAAGGTAAAAGACAAAAGGCTTTTTGTTTAAATATTTTCCATGTGTCACATTTACAATTAGTCAATTACAATGCATCATAATTTGCAAAACACTTTGTCACAGTCAGAATTTCAAGAAATAATGCAAATTTCTTTTTTTAAATAAATAAAAACATGTACCACCAAAGTACTTCCAATTTAAACCATGCAATGTTCATTTCTTTTTCTATGGAGATTCATCTTTTTTGGATGATATGTCACTAATGTGCTTATCTAAAGATGGCACAATGAGGAAATGGATGCTATGTAACAGCTGTTTGATCTTTTGACCTCAGTAATAACCTCGCTTGGACTCCCCTGCAAATCGGAGTTCCATCTCCATCTGCTCGTTCATTTCCTGTTTTCTGGCCACCAACACCACAACGAAAGTCACCTGACAAAAAATCAAAATGATATTTAAAGAATCCATTTTTCCCCCTGATTATCTTGCAAACAAACTAACCACAAACAAGAAAAAGTAGCTGTATTTTTGCTATGAGAATCTTACATTTAGAAGTGTCCTGAACACCCAGAACAACCATGTAAACACCACGAAAGACAGCCTCTAAAATAAAAATATAATTTTATTAGGATTGCTGATGAACACTGTGACAAGGGAGATAACTCTTCCAGCAGGCATTGAGAGTAATGTTGCAAAATGTCAAACTGAATTTCATAGATCTTTCAGTTTTTCATTTTGTTAATTGTTCAGTGTTTACATGTTGCTTTGTTGACAGTTCAATTGTTAAAATTTTACTGAATTGATATACCCCTTGTTAGGGGCTTCAGTGAAATACATGTAAATAAGTCTCTGAGTCTCATTTCAACATAATAAACACAGCCATACATTGGCAAAATTAAGTTTATACGGTATACCCATGCAGTATATCTGTAGGTCAATGCAATAATGTCTGGGATCATGAAATAAAAATGCACGTAAAGCTATTATAATGGTTTTGATCATAAATCAACAAACTATTGTCCCAATCTTCAATACAACAAATATGAATGAATCTATTAAGCAAATTTTTGGAAACATTCAAAGATATATTCCTGCATGTCATTATTTTTTTACATTATTATAATGCTGATTAATTTCAAAGAAAACACTTTGATTTACTTACAAATGTGTTCATGGCGTAGAATGAGTACTCGAAAACAGAGAAGGCAAACTCCACTAAGATGTATATGATGAAACAAATGATGTAAATTTTGTGGGCTCTCATGTACATCACAAAATGCTGAAAAAAAGTCAAATCAAAATTTAAAAATGATCATATTGTGAGGAAAGTATAAAACATTTGTGTCATGTATTAAATTTAAATTAATATGAAATTGATATTTTTATTCCACCATTCAAAATGAATGGTGCACAGTTTTCTTATTATAATTTGTAATATCAGGTTTCATTTTTAGTTAACTTATATATTTATTTGGAAAATAAAAGTAAAATAGACTGACAAGAAAGAAAATGTATAAGACATCTGTATTTCTGTATTCATGACAAAACATACCCTTTCCATCACTTGTAGAATCATGAAACCACTGTAGAGAATGATTACCACATGGCCAAAAGTGAGGACTATGTCGCTCGCCAAAAAACCTGAAAAAGAGGGAAAATATGTTATGAAAAATGGAGCCACCTAATTTTACAGCTGCAGATATGTAGCTCACCATCTGTTCTAAAAATAACCAGACAGACAACCAGAGAGCTACAGTTCCATGCATTCATAAAAAGTGTATAAATGTGTTTATTGTGGACAAAAAAGTACACTATTTTCTTAAGTTAATCTCCATATTTTAAAGTGCCATCTCAGAATATTCTTAATTTATTTTTCTAATATATTCTTTACTACTGTGGAGTTCTAAACAAAACATTCCTCACAACTTTTAAGTATTTTACCCTCAATATCTCAAATTCTTTGATATCTCTCAGTTTTATCTCGGTCCCATCGAGTTCAGGATAACAAGGTTTGACTGTATATATACTGTACAAATACTAGAAGCTGTCATTTTAGGTGGCATGATAATTTTATTCCAACATGCTTCCTGTATGACGTATACTGTAAATGCAGAAATATATTCCTTGGGGATTAAATCTCGTTAATTTCGTTGTTAACAATTATCAACAAAATTAAATCCCACACGAAATTTTATAAGACTATATATTGAATAGGATTACTTTCGAAACAACGAAATTAAATCCTCACGTAACCTTTTTAGATGACAAATCAACGAAATTTTATCCCCACGAAAATTTGTGCTTATACAGTATACAATATATTTGCATTTGCTTTACATTGTGCTGTTTATACACTTTCTAGAGTCTTCAATCCCCATTTTGAAGTCAGTATAAGTAAATTGTTGGTTTTTTTTTACATTAAAGCTCATGTGACTCACCCCTTATAAAAAAAAAAATCAAAAAATATAATTTTTGAAATAAAATTTAAACCATTATTAATCTGACAGTAGATCTGCTAACAGTTTGTAACTTAAGAATATAAATGACTCTCAGCTTATGCACCAAAACCCACCAAATTGATGTTTTTTATAACCATCACTTTTTTTTTTTAATTCTTGCTTTGGTTATAAGGAGGTACCATACTCCTCCCTTTCCAGAACCCTGATGCCCTGAGCCTGATCAAGATCTCCATTGCACTTACTTTGCCAAAAATGAGCTCGCCACAGTGTTTTAAATCCCATGCTGATTTCAAAGTCTGTTCCCGTGGCTATCAGGTCCACAAGGCGAAGCGTTAGGGCAAATGTGGCTGTAAACTAAAATAAATGGAAATAGTCAGCTTTACCTGCAAAATGCAAATATTACATGTTTATGAAATTTAATGATCAGGGATTTTGATGCTGATTGCAGGTCTAGACTCCCTTTCCTCGGGTGTACCTCAGTGTGAGCTTACCTCAAAAGGATTGAAGTTCCTGGAGGGTTATTGGAGTTGGAGACCAACTGTAGATTTGCTTACATTGCTTTGGAATGATCAAATTGCACGTTTTAAAGCATATTGTATCATTGTGAATGTAAACATGGCAGATATGCCAGTACCAAAGAGACTAAACTCCTTTATTAGTTTTATAATATATTGTACGTTTTCCACTTTTTAACAGTTATGTTAAACTGTTGAAAAATAATTATGTTAAATGTGTTGTTACACTACAGAACACATTATGAGAGGTTATTTAACATTTAGAACTACAGGGTAAAGTGTTAAATATGCTGTAAAATTCCTAATTATTTAACAAAACAGTTATTGACTTTCGAATTCGGTCTACTCATGATTATTTATACAGACCTGGTCAGCTTTTGGTTAACCTCGGCCTTTGAGGCCTCGTTCAACCAATACCTATAACCAGGTCCATATAGTCACTGAAGTAAAACCTTGATCATCAAAAGTCAATAACTTTGCCCTAATATTGTCCTAAGATCTACAGATGTAGATATTCACACAATTAAATTTAAGCATAATTTTATGCAATTATAGAAAAGCCAATTAAACTATGCATGGTATACGTCATCGTCTCAAGCCACAGTCCGGAGTCCGCATATAGCTCTCTCTCATACCCCTGGCTGCTTGATCACAAAAAGTGTCGTAATCTTGAATATTTACGCCTCTTTATTGTGACGTCATGTTCAGCCAATGACAATATTTGTTTCCATCGCAACTGAAATCAACAACTGACATCAACACAGTATACAAGAAATGTTTTGTATACTGCGATTGGGTATTGAAAGCTAGGTCGCGTCAAAGTTCATTATCCGACTATGCTTTACTCGCATTGGTCAATATTTCAATGAGCTGTGAAATATTCTTTTCTCATTCAACCACGGCCAGAATGGGAGAGGATCGTACATTTTGGCTGTGGTTTGCGACGATGTGTATATGTGTCCTTCAATGAACAGAACTAGTTTAAGCAGCAGTATATATATCTTTATACTTAAGAATTACACAAACTACAAGTATTAAGCTTAAACTTCAATGATGTAATTTAATTAAGTCTACATTGCAAGATTGTTTTTTTCTTGATTAACATTGTAACCATTGGTACAGTTCTATATAGAATGTTCTATCGTTAAAATGATATGTCCTATGGACACGGTTTAATGATAGAATTCGTTCCGTGTATTGGCAATGTTGCAAAATAAACACGGGCGATAACTTGAACTCTGTGCATTTTCTATGAACAATCCAGAGAGTTCCAAATGTCAACATGGCATTAAATTTGAAGCGAGGAAAAAACGTTGAATTTTTGTATTTATATGGATTATTTTTTAGGTTAAAAGGCATATACAATCTCAAAAAGGTTTGTTATGATTAATTTGGTAGTTATTTTCAGTGCAACTCCTTTTGTATTCTTCAAAATCATTTCGGAGTGGATCCACTCCGATTTGCTACATAGCAAGTATATGGGACGTATTCTAACTGTGGTGAGGGCTTGTTCCGAGACACAGTTAGATTATTCTAACTAGTACCACAGGTACTTGGGTCTTGGTTTATAAATATGTATGTACCTTATTGATATGTAACAAAAGGTACATACATATTTATAAACCAAGACCCAAGTACCTGTGACTAGTACAGTACATGTATGATTCTCACTTCATCAGGGGTCCGTTTTACAAAAGAACTTAGAACTAAGACCAAAATTTGATTCTGCTTTTAATTTTCTATTTTACATTAATTTGAAAATGATTTTGCCATTTTTAAAAAGAACTCATCAAGATATTTTTATGCTATCAATTTCAAACAGAATAATTAATTTTGAAAACATTTACAATCAACTAAAGTTTTCGGTCTTTGTCGTAAGTTCTTATGTAAAAAGGCCCCCTGAATAAAATTGTTGAGTCTTTGTTTTCTCGATAAAATAATTTTAATTATAATAACTTAGATTCTGAATGAAAAATACCGGAAGTGAAAGAGAAATTTAAAGTAGCATAGATCTAAACGTTTTTCAAGTAGATCTGAAAGTTTTCGAAATATTTCATTTCCCAGATTACTGTATAATTATAATCAAAACAAAATAAACTTACCACAATTAAAATATAGAAAACAAAACATGCTGTTCGGAGATTCCAACAGAGGAATCTGTGTATGCACGCCATGTTTGTTGTCTTCCGTCTCGTTTTAAAATCGTCACACCTGAGGCAGGTATGAGGGAGTTGTCATTATTTTCATTATGGGTAAACCATTAAAAAACGTATACAAAATAAAATATAGATAAGTTTATAGGTGTAAAATAAATCTTATACTATATTAGTTCGTTTTACTAATATCTGAGGGGCGTAGACGTTCGTATAGTAAGTTTAATTTACGCATGCAAAATTACAACATTTATTGAAATAATGAATGGTCCTTCTTTCCGATGGCGGATCCAGGCTTTTTCAACAAGACTTTCATACATTTTGTACCAGTCCTCTGATTTTCTCAAAACCCTCTTTATACTAAAGGAAAAGATATTAAGATATTTTGGACATTGAGAAAATTAGTGTGTAAAGGTGTAAATATTGAGCTGATGTATTAAATTTTTTTCAACAAAGGATTCCTATATATTAATGATATATATATATATATCATTGTTTACTTCTTTGTTTCTTTTTTTAAAAAAAGAACAAATTTTACAGTATTTATAATAATTTTTCATATTAAGAGCCATTAAGAGGAAACAGACATAAAGCAATAATGCAATGGCATGCAATACTTATATTGCATTGTAATTTGTTACATGACAACAATGATTAAAATCAAAGGCAAGAATGAGTTTTATTTATAACAGAATGAGTATATGTAAGTATCACAGATGTGAACACAAAAAGGAATATGTATGTACAATGCAGCGAATCATATCACAGATACATGTACCAATGAAAGTGTATATGTTTACCCTTAAAAATATTTAAGGAAGAATGCTTAACACAAAATTTTATTTATTATTTTTTTTTTTAATTTTATTACTTTTTTTTAGCATGGAAAGATTCATTTAATTTTTTTGGTTTTAGCATGGAAAGATTTATTTGAATTTTTGGGGATTTATCTTTCAGAGAAAATTAATGTAAAATTTGTTTTATTTGAAAATAGATGTACAGTTTTAGGTTTAAAATTTTCCATATTAATAAATGTATAATATAAATATCTAATAATTAAAACACATGTCAAGAAAGGTCAGATACATGTATGGCCATTTTGAGTTCAATTATTTAACATCATTTGTTAATATTTCTTAAACCTGCTGATAAAATCTTAAAGGTGCTTGGACACAGATTTGAAGTTAATATTTTCTCAGATTTTCTGTATAATTTCATGACTTATATGTTGCTATAGCATTTCATACTAAAATATAATAAAAATCTTATTTCATCTCGAAGTTATTGAAACTTCAAATTTCTGGACGCGTTTGATTGACACATCCTTGCACTTTCACAATTTTTAATTTTATTCTTAATACTTAAGAGAAGTGGCAGTTTTGTTGTGTATAAATGAAAAGTATTAAAACTATAACCCAGAAAATTCAGAGTAGAAATGTTCGAAAGCAAAACCCACTCACAGTATTGTCAGTCCGTGCTCAGTGGTGTGTGCAGACTTTAACAATTGAACTCACCCGGTGAATCGTAAACATTAACAATAACAGAGCTCGTGCCCTGTTTACAGAAACAGTTTACGTTTCACGGGTGTATTCAATTTGTTAAACTCTGTACACAACACTGAGCACGGGCTGACGATATTAGTGAGGGGGTTTGCTTTCGCACATTTCTACTCTGAATTTTCTGGATTATAGATGTAATGTTTTTCATTAATACATAACAAAATCGCTTCTTTTCTTAAATATTAAGGATAAAAATAAAATTTGTGAAAGTGCAAGGATGTGTTAATCAAACGCGTCCAGGAATTCATAGTTCCAATAATTTCCAGATAAAATAAGTTTTTAATTATATTTTCGTGTGAAATGCTATTGCAATATATAAGTCGTGATATTATACAGAAATTTTGAGAAAATGTTAACTTCAAATCTGTGTCTAAGCACCTTTAAAGGTGCTTGGACACAGATTTGAAGTTAATATTTTCTCAAATTTTCTGTATAATTTCATGACTTATATGTTGCTATAGCATTTCATACTAAAATAAAATAAAAATCTTATTTCATCTCGGAGTTATTGAAACTTCAAATTTCTGGACGCGTTTGATTGACACATCCTTGGACTTTCACAAATTTTAATTTTATTCTTAATACTTAATAAAAGTGGCAATTTTGTTGTGTATTAATGAAAAATATTAGAACTATAATCCAGAAAATTCAGAGTAGAAATGTTCGAAAGCAAAACCCACTCACAGTATTGTTAGTCCATGCTCAGTGGTGTGTGCAGACTTTAACAATTGAACACACCTGGTGAATGGTAAACATTAACAATAACAGAGCTCGTGCCCTGTTTACAAAAACAGTTTACGTTTCACGGTTGTATTCAATTTGTTAAACTCTGTAAACAACACTGAGCACGGACTGACGATATTAGTGAGAGGGTTTGCTTTCGCACATTTCTACTCTGAATTTTCTGAATTATAGATGTAATGTTTTTCATTAATACACAACAAAATCGCTTCTTTTCTTAAATATTAGGGATAAAGATAAAATTTGTGAAAGTGCAATGATGTGCTAATCAAACACGTCTAGGAATTCGTAGTTCCAATAATTTCTAGATAAAATAAGTTTTTAATTATATTTTCGTGTGAAATGCTATTGCAATATATAAGTCGTGATATTATAATACAGAAAATTTGAGAAAATATTAACTTCAAATCTGTGTCTAAGCACCTTTAAAGAAAAAAGTCATTAGTAGGAAAGATATGATACAGTACACACTTATATTTTAATAAGAAACTAATTGAAATGAATTTTTGTCACTTTTGAAAAATTGCTAATTTTTAAATCTGAACAATCCTGATTGAAAATAAATAGATCCCAGTCAAAATCAGTACAAAATCATTCTCATGTAGTTTCTACATACTAAAATATCCATATGATTGATAAGTTCAATCATACTTTAAACCATATTACACCCAAGCAATCTAGTACTCTAGATTTCCATTTTCTATAATTTGGGTTGGGATCAGTTTAATTTTGATGGGTTTTGATCCAAATTTGAAAATTAGCAATATTTTTTAAAGTCATATATGGCATATTTTTCATAAGTTCAGACTAACTAAAATTAAAAAGATCTTCTATTTGTTTTATTACTTTATATAAAGCTAGAACTTTCCTGTAAATTACACAATTTAAATCAATCTCGTTTCAAAGATATTAGAAATTTAAAACAATTTAATAACTGATTTATTTATACCGACTCCGCATTTAATTAACAGACACAGTTTAAAATCAATTTAACTATGAAAACATGAAGTTATTCAAGTTCAAATCAGTGAAAATTTTAATTTGAATGTAAATAACATATACGTACCGGTATCATGTTTATCTACACTCAATCTCGTATTTTTATTTTTTTAAGCTCAGATATGTATATATAGCTTTAAATTTCACCATTTCATTTCCTTTATAAAATACATTTACCTGATATTTCTTCTCTGTAGAAGACTTTTTTCTTGGAGATTTAATCCATATACAGGTATAAAAAAATTTAACAAATTATATATATTTCTTTTATAATTATATATTATTAAAAAAATTCAATTGTGTATCTGCAGACTTTTCTTGAAATGTTTTTAGTAAGATATTATGCATTTATTAACAGCAAATTTTAAATGATAATTAAAGCATCATATTTGCTAATAATTTTTTTTTTTTACATTTTCTTTGGAAAAAATTAAAAAAAAAAAAACCATACAAAATATAATAATTAAGAGTTAACTATCAACCTTTCCATGCTGAAACCATATTTAAAAAGGAATTTTAAAGATCCATTAAAAAAATTTTGGTGTACGTTGCATTCCTCCTTGGACTAAATGCTAGTACATGTATATAATTAAAATGCTGAAAATAATACTTTTGAAATCAAAAATGTTTTTAATACATATTTGTAAAATCAATCTATTTTCAACAAGGATATAACAGGACTTATAAGAATAGTGTATACATAAAAGATTCCTTAACAAAATTTTACTGAAAAACCAGATTTTTATCCATAACTAGTTTTCACCTTCATCAGGTTACTTCTTAATGAATATATAATAATAAACAAGAATTTAAGCAAAAAAAGCTAAATTGAAAATAATATATTTAGGACAGAGGATACAAAATATATAGAGAGCATATAAACAGTAAATACAGTAAAACCTGCTAATACATGTAGCAAACATGCTTAAAGTGAACTGACGCTTACAGGGAAGTGTCGACTTTAAAATATACTGTGAAGTTATATATATTATGAATTACATTTATAATGAAGTAAAATCGACCGTCACAGGCTCTTCATTAAAAGTGTGTTTTACTGTAATAATAGGAAGCTTAAAAGTTGATAAAGCACCCTGAAAAGCAGTGTGACCTTCCACAAAACTGTTGACTTGAATATTGTTATATTATATTATATATACTGGGAAATATACAGGAAAATTTTCGCCCCCATTTCATTTTCGCCCCTTTCTACCTACTCGCAGATGGCAAATTAAAAAAAAACACAGTATAATTTCTTAAATAGAACTGTGACTGGGCAAATTTAAAATGGGCAAAATTATTTGCAATGTAAAAGGGTGAAAATAACACAGGGCAAAAATAACAGGGCGAAAATAACCCTGTATACTTATAAAACTGTTTGGTAATTAAAAATCAAATGTTAATTGTTTCAATACATTTAAATTCTCTTGTATGAAATCAAATATTCAGGATAACAAGCTTTGTTATCATATAAAATAAACTCTCTGAAGTTCCAGCCACCGTCCACAACAATGGAGTCAAAGAATTGAGAACTATGGGTAGCATCAGTGCACCTGTCCTTATAGCAGCGCTGGCAGGGAGGTCTGGTGTAGCTGTACTTAGTTGTAGTGTCGGTCCTGACAAATATCTCTCCTAGACAAGCTCTAACTAACAACATCTGTTTCTCCTGTAAATCCCTGTTCTGTTTTGGATCTAGGTTTTTGAAAATTTAAAAAAAAAATTAGGATGGTATGGCCATGCAATTACCCAAACTGATGAGATTAATAATTTAATTCTATAATTAACAGAATTTTATATAGGTATCATAGTGAATTTACTTTCGTACCAACTTTTATTTAAATTGAACTAAAACTGCAAGAGGAATTGCATTTTGAGAGAGAATTTCATAGTAAGATTTGTAGTTATTATTCATCATGGTAAATTATCACTCAATCAGAACAAGCTGAATTTGGTAAAGTTTCTCTCAGCAATAAAATTCCTTCAATTTATCACCTGCAGGTAAACAGTTGTGTGAAAGTCAGTCAAAATACTGGGTCTCAATAGCTGAGTGATTATAGAGCTCTGGCACAGTATGCCAGAGGCCCAGGGTTCAAGTCCTGTTTTAGACTTAATTTTTTCACCACTTGTGATGCCCGAAGTTAAAATATCCACTTATTCCCTAAGAAAATGCTTTACAGCATTTCCTTAATTCATTGAATTCAAGGATGAATTTCAGCCTAGAGGGGGGATATGTCATTGGGTTAGGAGATGTATGAAAGTCGGTCAACTTATCAGGTCTTAAGGTAGCTCAGTGGTTAGAGCACTAGCATGGTATCCCAGAGGCCCTGGGTTTAGGTCCAAGCTGAGACTTGATTTTTCTGTGACAAAATTATGAGCCATTTTTTTTTATTTTAGGTAGAAAAATATATTTGGGAATTATTTTAGTTGAAGGTGTCAAATCTAGCAGACAATTACATGTAGAATTTATTATAAGTCCACGTAAGTTTATGAGGGAAATAGTTTAATTCTTTTTTTCATAAAGGAAAATTTAAGGTAAGGATTTTCCATGAAAATAAAATTGAACTTCACGAAATATACCCGGTAATGATTTTACAGTATAATTTCTCTATTCACTTATGAATTAACTTACATACCCACTAATAGGTCAAAATGATGAGTCTGCAGCAGAAACAATGAACATTTTAATTTAGAAACAGAAGAATTTATAATGTTAACTTGAGGCAGCTTTAGAATCTACTATTACTGTATACCTGCATATTGGTCTGACTTGGTAGAACTCTCTGCACAGTACACTCCATTTCCAAACACAGGATTATTAGCAACCCTCCCATCCAGTCCCTGGGTCAGGATATTCTTAATGATTGTTGGCTGGGTCCCATGAAACAGATAATGCTCATTAATACCTGGATAAATCTCTGTCTTCAGTGAAAGATCGGCCATCTTTGTTGTCAACACTTCACCATTCTTGGCTTGTGAGATTTGTTGAAGTGATTTCAACGCACCTTTTTGCGATGCTTTTAAAAAGATCTTTTCTCTGTGCTTCCAATATTCCTCTAAGAGATGTGGATTTTCCAATCGTTTTATGCTGGTAATTTTAATTTTGGTGTAGTTTAACTGATCTAATCCAGCAGAGTCTATTCCTTTTCCTACAAATTGTGATTGCCATGTTTTCAAAGCCAAACTTTCTATAGCTCTGTACATTTGAGGGTCGGCGATGTTTAAATCCACAAGTTCATATGCTTTTTGTGAGACAGTGGTATTCCAATCAGCCAGGGTTTTGTTTGATGTGTATTTTGTCCAGTAGGAAGGAGGCACTCGTGCTGCATCATAGAGAGCTTTAAAGTATGGTTTGGTATTCAATGGAGGTAAGTTCGAAGCTGTGCAAGAAAATTACAATAAATACCAGTACTGTTTTTGAAAACATTTACCCCTTGGCATTTAAAATAAAAAGTTTCTTCCAAAAAAAAATTTACAATTCTAAGTCTTAATTAAAAACTTTTAATCATGTACATAGTTGTAAACCTCTATACATGTACCTTAGAATATATAATACACCTTTTTTTTTTTAAATATGCATACATGAAACAAACAGTTATAATGCTCAAAAGTCCAATTAAACAAGACAAATTGAGGGCGGAGCAAACGATGACCCATGAGAACATTAGAGGTGGTATCTGGTGTGGGAGGAATATGCATCATCCCCTCACTCCCCCATTGGTCAGTCACACCCACCATAAACCCTTGGTCTTGATCATTTAAACAGAGTTATCTATAAAAATTTAGTATGAAAATAAATATACTCAAACAATTTGTTTTTTAAATTTAACCTAACAACAGATTGTATTTGGAAACAAGGTCATTATATCAACCATAAAATTAGCAAAATGTTGACTTTAAATGAGATTGTTGATACCCTTGCATCATTAACTTGTTTGTGATTTTTCAGTTTAGAAATTATTTGTACTTATAACATGCTCTTGCACATCAAATCAACTAGGAGCCCTATAAACACCATATGCAGGTGATAATGATATATTATTCCATCAATAAAAGAATCTGATGAAAGAAAAGTTGAAGTCACCATGGTTTGTCATAAGGTTTTAACAGTTGTTAGTTTGCCATCAGAATGCCTTTCTCTAATAAGACATCCAACTGAAATATGAAACATGCAGGCAAACTCTGTGCTGTCTTTTATTTTGAGTTCAGTGGGATATATTAATTGAATCAATGTATGATTGAAAATGATTGTTAATTAGTAAAATGTCAATTGATACATCTGAATGTTGAATTGAAGACCACAGCAAGAGACTTCTTCAAGAGACATCATATATAATGTAATCAGGATAATTGACGAAGGTTAAATGCAGACGCACAGAAATCGGCATAAAAATTTAGAAATGACATTCTTAATACAACTCAGAAAAACTGCAGAATTAACTCATGTACATGTACATAGCAAAATTATAGTTGGGGGTAGGGATGGGAGGAGAGAATTGAAGAACATGATGGACCTGGAATAATTTCAAATTAAAAAAAAAGGTTAAAAAATGACTCTTATGAAAAGTGGAATAACTGCTACAAAAATGCAATAGGAATGTCATAGTCTACTTCTCGAAGAATTGAAAAATGTACTGGAAGACTGTGCATGATTTTCGGTGCACATTATTATAAATTATTATATGAAATTTTTGTTTTCTAATAGCATAACATTAACAATCAATTATTGAAAACATCTTTGTGACACACTGATGCCCCCATATAGCAGCTGAAGGCCAAGGTTCAAGTTTTTTAAATGTAAAGGTCAAATTCAACAGTCAAGGTTATGACATCAAAAATGTTGTTATCCAAAAAGCTCTTGTCACAAGGAATACACCTGTGAAATATGAAAGCCATAGCATCAACCATTTAAAGTTACATAGTGAGTCAATATCATGTGTGAGTTTTAAGATCTCAGCTGCATGGTAAAAGCAAGAAAAGACTGCAAAATGCAAGTGCAAGAAAAGAAAAAGTTGTATCTATGGCGTGGTTGTTATCAGAAATGTCAACAATGTCAAGGTCATGTGTCTTTTATTTTTAGGGTGAAACTTGTAAACAACATTGAATTGGAGCAATCAAAAATGAGGAATACGTTTTGATCATCTTTTTTTTTTTGAAAATTATATCAAAATCCTCGGTCATCCGACATTTATATCTATGGAATAGACACTGTGGTAACTTCTTCAACTTTTCTGCGCATGCGTATCTTAAAGAGGAAGAAGTGAAGCAATATTTTCGCGTTAGGGCAAAGTAAAATTATTTTTACTTTTATTTTTCTCCATAAAAGTAGATTTTTTAGGTTCTGAAACCTGTAATTTTCTGAAACCTAATGCTTTCAAGAATTGAATAAAATTTGCATGTGTCTTGCAAAAACTCTACTTTCATCAATTTTCCTGTTTTTCCATCACAGTGTCTCTTTAAAGTTATTGCAAATGTTTAATTTTTTCAAAAGGATGTCAAACTCCATGGTCAATGTCAAAAAGAAAAGGTCTTGTCACAAGGAATACACAGAAAAAAATTAAGGCTCATGTACCAACCATTCAGAAGTCATGGCCAAGGTTAAAATTTTTCAAAAATAGGTCAAACTCCAAGGTCATGATGTCAAAAATATTGGTACCCAAAGAACGTTCAGATCATAAAAATCATTTACGTGCAGATCATAAAAATCATTTAGGTACATGTGAAATATGGAAGCCCTAGCACCAACAATTCAAAAGTTGTATTATGGCCATTGCAAGGTTAAAGTTGGTTAAAGTTTTTTTTAAAAAGAAGGTTAAACTCCAAGGTCAAGGTCAGGACGTCAAAAACATTTGTATCCAAAGGAAGGCCTTGTCACGAGGAATATACATTTTAAATATGGAAGCCCTAGCATGAACAGTTCAAAAGTTATGGCCAAATTAAAATTTTTGCTGACAAAAGACAGACTGGGACAGAATAAATTCTATATGCCTACAAATCTCTAATTCTGGGGACAAAAAATATTTTTAAGCACTGTATTTTTCTAAATATACTTAGAAATGACAGAAAAAAATGTAGTTAAAATTTGTAGAAAGTCCTTTTGAACCATTGTTTAAGCAACAGGCTTATAATTTATTGATTGAGACACTGTACACTTTACCTGTACCTGAAGTTATAACGGGTCCTTGCGATGTCACAGTGTGGGTGGGAGTGGTCATTTGTAGAGCAGAAAAAAATGCCTGTAAATTGTAGAGTATAGAAGAAATATACCTGTAAAATCAACTGCAGAAAAATGCCTGTAAATTGTAGAGCAGAAAGAAATGCCTGTATATTATCACACACATAAACAATAATTTTGCTTGAAAGACATGCATGTTTACATAAGTAATTTTAGGGATGGCAATCTAATAAAGAATTTCCAGTCGGCTAACTGAAGGATGTTCCATTCGATTAATGGATTAATTATATCAAGAATTGTTGTCAGATTTTTTTTCATGTAAGCTTTATTCAAATAAATGAGAGGACTAAAAAAGATGTTAGCAATATTATGTCTATATTTGATCAGATTACTATATGTATTTTATTTCAATTTCAATAGACAAGGTAAGTTACACATTATTATTAGTTCAGAGTCATGAAGGATCATTTAATTAAAATCATTAAAAGAAATGCAGGACAAGCTGGGTAACCACATGGTGTTTTAAAAGGAATAAACATCTCACAAACTGACCAATTACCCCCAGTATGTCATTAATCTAGAGAGCCTTTATATCTCTGAATCAACTTAAATAGATAAGAGAAAATGCTAACATTAAGGAATTTTTCTTTCAACTTTCTAAATTGAATCAGGAAATTGCATCCAAATTTACACATTATTTAATATATTTTAATTATCATTATTTATTATTGTGTATTTTACACATAATGACATTATTTATATTTTAATTTTTTTTCCAACTAACGGATCACAGACTTTCTAACCGATTACCATCAATCCGACCGAGTTGAATTGTTGATAAAATACTTAATAATTAAATCCTGTAAATTTTTTTTCTAAATGAAGAACAATATACCTGTTGTACTGTTTGCCATTTTTTGTCCAGATTGTAAGCTACAATGGTGATTCTGGTGAGTTCAGTATTTGGATATTTTTTGTTAAAGTCTTCAATGCACTCTGCCATGACCTCAGCTACTTCATCAGGAGGGTATTCTAGAGACCCAGTCCCCAGGGTGGGGAAAGCAAGGGTCTTTGTCATGGGATGTTTATTGGCTTCCTCCAGACAGTTGGTGACAAAGTCTTTCAAGATCTTAAAGAGAACAAGAGAAAGTACGTAAAGAAATCCTGAGAAAGTTGACAGAATTAATTACAATTATTGATATGAATTTTACATTTTTTTTCAGAATTTTAAGTTTCTTTATACCACACTTAAGTACTCAAGTACCTGTTTTGGTGTAGTGCTACAGGACGCACCCCACTTAGGAAGAGCTCCATGGTACACAAATTGACAAGGCAAGTTATGGCCACCAGTGAATGCAATGTCTCCATACTTGATTCCATTTGGATAATTCTTATCACACTCTTCCTGCAGTCCAGGCCCTGCAGCCTTCAGCATTGTCTCTGCCATTCCTCCATTTTTCAGTTTCAGATCTTGAGGTCCGCTACAAACAATAACATCAACCTGTAATACAACAATAAAATGTATGTTTAGCAAACACACTAACACTAACAAAAATATCTCAGTCACTGGTTTATATCATATCAAAAGAATTTTATGGATATACAGTGAAAACTGTCTAGTCCAACACAAGTGCAATCCTTTTCATTGGGAATTCCAACTTTGATTTTCATCCCCATTTGACTATTTTCCATGTTTTTTTAAACTGTGTAATCCAACATCCTGTTTATTCCAGCACAAAATTTGCATGTCTCCCAGTTCATGTCGGATTAGAGAGGTTTCACTGTATTAGTTTAGTTATAATAAAAGCAGTGTGGAAAAAGGAATCATGGAAGGGAATACATGACAGTCACAGTACATGTTTTATAATACACTAACACTGGTTGAAATGAAAATACCTCTGTCATGAGGATTTAAACCATATCAAAAGAATGTTGCATATTATGGATACATACCGGTACATGTAATTAATAAATGTATTATGAAGCAATTTTTTTTTAATTTGATAATCATTACATTATGTAATGTCTACTCATAACAAAGCCTCATCTGGTACATATATAACTAGATTCAGTGAATAATTTTAAAATATGTATATGTCAGTCAAGAATTTGAATCGTCCCTGGAAATTTGCTTTCAATAACTATAGATTTCACTTGCCTAGAATAAGAGGATATGTATAGCCAGCCTAGCTCCCACTACCCACTACATCAAACAATTTTGTTAGTCAGATCTACATGTAGACATGCAAGGGCTAGCTAAACTGGACAAACTAAATGATCCACAAAGGGAGACAACTCATGTACATGTTTACTGTTGGTACCAAGGTATTAAGGTCTGACAACATATTCCTTGAATATCTGTTTTTGTATCTCTTCATGATAGACCAAAAATCTATATTAACTAGATGAGCTTGTTGCAAAAGCAACAAATAAGTCTTCCATTTAATTTTCAAGGAGAGGAGACCGAGATCGAGAGATGTCATTAAGAAGGACGCCAATCAATGAGATGCCAGACATCATCAGTATATAATTATTCCTACCTTTTGATTTCTAAACATGCTAAACTGTTTTCAAAAACTAAAAACAAAAGACTAAAAACTAGAAATACATGTATGTCCATAGGACATGAATGCCCTGCCGAGGGTATATTAGTAATGCAACATGAAAATTTGTATTAGTGTCTGAAATTTGATGAGAATATCTTGAATAGTTTCTTTAAAATTGAAATCTAAAAAGTTGGATATAGATGATAAATTCTCACCAAATTATGTATAAGTGCATAAGCTTAGAAAAATATATCTTAAATGATTTCTTTAAAACTTAGCAAAATGCAAATTTTAAGAAAAGTGAGGTCAAGGTCAAAGGAAAGTTCAAGGTCAAACATTTTTTATGCAGTTGAATAGTTCTCACAAATCATATTAGCATATTAAGTTTGATAAAAATATTTTCAATGGTTTATTTAAAACAGAGCTAAACATCAACTTAAAATGAATGAGGTTAGGGTCAAAGGAAAGGTCAAAGTCAAAAAACGTTGATGCAGTTGAAAAGCTTACATCAGTATGTATTAACATATGAAGTTTGATAAAAATATTATGAATGGTTTCTTTAAAACTAAGTTAAACTCAAATTGAGAAAAGTAAGGTCAAGGTCAAAGGAAAGGTCAAGGTCAAAAATGTTGATGCAGTTAAAAAGCTTACATCAGTATGTTTCAGTATACGAAGTTTGACACCAATTTAACTAAAGTGAGGTCAAGGTCAAAGGAAAGGTCAAGGTCAAAAATTTTTGATGCAGTTGAATAGCTCTCATCAGTATGTATCAGCATATGAAGTTTGATAACACTATCTTGAATGGTTTCTTTAAAACTGAGCTAAACACTAATTTAAGAAAAGTGAGGTCAAGGTCAAAGGAAAGGTCAAGGTCAAAAAATGTTGATGCAGTTGAATAGCTCTTATCAGTATGTATCAGCATATGAAGTTTGATTAAAATATCTTAAATGGTTTCTTTAAAACTGAGCTGAACACTAATTAAAGAAAAGTAAAGTCAAGGTCAAAAGAAAGGTCAAGGTCAAAAAATGTTGATGCAGTTGCATAGCTCTCATCAATATCTATCAGCATATGAAGTTTGATAAAAATATCTTGGATAGTTTCTTTGAAACTGAGCTTTGAACTGAGCTAAATGCAAAGCAGAAGGACAGAAGGATGGAAGGACGGAAGACGGACACTATATGCCACGGCCACATTCATAAAAATTTATGATATCAGCAATTCAAGGAATTATCAATAGGATTATATGGGAAATACCAACCTCTGGAATCTTGCACAAATGCATGATAATGTCAATTTTTTATGAGGATACTTGTTACAGAAGCAATACAATGTACTTCAATCATAAATTCTTGGGAAAAATTACATTATTGAGGAACGTGTCATCTGACCTTAATGAACAAGAAGTCTGTGAGACAATGCTCACTAGTAATACCCCCGCTCTGATGTGAATATATACTCTCATGAATCCCACCATATGGCATGCCTAGACAAAGAGTGTGTTAAAAAATTTCAAGTATCTGCGTTGAGTAGTTGCTGAGAAAACTGCGACAAAAATTTGTTTCAGACAGACACACAGCTAGACAGACAGACAAGGTTAAAACAGTATACCTCCTCTCCTTCGAAGTGGGGGTAAAATAATTATCTTGATATTTTAAATGACTACTTCAATCATTTAATTAATGTAGCTAGGAATGTACATGTACTTGTGATTTTTTTAACAGCTGCAAACTTACTTGTTGTTCTGTCAGTTTTCCAACCTTCAAACAGACCTCTATTCTTCCTAACTTACAGCTAGTCTTCTGTGTTACAACTACAGCAAAAAGTGAATTGTAAACTCAAATGTTACAACTACAGTAAAGAGTAAATGGTAAACTGAAAATATGCACAGCAGCTCTTTTCTTGAGGACCAAATTACAGAAAATAGAATAGCGTTATCTTATTTTGTGGGGTTTTTTTTTACAATGTACACTGACAATTATCTCAAATCATAGGTCTGATTAAAAAAAAAAAAGAGGCCCATGGGCCACAATGCTCATCTGAGTCAATATGGCCCTGCTGTTCTTCGTCAGCAGATTTCTTCTCCTATATATTCATACGTAAATCTTTGATCACCTGTTCAAGGCATACCTTACCCCCAGGTGCCATGTTTTGAATGAAATTGAATCTAAATTTTCTGAGGATGCTTCTATATTCATATAACTAATCATGGCTTTGCTGTTCTTGAAAACGGAATTTTAAAAATGTCTGCTGCCACCCTACCCAGAAGAGGTGGGGGGGAGGGGGGGGGGGGGGGGGGTCACGATTTGAACAAACTTGAATCTATACTACCTGAGGATGCTTCCATATCAATATGACTAATCATGGCCTTGTTGTTCTTGAGAAGATTTTTAAAAATATTTCCTATATATGTTCTTTTGTAAAACTTTGATCCCCCATTATGACCCCACTCTACTACTGGAGGATGCCTTGAACAAACTTGAGTCTACAATATTTGGGGATGCTTCCATATCAGTTTGACTAATCATGGCTTTCCTGTTCTTGGAAACATTTTTTTAAAGATTTTTCCTATATACAGGTAACTCTTGATGGCTCGAACTTCGATCTCTCTAAGTTCTTGATCACTCGAAGTGAGTCTCCGATCCCGAATTTTCCCCCTATATAACAGAGCAAATTTACTCTTGATTTCTCAAACTCTTGATCTCTCAAACCTTGATCCCTCAAAGTCAAAATGCAGTCCCGCTATGCATATTCTATTAGAATTTACCCTCGATACCTCGAAGTGGCTATGTGTATACAAGGTTATATAATCCATGGTATAATTAGCACCTTTACCTGGACATTTAAATGGCCCCAGGCAGAAGACTCGGGTCTCGAGGAATGGGATGTTTATTCAGGTGACACTTATGCTGCAAGGTGATAACTGATTTATAATTAATCATATTTTGCCTATATGCTATTAAAATGATTATCATCGACTGTCATACCATAATTTAGTGTCAGTGAAAAGTAGTAATTGATTAAAAGACGAAACACTAATTTAATTTTCATTTCGAGTCAGTGTCAAAGTTAAACGAAATATAAAAAAGCAGAAACAGTCTCAATCTCAGTACGACGACTATTATTGGACAATTACTTACAGAACTGTGTTCAATGAACATGTTTGGAATAGTCAATGCTATGTACGATGCTGTAAAATATCGTTTTCATGTAACAAATGCGTAGTATGATGTCCGTATTACAAAGATTAAATAAATATACATGAAATGACGATATACATTGTTGCTTTACTCAGTTCAATGAAATATTCATCTAAATTACGAAAAAATATCGTTGGTTTATAAAAAACCATGTGTAAAAAGTTAGCACTGCATGAAAATCATTACATCCGGTAAGACTAATTTTAAAACTTGTCAACAAACCCGGAAAATCTTGGACTCTTGAACATTGAACTCTTGATCTCTCGAAGTTTTTCCTCGGTCCCGTGGACTTCGAGGTATCTCGAGTTACCTGTATTTCTATTTAAAACTTTGATTCTCCATTGTGGCCCCATCCTACCCCTCGGGATCATGATTTGAACAATCTTGAATCTACACTAACTGATGATGATTCCATATCAAAATGACTAATCGTGGCTTTGTTGTTCTTGAAAAGAAGATTTTTAAAGATTTTTTAGCTCACCTAAGCTGAAGGCTCAAGTGAGCTTTTCTGATCACATTTTGTCCGTCGTCCATCTGTGCGTCTGTCTGTCTGTAAACTTTTCATGTTTCAAATTCAACCAAACTTGCCACAAAGTATTCTTGGGTGAAGGGGATTCAAGTTTGTTCAAATGAAGGGCCACGCCCTCTTTCAAGAGGAGATAATAAAGAATTAGTGAAAATATAATGGCATCATTTAAAAATCTTCTTCTCAAGAACCACTGGGCCAGGAAAGATGAAACTTATGTGGAAACATCCTCAGGTAGTGTAGATTCAAGTTCGTTCAAATCATGACCCCCGGGGGTAGGGTGGGGCCACAATGGGGGATCAAAATTTTACATAGAAATATATAGGAAAATATCTTTAAAAATCTTCTTCTTAAGAACAGCAAAGCCATGATTGGTCATATTTATATGGAAGCATCCTCATGTAGTGTAGATTCAAGTTTGTTCAAGTCATGACCCCCCCCCCCCCCCCCGGGGATAGTATGGGGCCACAATGGGGGATCAAAGTTTTTCATAAGAGTATATAGAAAAATTTTTAAAAATCTTCTTCTCAAGATCAGCAAAGCCATGATTGGTCATATTTATATGGAAGCATTCTCAGGTAGTGTAGATTCAAGTTCGTTCAAATCAAGGCACCCGGGGGTAGGGTGGGGCCACAATGGAGGATCAAATTTTTACAAATGAATGTATGGGAAAAAATCTGCTGCTCAAGAACAGCAAAGCCATTTGTTATTATATTGATATGAAAGCATCATCAGGTAGTTTAAAATTCACCCCCCCCCCCCACCACCCACCCCGTAAACTTTCCAATACTGAACTGATTTTTGCTTTTTCTTCCTAGCCAATGTGCTCAGGTGAGCGATGTAGCCCATGGGCCTCTTGTTCCTATATATTTCTATGTAAAACTTTGATCGCCTACTGTGGCCCCACCCAACCCCCGGGGTTCATGATTTGTACAGATTTGAATCTACACTACCTGAGGATGATTCCATATCAATATGACTGATTGTTCCTTTTTTGTTCTTAAGAAGATTTTCAAATTTTTTTCCTTTATATTCCAATGTAAACCTTTGATCCCCCATTGTGGCCCCACCCTACCCCCAGGGGTCATGGTTTGAACAAACTTGAATCTACACTACCTGAGGATGATTCCATATCAATATGACTATATAATAGTGGCTTTGTTGTTCTTGAGAAGAAGATTTTTAAAGATTTTTTCCTATATCTTCCTATGTAAAACTTTGACCCCCATTGTGACCCCACCCTACCCCAGGGGATCAAGATTTGAACAAACTTGAATCTACACTATGTAATGAAGGTTTCGTATAAGTTTCAACTTTTTCAGCCCAGTGGTTCTTGAGAAGAAGATTTTTAAAAGATACTACCAAATTTTCACTAATTCTTAATTATCTCCCCTAGAAAGAGGGTGTGGCCCTTCATTTCAACAAACTTGAATCCCCTTTAACCAAGGATGCTTTGTGGCAAGTTTGGTTGAAATTGGCCCAGCGGTTCTGGAGAAGAAGTCGAAAATGTGAAAAGTTTACAGACAGACAGACAGACGGACAAAATGTGATCAGAAAAGCTCACTTGAGCTTTCAGCTCAGGTGAGCTAAAAACTGAAAATAATATTATATGATACCTGAATTTTGAGTCGATATTTCCTTTGCCTTGTTAACAAATGCCTGTAAAACACACAAAAATACATACAAGTTTTAGTGTACTATATGTTAACTTTACAATTTAAAGTTCTTCATTAATATTTATTTATAAAACTTTGTTAAAAATTCTTTATATTAATTCAAATAATGTCATTGCTGAATGATATACAGTGGGTACCGTATAAACTTGTTTTTTGAAGATGGGGAACACCACTTGGCTAAGATTGGGGTTGTTTTTCCCTTTACTGAATTCCTCCACTGCAGTAAACATCAGGTCAGCGAGGATACTGGCAGGGTATCCTATGGCTGTCCCCAGATCTGGCACAGCAATGGAGCCGAAGCTGTTTTTATTTGCTCTCTCAAGGCAGTTCTTTACCGATTTTGTCACAGTCTGAGAAAAGTTTGAAAAAGTATTAAAATTCTTAACCATACTACTGGTACAGTATACCGTATGTGTACATATAAATTGACATATTTAAAATTTAGTGCAATCACTGGGTATTGAGTTGTTTGCGTAATCATGAATTAGCGCTACATACGTCCATGCCTTGTACTGTATTTATTAATGAATTCTAAGCGGTATTCATAAATTAAATATTTTACATTTTTCTTTCATAAATTCTATAATTCAGTTAATTCTGATATCTTTGACATAACAAAGCAATGCACTTCATCTATAGGGAATTAAACATACAAGCATGAAAACCAAGTTTAAAATTTGAAGTTAACTGCTAAAATTGTCAAGATCTTCAAGATCTAAACTTGAAAATGATTTTGAACCACAGAATAATATAAACCTTGTTTTGACTGCCATCCTGTTGACTTCTGGGAAGGGTCACATGATACACTCTCTGGCACTTGGAATTAAACCCCCCTGTGTCTGCGATGTCTCCTATTTTCAGGCCATTAGGAAATCCCTTCTTGCAGTCAGCTTCCAAAGCAGATCCAGCAGCATCCCTTAATTTCTTACTAGGAATTCTACTCAGGTCAAAGTTAGAGGGCACTCCATTGACATAAACATCAACCTGTATAGTGCATGGATTTTACTAAGAAAAAGTTGAAATAGCACTTTAATGTTCTGTTGTAAATTCATGGGAGTGCATTAATAGGTTATTTATTAATCTATTTTTTCAAGACAACATCATGGACTAAAACATAGGTAATCAGAGATTACAGAGCTCACCTCAACAAATGTTGTCTTTAAGTAAGGCAAAGTCCCACACTAAACTAATAATCTAGGAGTGTGCATCCCTGGATGCAACATTTATGCAATTTTGGTCTGATAGGGCCTGCAGTTACTTGGGAATAGACTTACCTGAAAACTTAAAACTAGTCACTCATCCAGAAAATGTAACTCAAATCCAGCATCCGAAGCAAGTTTTGAGATTGTTTGTCCCTTGATGCATCATCCATGCAAGTTTGGTTCAGATAGGCCTTATAGTTACTTGGAAATGAGATCTGCTCCAAAAACTTTAACCTGGTTATTCATCCGGAAAATGTAGGTCAGATCCAGCATCTGAAGCAAGTCCAGTAGTGTGCATCCTTAGATGTATCATCCATGCAAGTTTGGTCAATATAGGGTTTATAGTTACTTGAAAATGACATCTGCTCCAAAAACTTTAACCTGGTCACTCATCCGGAAAATTTAGGTCAGATCCAGCATCCGAAGCAAGTCCAGTAGTGTGCATCCTTAGATGTATCATCCATGCAAGTTTAGTCAATATAGGGCTTATAGTTACTTGGAAATGAGATCTGCTCCAAAAACTTTAACCTGGTTACTCATCCGGAAAATATAGGTCAGATCCAGCATCCGAAGCAGGTCCAGTAGTGTGCATCCTTAGATGTATCATCCATGCAAGTTTGGTCAATATAGGGCTTATAGTTACTTGGAAATGAGACCTGCTCCAAAAACTTTATTATGCTCCAAAAACATTAACCTGGTCATTCTTTAGCTGAAATTGCAGCATCTGAAACCTTGACTGGTACAATGAAATATACTAGAAGTATCCTCCATGCATCTCTGACTAATATAGGCCATAGAAGTACTTGAAAAGAAAACTGCTCCAAAAACCTTAACCTGGGACGCTGATGTCGACGCCAAGGGTATTACATAAGCTCCCCCAACTTCGTTGAGGTGAGCTAAAAAAGTGATATCTAAGATTTTTTAAATATGCAAGAATTTCATTTAGAATCCAGTAATTAAATCCTAAATTGACAGCAATTTCTATCAGCTAACATCCAGAATCTCTTAAGAGATCATTTGAAGTAAGAATGTTTTGATCAAAGCACCAATTTATTAAAAAACACATCTGACCTGTTCATCAGTGAGTTGTCCTTGTATAACTGATACACTGACCCCTCCAATCTTTACCCACTGTCTAGGGCTCGGGTTGGCTGTGGTGGGGGGTGAGGCCGGAGGTGGTACCAAATTGAGATTAGACAGTGCATGTTGTAAAGGAGTTATCCCTCGTATGGGAGCATTAACTGTCAACAAGAAAAACAAATAGATGTTTATAATGTAATTGTTTTGGCCATGGATATCAGCCTGGGTAGCTCAGTCAGTAGAGCACCTGACTAGTGATGCAGGGGTCTAGGGTTCGATTCCTGGTCCAGCCATACATTTTCTCCTTTCCTTTTACAGATTTGGTGCCATGAATATTAAATACAAACCTTACATACACTAGGGTACAAAAGTTTTCAGATAAATTGAATTTCAAAGATAAATAATTTCAAATAATAACATTAGTTCAATTTTTAAATTTTAAGAATTAATCCCCTATAAATAAAAGATATAAATTAATTATGTTATTTTTAACCTCTACAGGACACAAAATCAGTTCGCTATATATCCATGAATTTGATATGTCAGAGTTCATCACAACCTTAAAATTTTACATAGAACTGCATGTTAATAATTTTTCCGGAGATACCTACGGAAACTTCACTATAGCCGTAAATTAGCTTTATCGGTGTTCATACAAAATGGGTTTTACTGTACTGAGATTCTTTAGTTATTACATGTGTATGAAACTGAAAGACTACATGAATTCCCTAAACACTGATCCCATTTGTGTGGCATAAGGTTGTTACATTTATAGTGATTCCAATATATCATTATACTTTTTGTGGTCTACACATGTACTAATGATAAACAGTTTCCAAATCTACCCTTCTTTGTCAGATATAGCTAGTAGTCAGGGATTCATGGTACACTCTGCCTATGGAAGGATTGATATAGATGTTTTTTTGCTATCTCAGAAAGCCTAGTCTACGAGGCTCTTTCTGTGTAAAAGTGATATGGAGTTCATAAGAGCTAATATTGTGCAATGAAAAATTAAAAACAATGCCACATTACATGGCAATCTGTTATGATCACTGAGTGATCTAGACACTCAAGGAACACAAGCTAAAAGATTCTTCACAGATTGATGGTTATATTGTTTTCTATAGTAACCTCTGAGAGTTTGCTGAATGATATATTGCTTTGCAACTAATCAAGATTAGTGACAGATCTACAAAAAGTGGATAAGCAGAGACCACTGTAAGACTGAAAGAGACTGCTGAGAGATCTTTTGGGTGTTAAGCATAATAAAAACATTTTGTGTTCTTTGAAAAACCTCTTTGTTGAGAATTTTTGGGTCTTCTATGATCTTTGGGTGTTCTTTGAGAGACTCAGTTCTGGGTATAAGTGTCAAAACATTAAAGAGACCATGAAGTGTCAAAACTTAAAAGAGACCATGAAGATTGTGGGATCTCTCACAAATTCTGAGACAGATCATGGCAATGACTTGGTGATCATTCTCCAAAAGATGTGGTCAATTAAAAAACTTGGCAAACTCTCATCAGTTACACCTCGATCTGTCTATATACAGGGGTACTCCCTTGCACAGACATAGGATTAAACTAGTAGACTAATTGTTCTCGAACAATTAGAGGTCTTTCCACCTTTAAATTTCATATATTCTTCATATTTAACTCTCTACTCTTTATTTTTATACAAAAGAAACCAGAAATGGCTTGAGAGATGGAAAAAATGAAAATTTAAAAATTTTGAAATGACCTTGACCTTTGACCTTAAACAAATATTCAAGGTCAAAGGCCAAGGGTCACATTACAATTAACCCCATGCTTCTACCACTTTTAGCTTTAAAGTTATAAGGCTTACTAGTAAGCGCAAAGACATTAAAGGGCGATAACTCATATAAGGGGTCATCGGATACTTTCGCACTGAATAGATTGAAGTTGTGTCTAAAGACACTGAATACATTAGTGAAGGTTTCGTGTCTCTGCGGTTTACGGTTTCTAAGGAGTAGCGATAACAAGGTTTTTCGCACAAGGGGCAATAACTTTTAAAAGGGTTAAGCTAAGGGGACAAGATTGAAATCTTTGAAATAGTTTTAAAAGTACATATTAAAGATGCAAAGATATACTGTATATGTTGAAAGACAAAAGAGCTATAAAAAGAGCTTTATTTCTCTTATTTGGAATGACCTTGACTTTTGACCTTGACATAAACTTCAAGGTCTAGGGTTAAGGAATCTAATGCAGTTAGTTTCATGTCTCTACGACTTATCGTTTAAAAAATTTTTCATTATTTGTAAACTTCAAAAACTTTCAGGGGCAATAACTCATAAAAGGGCTCAACGAATCCTTTCGTAATGAATAGATTGAAGAGTCTCCTCAATTAGTTGAAGACATTGGTGAAGGTTTCGTACCTCTATGGTTTACGGTTTCAGAGGAGTAGCGATAACAAGGTTTCTAGTGAAAGGGGCAATAACTGCGAAAGAGGTCATAGGTTATACGCGTTGGGTCAAATTTGTTCATAACTTTTTATGACCTTTACAATGAACAAAAAATCTTTTCGATAAATGTCGAAACAAAAAATCAGCGGAAGAAAAATAATAATAAGAAGAAGAAGAATAATAATAATAACTAGGATACTAATTGTTCTCGAACAATTAGAGGTCTTTCCACCTTCTTTAAATTTCATATATTTTTCATATTTTACTCTCTAAAGATAATTTTCATACAAAGAGAATCCAGAAATGGCTTGAGAGATGGAAAAAATGAAAATTTTAAAAATTTTGAAATGACCTTGACCTTTGACCTTAAATTAATTAATAAGGTCAAAGGTCAAGAGTCACATTGCACTTGACCCCATGCTTTTACGACTTTTAGTTTTAAAGTTATAAGGTTTAATAGTAAGCGCAAAGACGTTAAAGGGCGATAACTCATATAAGGGGTCATCGGATACTTTCGCACTGAATAGATTGAAGTTGTATCTAAAGATCCTGAAGACATTAGTGAAGGTTTTGTGCCTCTACAGTTTACAGTTTCGGAGGAGTAGCGATAACAAGGTTTTCAGTAAAAGGGGCAATAACTTTTAAAGGGGTAAATCTTAGGGGACAAGAATGAATTCTTTTAAATAGTTTTAAGAGGACATATTAATGATGCAAAGATATTTAGCGTATGTTGAAAGACAAAAGAGATATAAAAATAGCTTAATTTCTCATATTTTGAATGACCTTCACCTTTGACCTTGACATAAATTTCAAGGTCTGGGGTCAAAGAATCTTATCCAGTTGGTTTCATGTCTCTACGACTTATCGTTTTGAAAAAAAAATATTATTTGTAACCTTAAAAAATTTTCAGGGGCAATAACTCATAAAAAGGGTCCACGAATACTTTCGCAATGAAAAGATTGAAGAATCTCCTCAATTAGTCGAAGACATTGGTGAAGGTTTCGTACCTCTACGGTGTATGGTTTCGAAGGAGTAGCGATAACAAGCTTTTATTGCAAAAGGGGTAATAACTCTTAAAGGGGTCAAAGTTCATATACGCAGGGTCAACTGTAACAATCTTTTAAAGAGTACATTCTTATAGACTATAAATCTTTTCGATATATCTTGAAACATAGAATCACATCAGGGGGTGGAAAAATAATAATAATAATAATAATAACTAGTAGACTAATTGTTCGCGAACAATTAGAGGTCTTTCCACCTTCTTTAAATTTCATATATTCTTCACATTTAACTCTCTACTGTTTATTTTTATATAGGAGAAACCAGAAATGGCTTGAGAGATGGAAAAAATTAAAATTTTAAAAATTTGGTAATGACCTTGACCTTTGACCTTGAACAAATATTCAAGGTCAAAGGTCATGGGTCACATTGCACTTGACCCCATCCTTCTACGACTTTTAGTTTTAAAGTTATAAGGTTTTATAGTAAGTACAAAGACGTTAAAGGGCAATAACTCATATAAGGGGTCAGAAGATCCTTTTGCTCTGGTAATCTGAAGTTGTGTCTAATGACCCTGAAGACATTAGTGAAGGTTTCGTGTCTCTGCGATTTACGGTTTCAGAGAAGTAGCGATAACAAGGTTTTTCGCACAAGGGGCAATAACTTTCAAAGGGGTTAAGCTTAGGGGACAAGAATGAAATCTTTGAGATAAATTGAAGAGTACATATTAATGATGCAAAGAATAATAGTATATATTGAAAGACAAAAGAGCTGTAAAAAGAGCTTAATTTCTCATTTTTGGAATGACCTTGACCTTTGACCTTTCCATATATTTTTAGGTCAAAGGTCAATGAATGTAATGCAGTTGGTCCCATGTCTCTACGACTTATCGTTTTGAAAATTTTTCATTATTCGTAAATATCAAAGACTTTCAGGGGCAATAACTCATAAAAGGGGTGCACAAATACTTTCGCAATGAAAAGATTGAAGAGTCCCCTCAATTAGTCGAAGACATTGGTGAAGGTTCCATACCTCTACGGTTTACGGTTTCGAAGGAGTAGCGATAACGAGGCTTTATTGCAAAAGGGGTTGTAACTCCTTAAGGGGTCAAAGTTCATACATGCAGGGTCAACTATAAAAATCTTTTAAAGAGTACATTCTTATAGACTATAAATCTTTTCGATATATCTTGAAACATAGAATCACATCAGGGGGTGGAAAAATAATAATAATAATAATAATAATAATAATAATAATAAACAGAAGAATATCAATAGGTCTTTCCACAGAAAGGTGGAAAGACCTAATAATAATAATAATAAACAGAAGAATATCAATAGGTCTTTCCACAGAAAGGTGGAAAGACCTAATAATAAAAGTTTAGAAATTCCAAGTACAGTTCATCCTAATTGACAATTATTTTGTTGAGATTCCACAAATCCTCACAATAACCTAACCATGTGACCTATTGATTATACATCAGATAGTACTATAAAAACTTTTTCTTTGTGACCGGCCAGCCATTTATAGTATGTTAGCCATTCCACATTTCAACTCTCTGTGACTAAATACTGATATCAATGGTATAGAAATTCTACATAGTACATGTAGTTATACTTTTGACCTAGTATATTAAAGTTTTAATCTGCAGAACCCTTTCCCATGCCAGGGCTGATGGTATTAAAGGCCAGATTCCACATACCTTCTTTTTATGTTAATGTGACCTACTTACGGTGTATATAATTTACACAGAATCCCTACCATACATATATAAAGCTGGCAATTCTGCTCTTTCCAACCTTGTCCCAATACTGATGGTATTGGAGTTTCATATACCCTCTCCTGACCTATACATATTGTAGCAATATGATTTAAGGATTATAAAAGAGTTTTAGGACTGAGCCTGGTTGACCCTCCCTCATCCATCAGGTCCGGCACAATCTCTTGATTAAGCTATATAGCTTGATTTAGCTATATAGCTTTATTAAGCTATTCAGAATAGCTTGATTTAGCTATTTTATCACTTTTTTTCTCAAATGTGTTATTTTCCAAGTATGCACAAAAAGTCGCACCTTGGTGCAGTGATGATATTCAACCTTGAACTCTTATGAAAATAATGCATGTAAAAATCACTCATCAAATTGTGTCTCCTTAAGAGACTTTGTACTCAAAGTTCTAAAAGTTTTGGGGCTATATAAAGCAATTGATACAGTTACTTCTTAAATGAAATTATAAAGGAGGCCAATTATGGTCAACAAGATAATTGATTGGTAATAATTCAGTACAATGAGAAGCAATCATACTTATCCATGCCTCAACGCACACAAGGTAGTGTACAGTTACCGAAACAATGGAAATTCATCTTTTGCTTAAAAGTATTCAAATGCTGCAATGTTAGAACTATCTTTGATTTGGGTTGTTGATTTGATAACCCATATTACATATCTGAATAATCAAATACTTGCGACTTTTTGTCTATTTTGTACAAATAACATTTTTGTGAAAACCTTCATATAAATAGCTTTATCAAGCTATTTTGAATAGCTTTATAAAGCTATATAGCTATTTCAAGCTATATAGCTTAATCAAGAGATTGTGCTGGACCTGTCCATGCCAATTATAGCCTGAAGAGCCAGATGGACTTCAATACAATGCATTCGTACAATTAATCAGCACTGTTCAGAATTAAATTGTTGATTTTTGAGTCATTGCTAATTACATTGACAGTGTTGAAAAATATGATGTCATGGTGAAAATCTACGGATCAGCTATAAAATATGTCATAATGGGCATGCATAGATTGAGGGCAAAATCATCCTGCAACCCTGGGTGAATAGATAGCTTTATATTTAAAGACAAAACTATTCCCATAGCTGGAATTTTTTAAGCAAAAGTTCAAGTGTTGTTAATATTAAGTCTGTATCAGAAAATGTCATCGAAAGCAATATGTGCAGGAAATGAAATTGATAACTTGAAATATAATTGGTTAGTAGGAAATTAAACGTACTGTTTGAATTTTGATTTTTCAGTAAGGAAGTTTCCATATTTTCTAAGCAGAGTAAAAGGATAAGTTAAGAGTTCTCAATTTTGTTAAGTGGTCTGACATATCACGATATAAACTGAAAATGTGTCTACAATATTATTTTTACTGGTCAAATCAAAATTGTAGATGTCTGGGTTTGCAAAAATGCTCCATTTGAACCCCCCCCCCAAACTTATCGAGAGGGAGCTCCTTGCCTACCCACACTTTCCACCTCAGGTTAAATCTGTGACTTCACACTAGGCTACACATTAGCAGAAAGGAATATACGCCACTGTCTAATACATGTCACTTACAGTACTTAAACCAGGTCCACATTATACAGAAAGAAAATAATCTAGCTGGCCTATATATTTATTTACAATTTATGTGTCTAGTTCACTACAAAAAGCTGTATGCTTCATCTAACAATACAATCTGATTGTTCTCTTTAAGGTGTGAAATAGATTCAAATTAAGATCAATCAATCTGAACTCCTGTCAGTTTTAGCAAAAAAACAAAAAAATAAACAATTTACAAACAACACTTCATTTTAACATTTAAGGCATTAATTTTGATTCATATCAAATTTTTGCTTACCCACACTTGGGTTGGGCTCTTTACTAGAGTTCTGTCCCATGTAGAGTCCCCTCTAAGGCATTTGCTACATTCATTAAATGATTAATGAAAAAAATATCTTCAGGAAAATTTCTTATTCTATAAATAACTCTGAAACAAATAATATTCCTGCTCTCAACTTTCTTTTTGTCAATACATTTATCTAAGAAGTAAATCTTACTCTATAAAGTAAAATATGCTAAAACACATAGGTCTATACAATGAGAAACTTGACCTAGAGATTATAAACTTCATGATGATGTGAAAACGCAACCATTCCTCCTATATCGATCGGGCTCGGGACTCAGAATGTCAACAAGGTAATGTAATGGCGGGGGCTTTAAAAAGGAGAACAGATCGAGGGTATATTTCCACAGATCCAGAGACTAGATTGCGAAGATATCAGTCCAATCTACAGCATATTTTTGATAAGGTAATTAAATTAAAAAAAAAAAAACACTAGAACTCTTTCATTGATTAGATTTTTTCTACATCTGAGGTTTTGTTGGTATGTGGCACCCATCCACCATCCCAAAACTGCAAAATGTTGATAAATAGACTAGTTGACCGTCGGGAAATGGGATATGACAAGCTATTTTGGGATATAATATCCCATAAAGAATTAAAAATTTACACGGCAAAAATGAAGAAAATTTCATCTTGCCATAAATATTTTCAAATCCGCAGTAACTAACAACTTTGGTAAATATAAGTTTTTCTGTATCTCTAAATATAATTGATGTAAGTAATCCCTGACAGCTTTATTGATAGTCTAGTTTGCATGCATTATTTAATAGATATATAGTTAATTTTTTTTAATAATTCTGTTTGATATCCAGTATGAAAATTGTGAAGATGATGCAGATGACACAGAAGTAGACTTGTGTGATTTGTCCGTACTCAGAGGACGAAGTAAGTATACAGTACAACCATATCCCATCATGCAAATTATTCTTTTTATGCCATTGCAGTATACTTATGGATGTTGATTGAATTTGCTTTTACATGAATTTGATTGGATTCAGAGTTCGACACTAACAGTACTGTAGCCTGGGACAACTTGAAAATTGAGGTCATGGTACAGCTAGCCCTGTAGATCAACTGAAAATTTTGTACTGCACACTCATTAAAAACAATTATAAAGATTGAGAGAAAAAAATTATAGCAAATCCTGAATTTGTTTAGTGAGATTTAATTTAAATACTGTTTGAAACATCACTGTCAGATTAGTCAGACTGTCCAACTATGGTAGGGCTCAATGTCATTTTGGTCTATACTAGCATTTAATTTCATTCGTTTCTTCATCAGCGTATTGATTGAAACAGTTCAAACTATGAATTAAAAACAAAGTATACAAACAATGCACTGTCTGAGTAGACAATTGAAAAAAAGTCTATGTCCTTTTAAGTATGTAGCATCATTTTCGAAGAGGAGATGCCAGAAAATTAATATACTACTTACCTTAAAAAAAAAAACTTTGACAATCAATAAATGTGGGAAACAGGCCTTTCAATGAATTTTTTCATACTAAATTAATATAAAAAAAAAGATTGTTATGAAAAAAAAAGGGGGGAGGGCACTCCCTCCAAATACTTGCCCATACTTAAATACATGTGTATACTTAGGCCAAATAAAAAAATATGTGTGGTTCCGGTTACACCTCCAAATAAATTAGGGTAGGTAGGTAGGTGTTTTTTTTTTGTTTTTTTTTTTTTTTTTTTTTTAAATATAATAAAAGTCAAAAATATCATTGAATGTTCTTGAATTAAGTATTGGTGATATTGGTGAGATAATACTATTGCTTCCTTTCAAGTGGTGACATTTGTAACTGACAAAACACTTGTACTACGTGTTGAAACAATGTTGTCAAAGAAGGCCACCATTGCTGAAACTAAAACTAATACCGGAGCCAATGAGGGAAATCAGGGAAAATTCCGGAAATTTGAATATTGTCAAAAAAAAGTTTAGGGTCGGGGGTATAAAATAGGGACGGTCGGGTAACCGGAACCACACATATTTTTTTATTTGGCCTTATAAATTGACATTATTATGCACAAATAATTATTGGCTTCTGATAAAAAACATGGGGGGGGGGGCATCTTACCACGAACCCATAAATTGGGGCAAAACATCCAGCATTCTTTGACTACAATGCTGGACAAGCAAACATTACTAGGGATAGTAGGAATCGAGTTAGCATCTAGCCCTGTGGATGATATGATATTCTGTTTAGAAGCATGCAACTTTTCATTTTTGATATCCAAGATAGAAAATGAAGCAGCGTAAGAGATTAAATATTTATGAGACAGTGCTTAAAGTAAAACAGTAAACTTCCAACTTAGATGGATGTGTGTGTCATAGAATACAAAGACATGATAAGGTCAGTGAAAGGACTGTTCTCCCACATTAGTTGGGAGTCTGTAGTTGGGGTATGGCTAGGAGGAGGTTGGCATCATGAGGAAAAAAACAAAAGATAAACAGTAAAAATTTATTAATTTTATGAAGATTAATGAATTACAGATACATATTTGTACTGTTGTTGAGGCCAAGATATATAAATAGTGTGTTTCCTATTCCAACCCGAGAAAAAATAGGGTAAGTAGGTAGGGAAAACATTTTATTTTATTTTAACATTTTTTATTTAAAATTCAACTTTGACAATAAACAAAATGAGAAAAATGAAGAGTTCATTTCTTTTTCCCAAAAGGGTGGCTTACTAATGGCATTTCTGTTTAATGTGTATACGGTGTGCATTTTCCCAAACACCGAAGTGATCGAGATTAGGATTTCTAATAGTGAAAATGGAATTGTTTACTTCCAGAAAGATATCGGCGGATTAATTTTTCATGGTCGGCTCATACATTTTAGGGTCAGTTGGGAAACCGGAAACACGCTATTTATCTATAGGCCTGATTGGAACTTGATATTTTTTTTCCAAATTCTTCTGTAGGTCATCTGATTAATAAAAAAACAAAGGACTTTGGACACAGCAAGCTTAAGAGCACACCAAGAGAAGGTGACCTATGTACCAGAGATCATGGTATGTTTAAAGTGTTGGTTCCCCACTGGACAGACAATGTCTAAATCCTGTAATTCTGTTATAAAGCTAATTTTGGGTGCTTTTTGGTAAGAACTTTTGAATAAGAGAAAATAGAGCTTTCAAATTTCACATGTAAAGCCAACTCCTTTTTTTACCACTTGACCTTGAAATTTGGCCTACTTTACAAAATTTTTAAATTCTTGCTGTAGCTTTTGTGTCTTTAGAGATGGAGCTTTCATATTTGTATATATGTATTTTACCTGTGACAATATCCTTTCCATTATATGAGGATTTTTGACTTTATGACCTTCACTTTGAAGTTTGACCGACCCGATAACTTTTTTTTTTTTTAAAGTTTACCTTTATCACAACATTTGCACCTGAAGAGACAGAGCTTTCATATTTTTTTTTTACATAAAACATTTCTTGCATGATGGACAGACAAGCCAGAATAGGCAAGACAGTTACAATATCATGAAGATGCCATAAATTATTGCACCTCAACCAATAAGACCCCAAAAGCTGGACGGACAACAATTCTCTCAGTTTGCTTGTTGCTTTTTCGATATCATTATTTTCTTTCATTTTAGCCCACAAAAGAATAAACCCCTTTAATCACAGACAGAATCAGGAGAAAGAATCATTTCAACAACAAGTAAGCATCATTTAATTCTAGTATATATCCAAATTCTGGTGTGGTACATAACAAAAATGTTAATGTTAACTATGAGTCTATGATCAAAGGTTGTATTGTGACCTTGAATATGAGACCACATGGATTGTCAGTGTAAAATTCCTTACACATAGATATTACAAGCATTTGTTATATTATGGACCTTTATAACGGAAATTAAAAATCTTGGTAGGACAGTTGTATAGTCTCTGTTTACTTTGACTTTCTAAACACAGTGAATCAGTAAGGCTGTTGTATATAAATATTGTTGTACAAGTACTTAAGCAAAATAATTTCTTAATTACCTTTGTTTATTTTTCAAAGCATGAAAGAAAATTATATCAATACTATGAACTCTGTAATGTTGATAAGTGAATAATACACCCTGAATATTTTCCTGGTTAGGGTGTTATGCTCTTTCTTCACTCGCTTTATACTTGTTCTGTACATGTATGTAGCTGGTATTACACATGTACATGTAACACATCTAAAAGTCAGAAATTAAACATGTTAAAACTATGCTTCCTACCTACTTTTATCCATTGTTTTATGTGGGATGAAGCTTCCTTCAAATGAGATTCTTTATGATTCCTTTAAATGTTGAAAGTGTACTTAAAACTTGTCATGTAATATACCCGGTTAATAGTGAAATGTGCAGCAGTCCATATCTCTTCCTCATTTGTAACAGATACTAGATAGTTTCATATCTATAACAATGTAAGGAATAACATAAGGGTTTAGTAGTGTGATACTCATTCACTGTGCCACATAGCTTTGAAAACAGGTAATGTTTTACTCTACATATCCCACTACTTTCCAATAGGTGATGTAAAGACACTTATTCATTTGATCATGTTGATAGTGCAATTGAAACAATACATATCTGACCAACATTTTCTGGATGAGCAAGTCCATTCCCAAGTAACTGTAAGGCCTACTCAGACCAAACTGCCATGGGTATAGCATCTAGGATTGCAAACTTATGGAACGCCGGGACTGTCTTATATGAGGATTAAACATTATATGAAGTAGTTTTTACATTATAACGTGTGCAACTTCCATTATATACAGTACTTCTTTAATTATATGACGTAGACATGTCAATATATTACGTACATCTTTCATTATATGAGGTGGTTTTATCATTATATGAAGTGCTTTTAACATTATATGCAGTAGATCTAACATTATATGCAGTGAACACAACAATATATTATGTACTTCTCACATTATATACAGTATATTCATCATTATATGTAGTATTTCTGTTATTAGATGATGCTGATTGTTAAATATTATGTCCAGTCCTGTTAGCATTCCATGCGGTAGATTTTGCATTTCGTTATGATGTAGACACAGTATTATATGCGGTGCTTTCTTCTTTATGTGTATGATCTTTCGGAAGCTACCTTTCGGAACTCTCTGTTATAAATTCGGTTCTTCTTTTTATCGACTTGAGCACTCCGACCTTTCCTGTTGAATTCAGTACAATAAAAGCATGCGTATATACATTAAAGCAGTTAATAATTAATGCTCCTTGAACAGGTTAAAATGTTTTTTTTTAAGATATGAAGTAGGATACATTGTAATACAGTAAAATAAAATCCATTCTATTTCATGGTATGAAGTAACGAGAGAGAGAGAGAGAGGGTGTTGAGTATGATAGAAATATTTTGGGAGTGGGAAAAAAATTGAGGCATTTTCTATCTTTTTTGTGAACAATATGACATTCAAAAAGATTCATTTCATATATAGGACAATCAATGTCAAAAAAGATATTTAAAAAACTAACTGTATTCCTATGCCTTCAAGTACGCAGGGCTTCAACAACGACTTATAGAAAACACTACATGTATTTATCTATTTATTTATTTGTTTGTTTGTTTTTTTAGGGGTGGGATGTGCTAATTTTTCACAATGTAAATTACCCTTTTATCTCTCATTTTATTTGGTAGAGGGGGGTCTACATGTATATTTATATACACTGTATTTCTGAGTAATTTTACCACATATCTTTTTAGAATTAAAATCTTGAAGTACAACCCACGACTCAATACATTTTCTGTTCTGAAAATTGTTTATCTTTTCCTGATACATTACATAACATTCACATAGTATAACTAAAGACAATTTCAGCATTTTTTTTTATATGCCATAGTTTAACAATTAATACAATGGAACAATAAAATTATTTCAGTAATAAGTGCATCTCTCTCTCTCTCTCTCCCCCTCTCTCTCTCGTAAACTATTGAAGTATTGATATGACTTCAAAATTCCTTTAATATAGGGATAAATATTGTGTGCAATGTGGTATGTGGTTATTCCGCGATCCTTTGGCTGGCGCGTGGTTGATTACCAATTATTAAAGATAAACCAAAATCATGAAGAATTTTCATATCTAAGAACGAAAAAAGGTAGAATTTTCTAAATCTAACAATGGGGGTTCTGAAAGGTAGCTTCCGAAAGATCATACACATAAAGAAGAAAGCACTGCATATAATACTGTGTCTACATCATAACGAAATGCAAAATCTACCGCACGGAATGCTAACAGGACCGGACATAATATTTAACAATCAGCATCATCATAATAACAGAAATACTACATATAATAATGAATATACTGTATATAATGTGAGAAGTACATAATATATTGTTGTGTTCACTGCATATAATGTTAGATCTACAGCATATAATGTTAAAAGCACTCTCATATAATGATAAAACCACCTCATATAATGAAAGATGTACATAATATAATGACATGTCTACATCATATAATGAAAGAAGTACTGTATATAATGGACATTGCACACGATATAATGTAAAAACTACTTCATATAATTAAAATAGTACCACATATAATGAAGAGAACACTGCATATAATGTTTAATCCTCATATAAGACAGTCCCGGCGTTCCATACAAACTACAAAAACATTCATTTGGTGTGAGACTCCTTCAGTTTTAAGTAAATTGTCTTCATTCAGTTTTAAATTGTTTAACATCACCATTTTTCTTATTGCTAGAGACCAGATCTTCATGGTACTTATGTGTTGTCCAAGCCAGAGGATCCCTGGGATTCCCATGGGAATTTATTGTCTCCTTTATCTTATGATAAACCAGACAGTATGGGATCTCAGCCGATTCCAGGGGAGGATCATATGGAGGCGGACCCTTATCCTGATGACATTTCCAGAATTCAGAGTCTTAATGGTACATCATCTTAAAATGTTTGCTTGAAAGACACAAATATGTTACAAATCACTCATGATTATATAATGAATAGTAAGGGAAAGAAAAACAGTAGAACAATACTGTTTTCATAAACAGATTAAGTTACAAAGTACTTAAACAACAAACAACAGTAAGGCTATGTTCTATGGAAAGAAAATATGATTCTTGTAAACACTATGGCTCATAGGCCTCTTTTTCTCTATCTTTCAGGTTCACAAGGCTAAGATTGAATTCAATATTTGTTCCATATTGTTCCATTTTATTTGTTTTGCTTTTTAGAAACATACAAGGATGTTTTGTCTCAGTTAGGACCTGATCTTGAGGAAGATATAAGTGATGCAGAAACTTTGATAACAACATCTGAGAGTGAAGATAGTTCTGATGAGGACATGTCTGAACCTTCAAGCTCCTCAGGATACTCAGAGGATGATCAGGTAAGGAGTATGAGGATAGTTCTGATGAGGACATTTCTGAACCTTCAGGCTCCTCAGGATACTCACAGGCAAGATATAGAAAGTGAATGTACATAAATTTGATGAAATTATGTCTGAATCTCTTAGGCTCATCAGGATATTCAGAGGATGAAAAGGTAAGGCAGTGAGGTAAGTTTTGATGAACTTTTAAGGTTATTAAATTACCTAATGGATGAAGAAAAGCATAAACATAACAATCTGATGAAAGGTCATATCTGACCCTTTAATGTTTAAGCTCTTTGGAAAACTCAAAAGATGGTCACATAAAGACTAAAGGTAGTTTTCATGACCACACATTTGAACCTCTAAGGTTACCAGATAATCCTGAAGATGACCAGGTAACAGAGAGCAAAGAAAGTTCTGAGAGCATTTTGTTTTTTATGCTCTTAGTCAACTCAAGGTAATTGGAGAAGTAAGCTAGATCAGATAAGGATATGAGTGAATCTCTGAGCTTTTCAGTTTACTGTGAGAATTGTTAAATAATGGTAGAAGGAGATATGATAATGAACTTCACTCTAAATGATATAGTGTACTTCACATTTTTGTGAAGCATGAAGGTGAATTCAGATTGGTAGTTTACAAATATTAGTAAGACATAAAAACTGATTGCCAGGGTAAAACAAATTCAGCTATAATAACATGTAGTTTCAATTGTTTTCTTTTTGTTCATTAGCCATACAAGACAAGAGAGACAAAGAAAGTACATCACAGCAACCTCCAGGAAAGCCCTAGAATGGAGTCTTACTTTGCTTCCTCTGAGGACAGCTCTGGTTATCATAGTTCCGAGCTTCCTTCCTGTGTGTATGATAGAAGCCGCATCCACAAGCAGTATCGCTGTCCTCAGCCTCAGATCAGCTACAGACAAGTCGAGCACCACTTAATGTCAGGGGACAAGGAGTTAGTCCGAGTAAAAAGACCCGATTATAGACATCAGATTCAGAATTTGTATCAGATGTGTGGAAGAGGAGACATGATGAAGTCGGAGGGAAACTTGGATGACAGACATGAGAGAGTTGACACACAAACAATACATCAGAGAAGCTCAGAATGTGAAAGAATCCGAGGTCTAAAGGAAGTAGCGATTTATAGAAATGGAAGTGGTTATCATCCAAAGAAAGATTCTCATCCAAATTTGCATCAAGGGAATGAAAAGATTCTAATTCAGGGCAGTGATATGAAGAGAGGCAATGCAATCTTTGATAGCAACACCTCTGATCTGTACAAAAGAAGTAGTAGTGCACAGAAAGGCCAACAGACAGTTTTTAGAAGTCGTAGAACTGTTGTACAAACAGAATGTTCGAAAAGGAGGAACTCCTTGTGTTTGGAAGATTTCGAATCATTAAGTGATACATCCCAAAATATGATCAGAAATGGACTTCCTGAGTATTCTAAAAAACAGTTACTTAAAGAAGGAACTTTGCACCTGAACAACCAGCCAATGTCATCAATTGAGAAAGTTACAAAGTGGATGATGCCTTCACAAGAGAGCGAGGACAAGTACCAAGTGAAGGCCAAAAGAAAACTTGTCATCCATCCAGTGTCAGAAGTAAATAGTGAACCATCTTTCTCTGTAGCTGATAATGAGAGACAACAGAAAATCACAGAAGAATTGTCAGATTTTGACCAGAAGAGAAACAGCCAGGAAAACAACAAATCTGAGTTAAATATAGATGGAAACTCTATGTCCTGTTATGGTATCAATTGTTCTTGTAGAGAAAGAGTTATTTGTTCATGTGCAGACTGTATGAATGTTAATGATATGAAACTTTGTCAACAACTGGGATGTAGTCATCAACATGAAATTATTGAAAACGGCAATTTATCTGATGAAAGAGGTATAGGTGGAGCTTCACAAACATTTGTCCGTTCTTTATCTCCTGAGAAATCTTCATCCACTTTACCATTTCCAGGTAATCAAACATCCACTGATATATCACCTTATCCTTCATCACCAGGAGGTCATTCTACATTCTTTTCATCACCAAGAGCTCGTTCAAAATGCTTTCAATCTCCAAGAGCTCAGAGTTACCCATCATCTCCGCAAAATGGCAGATCACATTCTGATGTAAGTAATTCACCATCTTCTTCATTTGCCAGGCTTCATCTTTCATCACCAAGATCATCACCAAGAATCTCAAACAATTTTCAGCAAAATTTTAACACAGAGAATAATTCATGTTGTCACACCAGTCAAAGTGTTCCACCAGTGTTCAAGGTTCCAAATGCATTCCCTTATCAAAAATCTCCATCAACCAAAAGGGGTATCCAGAGGAGTTGTGGAAATGAAGGAAATATCAGGAATAATCAGTTTGGCATGAGAGAACATGTAAGGTCAAGTTCTTGTGACAGTTGGGTCGAACATAGAAGAGGATCCGCATCAAACTGCATTGCTAAGCTTAATTACCAACCTAGAGACAAAAAAACCATTCACAATCAAATTTCAGAAAATGTGTTGAGGCATTGTTCCTACAAAGAATATCAGCAAGATAAAATGGAAGTGGGTGTGCCTTGCATGCAAAAACAAGACTTGAGACGTGACAATATTGGAGAAAAATACTATGAACAAGAGCCTAAGAAATCAAGACAAAAGTGTCAGCCATCTAGAAGAGTACATGAGTCATCTAAACATGAGTGTCAGCCATGTAAACAAGCGCCTGTACTATCTAGACAAGTATTTGAGTCACCCAGACAAAGGCCTCAGCCATCTGAGGAGGTGAATAAGCCACCTAGACAAGAGCTTCAGATGTCTAGACAGATGTGTCCACCATCTACACAAGAGTTTCAGCAATCCAGTTCCTACAAACTCCAATCAGTCAGGAAGTGGAAACCCAAGTGTAGCTTATTTCCACCAGAGAACCAAAATTCAAAAAGTACGTTTTTTCAGAGATCTTTTTCAGAGAAAAAAGACACTTGCCAGGATAGAGATGAGCAATGGACACAAAATTTAAGACAGAGTTCGAGAAATCAACCAAGGTATTCTGGTGTTTGTGTTCTTCAGAGTACACCTAGAAAACCTAATAGTAAACCATTTCTTGACAGTTCCTTCTCAACAATTAATCCAAGCATGGACAATTTTAGTGATGAAGATGAAGTTTCCTTGATTTAAAAATATTTACCAATGTTAACCTGGAGAATTTGGTTGTATTTTTTGATATATGTAAGAATTTAATGCAACATGAACTCTACTCAAATATATTCTTTAAAGTAATTTCAGTGTTATTTTAATAATAGATTTTTTTTTTTTTAAAGAAATATATACTTGCAAATATTTTTTCTTGTTTTAGAGTATAACTGCATATAAAGTAAATTGTAAGGTTGAGAAATAAAATGTTAAAACTAAAAATCTTTATATTTTTAGGTCACCTGAGTCACTTGGGAGACCTTTTGCTATCCATTTTTGTCTGTCGTCCTGCATCGTCCTTCATGCTTTAACATTTGGACATTTTCAACTTTTTCTCTGGAACTGCTAAACCAATTTCAACCAATTTTCACAAATACCATCTATTGGTGAAGGGCAAAAAAATTGTGAATTTCATAATCCCTGACTCCATGCCCCTCCCCCCCCCCCCCCTTCCCTTGGGTTTAGGAAAGAGCTGTGTTGAATTTCTACAGTGAAAATGCATTATTTCTATGAAAATCTCTGTTTCTGGGCATTTCAGCGGCAGAGTAAAATTTTTAATAACCAATGATATTTTTACTTGATTTTTGAACATCTGGACCATTTGCTCAAGTGTTCTGGTCCTGGCCAGGCCTCTATTAATTTGTATTCTACTGAGAGAAGTTATGACCATTTGCCATTCAATTTTGATAATTAATCACTGTAAATAATGTATTTGAATGGTGAATAGAATAAGAAAATTATGTAAGAACTTTTATTGTCTAATACAAAAAGTACTTTCATAGTTTTAATGATCAGGTAGACTTGTAAATAGCCTAATAGATAAATAAAAATGAGACAAAAAAATAACTTATCTTATTAAATGTTCTTCAAAGACCAAGAGAAGCCAATGTGAGGGATTAAAATAGTTTAGAAGCACTGATAGTTTGTTAAAAGTCTTAGTTGGGGACAGATTAGAACTTAATTTATGAGTTGTTGCTGAATACTAAGAGTCATTTAGGGTTGTCTTTAAGAATAGGATTGTCTTTTCGAAATAGAAGGGGGCATTTAAAAAGAAGGGGATTTGGGCTTCATCCCCTATGAAGAGTATAGGAGGAATAACCAGGGGATTACATCATTTTAGGCAGGGAAATTCCCTGGCCCCCGGGTCTTAGGGACAATCCTGTACTAGACTTAATTATTTTGTAGATCATGTTCATCCTATTTCTCTTGCTTTTGGGCATCAAAGCTTCATCTATCAGTTTATTTATGCTCTATGGATCCTCTAAATTATTGTATTTACTCAGGTGAACGTTAAGGCCCTTGGGCGGCATCTTGTATTTTATTTTTTAAAATTGATCTAGATGCTGTCACGAGACAGTAATCCCCGCATGTAGGTGTTTGCCTCTAAATGTACTCACCTTCATATCTGAGTAACAAGGGAAGAAGAATTCTGTAATACCCCCCAAAAAAATCACCCCAGGGTGAAAATCAAAATTCTGAATCCTTCGTTTATATGCACATCTACAGCATGGCCGGAGGAACCGGAGGCCGTCTGATGACCTTTTTGATGACCTTTTTTTTTTTGGCTTGTCAAGGAATTTTGGGTAGTTCTTAGTGCCCCCTCAACTGAAAATGTATGGCTGTGCCCCCCCCCCCCCCAACTGAAATTGCTTCCTACGGGCCTATACAGGATACTCCCAGACTCATTCCAAATTTGATTTTGCTACTCTGAAAAAATGTAAGAGGAATTTAGGGAATCAGATTTTTGTTTAAAAAAAAAAAAACCTATTTGGCCCCTAGGGTGAAAATAAAAATTCTGAAACATTAGTACACATCTACAGGATACTCACAATCTTCAAAAATACAAATGGGCTACGTATACTGTGAAAATTGTAAGAGGAGTTCAGGGACCCATGTTTTGAAGGGAATTAAAAAACGAGGTTTTTGGCCCCTAGGGTGAAAAATGAAAATTCTGAAACCTTATAGCACAGGACACTCCCAATTACATTTCAAATTATGAATGGGCTATGGCCAAAAATATGACAGGATCAAGTTCAGGGAACCAGGCTTTTGTAGAAAATCGAAACTTTTTTACATCAACTCCCCCCTCCCCTCCCGAAGGGGGGGGGTGATAACTGAAATTCCGAAACCTAATTGCACATTTTAGAACACCACCAGTCATATTCCAAAAGATGAGTTGGCTACTGCAAAGATGTAATAGGAGTTCAGGGAACCAGATTTTTGTAGAAAAAAAGTCTTTTGACTCCCATTAGGCCCCTATACATGTACACTGTACATGGGTGAAAATGAAAATTCTGAAACCTTATTGCACATCAACAGGAAACACCCAATTGCATTCCAAATTATGAATGGACTATACAGCCAGAAATGTAAGAGGAGTTCATGAAACAGGTATTTGTGGACAAATCCGTTTTTGACCCACATTTGGTGAAAATAAAAATTTTCCCAGGGTGAAAATAAAAAATTTCGAAACTTCGTGCTCGGTCGATATGTTTTTATGTGAAGTCGATATTTCTATGGATCGACCTTATGAAAGAGCTACATTATATATGTATATATTATATATATATGTATATTTGTAACAACTGAAGTGTAAATGGAACGAAAATACCGTACAAGTATGAAAACATTCTCCAAAAGCCTGGATGCCTATAATTTATTATCCTAAAATATATATTTAAAATATATAAAATATATTTTTTGATCAATTTCAATTAGAAAATGCATAGCTGGTGCCTTTACTCGCGCTTCCTGAAAATATATTTGAGATTTGATAATTTTTCTTATATAATATGAATAATTGTGATGAGGAACTCTGAAGAAATACTATGGGTAAATACATATATTACTTGTGAATTCAGAGACATTTAATTAAATGAGTATTTTCAATTACTAAACTGCTGGTTTTCGGAACCTGAGGAACGGACTACTTAAGCGGTTATTGCTGTCAAACATTCAAGATATATTTTTAAAAAATTCCCAAAACTACTTCCCTTTTATAGTGTTTTAAAACAATCATAAACGGTTCGTAATGAAATAGCTTAGTTCTGTTGATGCAAAGGATTTCATTTTAATAATGTCTGTTAGGCATAGGCACTCCCCAGCTTAGTTGTAAAAAAAAAATATATATCTACTGTTATGTTTATAGTATAGTAGATATATATATTTTTTACAATGAAGCTGGGGAGTGCCTATGCTGTTAGGTACATGTATTGACTTTTTAAGGAGGTTTATAGACTTGGTGTATGAAAGAAGAGTACAGATCTACAAAAATTTTCAAGTTATCCCTCTTTGAATAGACCCAATAGTCAATAATTTAAATGACCAGTGTTTATATATAGCAACCATAAAAACAGTGCCAGAACTGTCAGGGAACTACCATTTAAAGATACAAGGAATGTAAGCAAATGAATCTTTGAAATCGCTTTTTAAAAAAAGGTATAGGAAATTTACACAGCAGAATGGATACCTAGCAGAAATGGGCTGTGCAGGTTCTTCAAATACAGGTAGACTGTAGAACTACGTATTGATTGTTGTATTGTAAGTTATATATAATATACATTTATTGACTAGGTTCGAGGGCTACATGCGTTTTGTCGGACCCAAGAACCAATGCAAACTGTTTGCCCGAGGCCAATAACTATTATTATCTACGATGCCTTATAGCGTTCTAAAACAAATGTACCAAATTTTCTTTACAATCTACATTAAACTTTGTTGAATTGTTCAAATATTAAAAAGTTAATTATTTTGAATTAAAATGAGAAAATACACGCACATAACTAATTTGTGTGCTTTTATATACGTACTAGCTGCATATGTTAATAATTTGTTAATGTTAAATCTGTTCTAATACTGTATATTTCCGTCTAGATCCCTCTATGCCTAGGCCAGTTAACCACTCTTATCCTCGAAGTCAACAAATGGAAACTAGATGGATTCAGCAGGGTAAGTCTGTCCCCCCCCCCCCCCCCCCACCGAGTCAACCCGGCCATTAGATCTACACAATAGTCTATTAGTATGTTAACTCGCTCATCTATCAAAACTACTAGTCTAAACATAAATTATGTTGACTTCTAAAGCCATCCGAAAGATTAAAGAAAAACTATAATTTTCACAATTACGATTCTCTATGTGCGTACATGTACTTTCAAGTTACTGGGGAGTATTTTTGGCACTGTCTTGCTGTTGTGTGGTTCTGAATTTCTCCTTCCTCCTCTTTACCACATTTCTCTCCATGACACTTTCTCTCCCTTTCCCGTTTTTCCATCCTCCCATACCCTTCCATCTTATTCTTCCAAACAATCCCACAGAAGTAGAATCCTTCATATATTAAGAATTTTGTCAGACAGAGTTTCAGCAAGAACTGAAAAATCAACATTTTTTGCTAGTAATAATTACTTTTTAAAAGATTTCGTTTAAAAGATACAAAGTATTATTTGATTGATATTTAACTGCCAGTATACATGTAGCTCACAGCTTTGAAAAAAAAAATGTATAATGATCTCTGCTTTTAAGTCCACTTTGTTTTGTTTTGTTTTTCGGACCGTGTATAAAATAGGTATTAAACAGTCTTGAAATTGGATGCATATATATATAGAGTGAACTGATGAGGTATACAACTTTTTTTCTCTTGTAGATCAACCCATGACATTGCCACCATCCGGGCACAATATTAGAAACAGTAGAAATGAAGATGCTGTTATTGCTGGTGTGTATTGAATATAATGCTTGTGATAAACAAATTAATATGGTAAAAAAAGAAGTTCCGATTTCCAAACATTTGCAGATTAATTGAATGAAAAAAAGCTTACCAAGAAATTTCCAAACGATGAGACATGAGTGATTGCTTAATTATTATATAAATATGCAGGTTTATTTACTATTTACTTACATTGAGGGGGGGGGGGGTAATAATTACCTCGCTAAAGACAGCATTTAGCAGTTTTAATTAGTTTCCGATGTACATGGCTTACAAATTGCTATATAGGTAAACAGATTTATTAAGGCTTAAAATTAAAATTTGTCTATTTCAAACTTTTAAAATGAAGTCAACTCAATAAAATTTACCCGAATTCAACAGATTCTATTGCACTTTTTCTGCACAAAGTAAGTTTTCTGCAAACTTTGAGTGCAAAACGCTGTAAGCATATCCTTTCACTATAAAGAATTTAATTTGGAGCAAGAAATACTCAGCTAATGGTAACTATCATAAGAATTTTGATTTAGTACTAGGAAACAATGTTGCACATATTATATAAATTGAGATTAAAAAAGACATTAAGTCAGCAATGCACTTTCTCAATGACTTTACTTTATGTATTTACAGCTGCAGCAATGATGCATTATGGGGGACATCACCACATGCATGGATTTGGTCCCAGACTTTACAACCCAATGGAAGGGGACTATGGACTTATGTGAACACCACAAAAACAAAATCATCAGGGTTGACATGAATAACAAAATAAGACATGACACACAGAACAAACTAGTTAGATATTTTCATTTGAAGAAATCAGTATCTCTACCAATGTAAGAGTTGTTCTTTTCACTAGAAAAAAAATTTGAGTAAAAAAAATGGGGGGGGGGGGGGGTATGGGGTGGTGATTGGAAAAGGTCTATAAATGTCACTTGAGAGAATTATTTTTGTCAAAAGTATGTGAGATGCTTCTAAACAGTAGATAAGATTTTCAGATTATCTATTATAATTTTTATTATTAAAAAAAAAATGTTACTGTTATGTTACTTGAATAAGTGTCAGGCTTATTGAAATACAGGAAAACAGACTTATAGCGAACATGTTTATAACGAATTGACACTTACAGTGAAGTGATTTTCATTCCCCATGACTTTAATTGTAAACCCAACGGATATAATGAATTATGCTTATAGTGAAGCAAAAACCATCTGTCCCTGGCACTTCGTTATATGTGTGCTTGAACAATGAAGAAAATACGGGTACATGTAATACAACTGTTATATTTTATGGAATGTCAAATAGTAAACTCGTATATAAACTCAGTTATCTTCGTATTTCACATTAATAGGATATCAACTTTACTGTCACGTTTGATAAGTTTGTGTGAGTTCATGTAACATTGTAAAACTTGATTTAATATGTCATATCATTGCAAGAACAGTCAGTGTAAAATATTTACTAGCTAAAAGTTGTTTTTCTTTTGTTAAAAAAAAATATGTAATAAAGTATATATATATATAATGCACAGTGTATATATAAATAAATAAAATATGTATATATTTTTCTTAGGACTGTTTTTTTTTTTTTAATTTTCCAATATGCTTTTTCCTGGTGCATATTTTTAACTAGATGGGCCTGTTATAAATACAGTCAAACCTCATTATTTTGAACTCTGTGGGACCTTGAAAAAGCTTCAAGATATCCAAAGGTTCAAGATATTGAGGGTAAATTATGTAGAGAAAACATTATTGGGACTTTCAATTCATTTAGACATATTCATGGTGTTCAAGATAACGGAGTTCAAGATGGTGAAGTTCAACTGTACATTGAAAGTCTAGTACATGTAGTAGTCTAGTACATGTACTGGTACACAAGTATACCACAAGTAACATTGTCATTCCCACCATGCACTTCAGCCCTCTTAAAAATTTAAATTCTAAAGAAAACAGTCCCTTGTAAAAAGAATGAATATTAAAACAAAGGTATAATTAAAATTTTGACAGATTTTATATAATATAAAATAACACATAACAGCATTATGTAAAGATAGAAAAAGGGTAAATATGCAGATCAAAGGAACACATCTTGATTACTTCCCATGATAAATGATTATATATAAAAAAAAATAATAATAATTATAATAATAAGGATTAATCCTGAACTCTTTGGAAAAAAGTGTAGCTCTACTGCTTTAGTTTTATTAATATCTGCAGAAAATAACTGCATATCCCTAGAAGTGTTTTCCCTCTAAACAATCCATACATTGTAAATAATTGTTTCCAAGTTCACAAAGGATGACTGCACTTAACGCCTGTTTTTGGGTCTTTTTCGGTTGCTTCTTTTGCTTTTATATCTAAGCCTTATTTAACTTTTGTATGTTTATGAAAGAATCCTGTCAATTTGGGACCAAATTTAAATCTTAAAATGATTTTAGACTGTGATACAATAAAATGATTCGATGTTTTTTGTCCTTACTGCTTTCCAAATATAGTGAATTTACACTTACCTGCCCTTGATTGAACATTAATTATGCATGAGAGGTGGAGCTAACATAGTAAGAATGGGTCTAAAATTAGACTTGATAAATGACAATGACATGTTTAGAAAAAAGAACCTGATCACTCTTTCCAATCTCCCTCTCAATTCTGTAGGGCACAAATACACTTCTGACAAAGGTTTCAAAACGAAATGAACAATATGAGCACGTCAAAGTGATTAAAGCAGATTTTATATCAATGCCAGATGACTTAACATGTTCGAACACAATATCCTAGTTAGCACAAAACATGCTACCTTACAAGTCACGTGACGGAATTTAGTATTCACAAAGTTACCTGATGTAAGAAATCACGTGGTGAATTATAATATTCAACATGTCACAATCCTTGGTTACAACACGGAGAGCGAATGTAAGAAGAAGCAGTTTTTTCTCTTTTTAATCATGAGCGCATGTTTGTCTATTAATCTCCTTTTGACATATTGTTATTTATGCAAATATACAACTACTGTTAAACGTAGAATAAAAGACAAACATGCGCTGACTATGTATAAAGTAAAAAAGTGGGCGTCCTCATTATCGAACGGAGATTCAAGAAATTGTGATGACCCCTGCCTTTGAAAACAGATTCAAACTTCGTAAATACACACTTTTATTAAACGTAATTACATAAAGTTGTAGATTGGATGTTGACCATTATTGAAATGAAAAGAAAAATGTTTGTTTTGAAAGTTTATTTTGTCGCAAATTTGGCATGTCCTTAAGTGCAGTCATCCTTTGGCATTTTTTTTTTCAGGAGTAGTAACATTTTGAAATGATAAGAACTAAACATGCTATTTTCAATAACTTTAAAAGCATACCATACTTGGATATATATTGTAAGTTGTTGAAATGAAATATATTGGAACCTTAAATTAGTCATTATCTTTGTCATTGACAACTATAGCTACTATTTTGTCAGGTTTTATACAAATCTGACAGCTTTTATAAAGTGTTCCAATTTAGGAAAAGTGTTACATGCAGCAGCAACATTTAGCATAAGATTATTTCAAACTTGATTGAATCTTGTAGAGAAAAAAAAAGGCAAAGTTTGTTTGGACTTTGTAAATTATGTAGTCTACAACTGAATTAAGTTTTGTTCAAATCCTACAAAAACTGGGGAAGGAGTAGCATTTTGAATTTGATCTATTCAAAGTCTGTATGCCACATCTTTGATTGATCTGTAGACAACACATCCTCACATAGTCAAAAACTATAACTATGTCTTATTCAAATCAGAAAAAAAATGTAATAGTAATAGCATTTTGAAAAACTTATTATAGACAGACAGACAGACAGACGTTTGACCCATGCATAAGCTCCTTTGTTCTGAATATGATATGAGCTGAAAATCAAATATATAATCATTTAAAGTTTTACTGTGTGATGAGTCTACAAAATTTCAAATCTAAAGATTCATACATTTATATGTATTGCAATATTTCAAATTTTTAAATTAAAAAAAAAAAACAAAAAAAAAAAAACATTGCAATTTTTTTACATTTAAATTCTCTTTTTGATGTAAAACACGGTCATGATTACATAAAAGTTTTTATAAAAAAATCTTTCAGTGTACAAAACAGAATTATTCTTAACAATGGTCATGTTTAACTGCAGTTAAAAAAAACTTCATCATGGATAAAAATATAAATTTTAAAAACAAAACTAAATAAACATGATAATAAATATGTTTTACATAATCATGTTTTATCAGATCTACAAAGTTGCTCATGCAAACATGACCAACAGAAAATGTATACATTTTCCCATATGATTATTGTGTAAAGCTTCTATAATAATCATTTCAATTGATTAAAAAAAAGAACCTGGATTGATATATTTATAATATACAAAGTCACCAGTAAATAGGTAAAAATGATTCCAAAAACATAAATTTCAATGTAAAAATTCCTTATCACAGATCAGAACAGTTAATCTTTGTTTCTCCTCAGCAGGAGTCTTTCCAGTCCTATCATTGGTGCTTCAAACGCCATGGAAACAAAGAAAGCCACCCCGTAGGTTGCCATCCAAAATCCCAAAAAGAGGAAGACCTAGAACAAGTCAAATTTTAATGTAAAAAGGACCTGGCACCCAACAAGGGGCAATATCTCTAAACATAAAACTGATTTAACCCTATTTGGCTGATCGAGTCACTGAGAAACAACCTATATGGTTTATCATGTTTGATCTTATGTTTTTCATGTCTTTGATTTTAGCTGCATAATCAATGGTCTGAAGTTGGTGAGTTTCATGTAATCTTAAAATACCAGAAGTAAAAGTTGACAATGTCACTCATTCTTCTGTGACACTTGTCCCACCCCCAAATCTTATCCTTCCCCTTTCAAATGGCATTTAATTTTGCTACAATTATCTTTCTATCATAAAATTATGCCTGGGCTACATCTTTGTAATCCTTCATTGCAATAATACATTTATTTCAACTATATAAAGTTTAGTCCATAACATAAAATTACTGTTTTACATCAACTTATCTCAGGATCAAACATTCCAAGACAATGATCAGTAAATACTAGTATCCTGTCTATGTGTATAACTTTTTTTTAAAGCCATGCATGCTTGAAATTAATCTTTTAAATCTAAACAGTTTGTTGTCCCCCAGTCCCCCATGACGTCCAGATGTATCATGATCTTGATAAAAAAATATTTGCCAATGGCCCCCTTCCCCCATCACAATCATGGAACAGATGATGATATATGATATAGGTAGGGAGCTCATTTAAGTTGTATACTTGTATACTTACAATGTTAATGTCAGAGTAGTAAATAGCATATCTCTGACTCATACTGTAGATAAACATGATGACGGGATGAACCAGGTAAGCACAGTAGGTCAGCCGACCCAGGGGGGACCACAGCCTAGCGGACAGGAACGTGTTGATAAAACCTACAGGTTGAAAGACAACAAAAAATAAACAAAAGGAAATGTATCCACTGAACATGCACCAAACCTTGTTGATCTTGACTAACTTCTTGCATAAACATAATTAAAACTTGCCCATTGGTTCTGGACAAAAAGACAAATACGTGAAAAGTTTAAAGAAATAATGCACAACAAAAGGGAAAAAAACAGTGAGAAAATCATCTAGAGGGACACCAGACACTTTTCCATCCAAACAGCTCTCTTAATTATGCCTTTGACTTATGTCAACTCAATTAAAAGTACATGTACTGAGGTATAATATTTGTGTTCTTTTTATACAGATGCACCAGTACAAGAACAAGTTGACATTTTTTCAGATTATATCTATATATTATATTCTAAGTGTAATTTTTACCTCCATATCCTATATTGCAGGCAAAAATGATCCATGCTACACCCAAGCTCCATGTTGTTTTGGATAAAGAGTTGTAAAGGGCAGTTACTCCTGTTGAAGATTTATGTCCCCTGTATTGTTCAGTGGTCCCAAATATCACAGAGGAAACACAGACAAGGGCAATAATCCATCCCAATACCATGACCACCTGGTTAAATTCAAATATGCTTAAACTCATATATCTGTTTTCTGCAGTCTATATATGTACATACAGTCAACTAGGATTCAATCCATTTTCTTAAAAACCTACCATACACATGCAGTAACATATCTGTTGAAAATCAGTCTGACAGATTAAAAAAGCTATAAGGGTTTCAATTATTTTTGTTTTTAAAAATGTCATAATTTTTTTATTTGTTTGTTTTGTTCTCTTAATTTTATAGGTATCTGCTGATTTGTAATTACATGTAAAGTGATTTACCTATTTTCAAAAAAAAAAAAAATAATTAACACTCTGATATGTCACAGCAGAATAAGAATGTGTCCATTGAAGACATTATCTTAAGTCCTTGATTGTTCTTTAAAACTTTATATGTACAGTAATTTCAATTATCAGCATCTAAGAAACTACCATAAAACCATATTGATCTGTTTTGCCATTTTGATGTTACTTATTGACATTATTACTCACTTTTGGCATCTTGACTCGTCTCTCTGATTTCCACATGAAATATCCAGTTAGAACTCCAATAAGATAAGGGGCTATCCTGGCGTAAGGCCTCTGGTACATCTTGTCAAAAAACTCTTCCTGACTGTTAAACAAAATTAAATTAATTTTTGCATGAAATTGCTTGATCTTGCATTAAATAATTTTAATTTCAAACTAAACAGACTCATTAACATACCGGTACATGGAATTAATTTTCATTTTATAATTCTCTTAGTTTCCAATAAGACAATAATCTAATGAGGTTTTTGTAAATATTGGGATGAAAAGCAAGAACACGAGCTTCTAAACATTGGAAAAGACATTAGATGAATACTGTGTACAGGGAAAATTTTGCCCCCATTTTATTTTCGCCCCTTTCGCCCTACTCACAGGTGGGCAAATTTAAAACAGGGCAAATTCAAAGAACACAGTATAATTTCTTAAACAGAACTGTGACTGGGCAAATTTAAAACAGGGCAAAATTGTTTGCAAGTGAGAAAGGTGTGAAAATAACACAGGGCAAAAATAACCCTGTATACAGTATATATATGAGTGACTTTGTAAATATTCTGTTTCACAAGTAGCTAGTAAGTAAGCTATGTAAATCTCTACACTGTACGATGCCATCATTAACTTACTTGGGTGCTCCATTCAAGGTCATATCCAGCTGTACCGACATGATAGCTCTGTAGACAACCTGCATTATCATAACAGCCAGTGCTATAATGTATCCTATCAATGGTTTCCTGAATAGTAAAAACATATAGCTAAACAGAATGGTGGAAAAGCATTCAGTCAAATATATCATTTGATACTACATGTATATGAGCATGAATGGCTGCCACTGAACTAACCAACTGAAGCACCTTGTATTCATTACATTGTACCAGCATTACTTTCAATTAATCTATTCAGGAAAAACAAACTACCCAGTAAAAGAATGAATTTTTATTTTCAATTATTTATATATGGATGTATAAGCAACACATTTTGTTATTCAATATTCTTCAAAGAATTATTTTATTTTTTTTATAAATTAATTATTGTATTCATGCAAACCAGCTTGCATTAACAATGTCTTCAAAAGACCCGTAAACTATAATTTTGTGAAAGCTTTAATATAGCAAACCTTGTTACCTTGACATGTCTAAATGACCTTGCTTCAGGGTCATCTGAAGCAAGGTCATTTGGTTACTCTCAACTTCATCTGTCATGTTAGAACCTTCTTGTATTTCAAAATTATAGCAAGCACAATTTTCACATTTTCTCCTTCCTCTTACCTTGTCCTAAAGGTCTTGGTTTAGAATCAAATTAAATATCCTAGGTATGTCACATTTAGACAGTTTCTGCACATCATACTGCATGGACAAGAATCTAATAAGCACAGTCCCTAACTTGACCTTGTGAAATTGACTTTAGGGATTTGAATACCCTACAGCAGTGTTGCATCAAATACTTTCTATTCTCAATTTTGTCCATATGGCCCCAACACAAAATGGGACAGACAAAGAAACCACAAAAGACAAACAGAATGATATGGCTATTTCTCCATACACTTTAAATTTCTTCTGGGGGAAGGAAAAGGGGGGAGGGGGGTGTTCATAGATATTAGATCACTAAAGTTTCAGGATCCTTATTTTTATGAGATAGTCATTTGTTATTTATAAGCGAGATAAAATTATCACGAATTTTGGTTAGTGACTATCATCTTTAATTATACAAATATACGTGACAATGAAATTTTCATGAGCAGAAAGGTACATGTATCGCTTAATTACCCATACTCAAAAATAAAGTTCCTGTGAATGAAAATAATATACAATTCATGAAAAAAAAATAAGTCATCAACCTGACACTTACCTATACAGAGGGTATATTATGAATGGTGAAAGTACAAAAAACTGCATGTCATTTGCAAGGTACCAACCCCAGCCCATACACTGAAAAAAAAAACCAGATACCACACATGTAACAAGGATTGTATTTTTAAAAGCGATTGTAGAATCATGTACATTAAAAAGAAATTACAAAATATTGATATATAATTGAATAATAGAATCGACAGACTTTTAAATGAATTCCTCTAGTGATTTTAAAAAATTTAAATAAACCAAATTTTCATGAATGTTAAAGCTGATGGCCAACAAGAAATGTGGATAAACTGTAAAGAATGTCGTGGCAAATCACCGTATTACTAATACCATCCAGCTTTAGCTAACCTGTGCCACACATGAGCTCAAATGCATTTCAAATTAATCACGTCTTAAATCAAGTTTACCTCCTCACTAATGGGGAAGAAGTTCTGAATATACAGAAGGTTCCTCCACCAGTAATCTTTACAGTTCTTGTAGTCTGGAGATGTATTGGGCCAGAAAGGTCCTGACCCCCAGTACTGGAAGTATGCTGTGTATACAAGTATAACTAGCATCATTGCAGGGGTCAACCTACATAACAAGAGGTTTTTTCTTTAATTATGTATATTTTTCATGGAATCATGGTAAAATAATGTTAATTTTTGATAAAATCAAGATAGAATCAATTAGATTTTAGTCAGAATCTTTTATCGAAGAACCAACCTTTAATATGTTCAATAATTTTGCAAATTTGGCCACATACAATATCAAAGATTAGAAAAATATATATAAATGTCACTGGAAATATGAATACATCCTCACCTCCAGAACCTATGGAAGTAGAATAATAACCAATTCAGCTTTCCATCTCTTCTCTGTAACTCTTTGAGGGTCAAATAGCTCACAAGCAAGCCACTAAAATCAGAAATTTTACCAATGAATCAATGAGACTATGGGCCAGCTAATATATCTTAATCAATTACGAGTCTTCCTTTGTTATGGATTGACATTGTACAGTTGTATATGAAACAGGTGGAGTTAAGTAAAGTATCAGTTAAACTGGGAATATTTACTGTAGATCTACTTTTTTCCATGTGGTTCTTTGTTTTGGATTACTACGCTTTAAAACATTTTGATAAAATTTTTCACATGGTACATTTTCCCGTTTACAAAGCCAAACACTTTTAAGACTACTCACAGTTTGTGCAACTCTGTTCTATATACACATTTTTTCTCATAATTATAAGATAATTATCTCATAATTTCGAGATAATTTTCTCGTAATTACGAGATAGTTATCTTGTAATTACGAGATCCTTTCTTATTACAAGATACTGGTAATTATCTCGATTAAGATCTCTTCTCGTAATTAAGAGATATTTTCTTGAAATTACAAGAAAATTTTCTCGTAGTCACCAGATAATTTTCTCATAAGGGGGTGGTTTATTATTGAAGTCCATTTTTTTTTACTTGATTCTAATAGGCTTTCATACAAGTCCTATTTCAAATATCAAATTGAAATAAAATGTGTTGATACATAAAGAGACTCATTTTTTCAAAGACATGACAAAATGTTCAAAGACTTGGTTACTTTTGAAATACCTAAGCAAAAAGAATGAATCCACGGAATAGATCCCATTGAGGATAATCTGGAAAGTCCATCTTTGTGTCCAATTCAGAGCTGCTGCTACATTCTCTGTAGAAAAAAATATTATAATAAAGAGAGAAATCGGAATAAAATTTAAAATCCCATATTCTCCAAGCTTTCATATACATGTATCTGTAGAGTCCTAGAGTACATTCTAAATAAAATCTTCAAGTTTGCTTTTAGTTCCTTTTTAGATTAGCAGTTTTCAGTTTCATCAAATTAGGACACTTTTGAAAACAACAAATGCATATGAAGAGAACGTTTTTCAACAAAAGCAAAATAATTGCATTAATCTTTTGCATTAAAGCCATTTTTATGGAACTCTTGAAAAATCAGTGTGTGTCCTGCATCTCATCAAACAAGCCACATGACACTTCAACAAATGCTCCACTTAGTTGAAGTTGACTGGTATGTTACACTCTACAGAAATTACCACTGCTTGTATTTTAATACATTATAGCACAAAAGTTGAAGATATCGCCTAACTATTAATGCAAGGATATGATATGACAACAAAATCAGAAGGGTAACCTTTAGTACATACGTACTTGAACTGCCCAGTGTAAAGAAGTAGGTGTGGCCCAGTATGACCCAGCCCATACTGAGGACCCGCACCCCATTGACAGCCTGCACTGCTGAAGGAGGGAGAGCATCTGTGTTGAGAACTTTACTGCCATTGGTGCTGATTGAAAACGTCAGTAAAAACTTCCTAAGTACACCTAAAATATATATATGTATAGTTGAATCTAAAAATGCTCAAATAATGTTCACTTCAATTCTGTGTACAAAAGGATTTTTTTAGGTAAGTTTATCAGGTTCCCCCTTTTTTTTCAAAATTGATCCTATGTGCCTGACATTTATTTTTCATACATTGTACCTAAATCAGATTAAAATTCCAAATTAATATTATACATCTTGCTATGCTTATTTTACCCCAACTTCTCTTATTGCATTTGGCAAGAACCTCAGCAAATTTAAAAAACTAAGATGGCATGGATTGCATAATGTACAAATTTGTGTTATTTAATTATTGAATCATATAGTAAAAAAATTATTCCTTTTTTTCAGTCAATACGATGATTTAGCCACCTGAGAAGTAAAATATTCACCTCACCCTTCAGGCTCGGTGGATATTATACTCCTCAGGTGGCTAAATCATCGTATTGACTTTAAATGCAGCAATAATTGTATATTATTTTAAGATATTCCCTACAGAATATTGATCCTATGGAAATACTTACTGTTGTGTAAAACCTTGTTTCTGAATGACAAAACAGATACTCTTGTTCCGTCTGACATCAGATGTGTAGTGTCCGAATTGACAGATTGTGCATCGCTGTCCTGTTTATTAATCCTTACATCTCCGATTTCTGAAGAGTCGACACCTTGATTAATAAACATGTCATACAGAGTGCCCAGCAATAACAGAAAACCAATGATGGAACAGATCACACTGAAATAAAATATACAATGTACATGTATATCAATGATCAAAAGCCAACAAAACAATTACATTGATGCATTATGCTAGTATTAAACTGTATACAAGGATATTTTTGCCAAAATTCATTTTTCCTGGAATGCTATTGTACATGTACGTATACTCCCAATGAAGATTGAAAGATATTCTAGCTACAATGTATAACCAAAACTAGAAATATGTCCATAGGACATGAATGCCCCGCCAAGTGTATATTAGTTATGCAACATGAAAATGTATGAAGTTTGATGAGAATATCTTAAATTGTTTCTTTAAAATTGAAATTGAAAATTGAAATCTAAAAAAATAGATATAGATGATAAATTCTCACCAAATTATATATAAGTGCATAAGCTTACATAAAAATATCTACATGGTTTCTTAAAAACTAAGAAAAATGCAAATTAAAGAAAAGTGAGGTCAAGGTCATAGGAAAGTGCAAGGTCAAAAGTTTTTGATGCAGTTGAATAGCTCTTACTAATACGTATCAGCATATTAAGTTTGATAGAAATATCTTTGGTTTATTTAAAACTGAGCTAAACACTAATTTAAGAAAAGTGAGGTCAAGGTCAAAGGAAAGGTCGAGATCAAAAAAATATTGATGCGGTTGAAAAGCTAACTTCAGTATGTATCAGCATAAGAAGTTTGATTACACTATCTTCAATAGTTTCTTGAAAACTGAGCTAAACACTAATTAAAGAAAAGTGAGGTAAAGGTCAAAGGAAAGGTCAAGGTCAAAAACTCTTGATGCAGTTTAAGCTTATGATAGTGTGTATCAGTATATGAAGTTTGATTACATTATCTTCAATGGTTTCTTTAAAACTGGGCTGAACACTAATTAAAGAAAAGTGAGGTCAAGGTCAAAGAAAAGGTCAAGATCAAAAAATGTTCATGCAGTTGAAAAGCTCTCATCAATATCTATCAGAATGTGAAGTTTGATAAAAATATCTTGAATAGTTTCTTTGAAACTGAGCTTCGAACTGAGCTAAATGCAAAGCATGACGGAAGAACAGACAGAAGGAAAGAAGAAGGATGGAAGGATAGAAGACAGACATGACAAACTGTATAAGCCCCAGCCATATTCATGGCAGGGCATAAAAATCTTACTTTGGAATCTTTATTATTCCTAAACTGTTCTATTGATGTACATACAGTCATGAATTTACCAATTTATACCAGTAATACATTAATTATTTTATAAAAGTTTACCTGGAGACAATAAACTCTGGAGTGCTCTTGTACTTTGTTTCTGGGTGATACACATATTTCAGAGAAAGCTTGATTGTTTTATTTGTGTACTGATACAGTTCCAAAAACGCTGCAAAAGAAACAAAATTTACTAAAAATCAACTTTCCTTCATCTGAAACAAAAATTTGCAAGTTTCACATGAGTAGAAAAATTATTAAAGATTTGTCTGTCTAAACTTTATTTTGAAAGTATAGGGACATCTTGGGAGAAAGATGGCTATGTGTACATGTTCCAGTGACAAAGAACCCTATCATACAGATGTGTACAAGTAAAATTTGCAGTAATTAGTTGGTGGAGTTCCTTTTTTGTAGCCATGTTTCACATAAATAATTTCAGCAAGTCTAGGAAGGAGCTTAACATGAAAAAGGTGACTATCTATTAATATCTGCACTAATTCAAGTACCAAATGTATAAGCTTATATATGTTCTTATATCATTTTCAACCAAATCAATTCGACTGTCCAAAGTTTATTCTCTGTTTCTAGGTTTCAAAGAAATTGGCACTTTGAAAACACAAACATACTGGTAACTTTTTTACAGGCCCGTAGGAAGCAATTTCAGTTTGGGGAGGGGGGGGGGCACAGCCATTGAGGGGGCACTATCAACTACCAAAAATTTCTTGACAAGCAAAACAATAAAAAGAAAAGGGTCATCAGATGTTTTTATTGAGGGGGCACAAGCATAGAGTATCTATCTTTTCTATAGTTATCTATATATCTGCAAAATTATTGGGGGTGACACTGCCCCCCCCCCCCCCCCCCCCCCGGTTCCTACAGCCATGCTTTAAGTTTGTCTTCTAGTTTGCCTTTACTTTTCGCAACTACAACTGCTTTACATAAGAATAGACAACATTTACCGTAATTTGGTCCTATACATGAAGTATATCTAAGAGGAATCTATCATTTATACTGAAGGATTTAGTATAAATGATCATTAAACAATAAGCCTACAAAATGATATATATCAATAAGCCTACGAAATTTTTGTTTAATTTTTTTCCTCCTTCCCTTGTAGGTTTTGAAGTTTTAAGGTGATGTTAAACGTAGAATTAATTTCAGCCAGCCTTAGCAGATTAAAATCACAAGCATTGTTATTTTATTTAATTGCTAAACATAAATATCCATCAATCTACAACCAAATAAGAGTGTGCTTCCATTTTCTGGACGGACCTATAAATTTGGTAGCCATTAGCCTATTCTATATATACATGTTAGATATATTGGTAAAAGCAAAACTATACACTCGAAAGCCAGGTACATTGATATTATCTTTAGTTAGCAAAAAATTGGATCAATTTTAAAAATCTGTGCAGTCATGACACTGTCCTTTAAGACTGAAAAATGACCTCCCAGTTCATTAAATAAGACACAATAATGACTTTTCCTTCCAAACACCTGTATGCTATTGTTTTCCCTAGACTTGAACAACTTCACTTTGCAATCAAAACAGATAGACAGTTTCACCAGTCTTATTTATATGTTAAGTTCATACCTAATTCTAACACTTGTTTAACATCAGCTGCATTACATGCATCAGGCAGGCAGACTCCCATCCTAAGATCAGTGGTGTTATATCCCTGTAAAACAGTTAACATTTATAGTCATTTCATAATGCATAACAAATCTCTGACCATAGCATTCAAGTCTTCAATCAGATGTCACTGCCTCTTTATGAAATGCATTACCAAAGCACAGCAATTTAAAACATGTCAAAGCATTGATTTAAGGTTCACTGACACTCTGATAAGAGAGATAACTCTTATTGACATAAATGTCTATTATTCCTTTATAGATTTGTCATGTTGAAATGCCTTTTTTGTGCAATTTTGCCCCGAAACTGTGCTAAACTTGTTTGCATTTTACGTATAAAATACATATCTTTTGGAAAATCATATGTGTTAAAGCAACATTTTATATGAGTGAGCAGAGGGTTTATGTACCTTAAGCTTTGATGCATTAGTAGTATTAATATAGAACATAACATACAAATCCTATATCTTGACATTGTCCTAATCTTTTCAAATATCTAAGAGTCTGAAGAGTAACATGGAAAAATAATTAAACTGAGGCCAGTAAAAACTTTCTGTGAACATCTTACGCAGCTGTCTGATTTTTTGGCAATTTCCAAAAAAAAAAAACATGCATACTCTTACCACAGGATTCCACAATCCTGCTACAAAATATTTCCCTCGAACCAAGAAACTCATGTTATAGGTGATTCTGTCTGTAAATGCCTGACTGATTGCGATACACTCGTCATACTGACCGGGCCATATAAAATCACCATCATATATACCACTGGGAACTTTCCCTATGGCATCAAGCACTGAAATACATACAATGAGGTGAAAATACATGCAAAAACTCTAACCTGAGCACAAAAGGCAGCTAGAGGAATTTTTACATTTAATTCTGCAATGAAGGGCAATAACTCTTTTTTTCCAGAGAGATGTAACTTGGTAATATTTGTTGTTTTCCATTGAAGTATTCTTCAATATGTATATGCAAATTATTTAAAGGCAGAGATACATTTTTTACTTATTATAAATTTTGAAAAAGGCAGAGTGTTTTTACTTTTTATAGACCAGAGGCTTCTTTCTTTCAATCCATCAAGTAATAGCTTAAGTCCAACACCACAACCCGCTGACATTTTGATCCCTGAGGTGAACTCAGTAATGAATTCTTTCTTCAGAAGCAAAGCCTGGTTATACATCGAGTCTAGAGATAGCATTTTCTACAAAATAAAAATCACTAAATTTTGGAATTCTTGTAGAGAGTATAGATCCACAGTTGTACATGGATGCATCTACAGAGAGCAACAGAGTTTTATTTTTTGTTTGTTGTTTAACGTCCCTCTCAAGAACTTTTCACTCATATGGAGACGCCACCATTTGCCGGTGGAGAGCTACAAATTTTGACCTATACTCGGCACTCAGGGCCATTGAGCAGTGAGGGATCTTTTTCGTTCCAGCACCTAATGCGACACAGGACCTCGGTTTATATGGTCTCATCGGAAGGACTGGTCTCCATGTCCCGCAGTGGGATTCGAACCCGTGACGTAAGGATCAACTCCTTACTCTAGAGCAGACACTCTAACCACTGCGCCACGTGGGAGACTCAACAAGGTTTTAAAAGCAATATTAAATTCAATAGAACAAATGGTTCATTTTTTTATTCTGACCTGTAACATAGTGGTACCGTTGAATCTGTGAATAAAATCAGGTTCAGACTCCCCCTGTGTTATCTTGGCATGGCCCTGCCTCATCATCTCATGGTACTGAGAAACATTCCTCGGTTCCTGTAGTGCACCCCAACACACTGACAGGAGAACCGAACTCAGCAAAACAGTTTTCTGGAGAGTCATCATGGCAGAATTTAGTTTAGCACATCTGTAAAAATATGTCTAGTGTCATAGTCATTATAGCTTTATTTAAATCCTTTTACAATATACATGCATTCAATATTCACAAAGCAGATGATTATATATACTGCTGCTGGATATCTAAATTCAGGAAGTCAAGTATAGTAAATTTTGGCTGGACTATGGATATTAGCCTGAGTAGCTCAGTGGTTAGAATATCTGACTAGTCAGTCCAGCCATATGTTTTACATTATATATATCATGTATTTATGAATTTTCAGTGCATGTTAACTCATTCCTCCTTCCCATATACTACACATTAGATACCTTTGTGTACATACAAATCAGCTATATTATTGTATTATTGGGGCTGGGGTCCATAAACTAAACCAATCCTTATACTTATTTTACATTATTTAATTAAAAGAAGAAAGTGATACAAATCAAAAAATACATTCAAATATTAAGGTATGTCACTCGTGAAATTTGTTATATCAAGGATTTTTTGAGAAGTATCTTTTGGATAAGTACTCGAATAGTATGACTCAAAATCGCAGAGAAAATGGGGGGTCAGTGTGCATCTAACTGAGCTAAGGTACAATTAAGTTGACCTTTTTGCACTTAAATTGTAACTCTTTGGTTAATCACTTTAACCGTTTTCACATTTTATCAGATGCAACCATGGCAATAAATATATTAATCTTATTTCATGTAAAATAGTTTGAATAATATTTATCATTGAACAAATCATGCAAATTAATGTGCGTAATTTATTGTGTGACCTTTTTGCACTTAAAAAGTCTCATATTTGGGGTATCAAAAATCTAAATAGACAATAGAATATTTTCTTGTATCAAACATTTTACGACTTAAGTGCTGATCGGTCAGTAGTATCGAGAAGTTTAAAATAATGAAAGAAAAGGTTAGGGTCAGTGATGTAAATTTTGAAATATTGGTCAAAATATGCGATTTTCTGGCAAAAAACTGTGTAAATTTTTTCTTGTCTTCTTTAATACATCTTCATTTCTTGGCAAAGTTTGTTGAGCGAAGGTGTAAATTTTGTTATAAAAATATAAATTGATACCTATATTTAATATTCCAGGCATATCATAACGGAAAATAAAGTAAAAGTATGTGAGGCTAAAGTTCCAAGATATTAAATTCAATAAATGTGTAGATTTGCAGAATTTTCTGCTCAATATCCTTAGTCCCTTATAAATCTTGCTTCTTTATGAATTTTTGAGCAGTTTTTAATTGAATGTTGAGCATTTTACAGTGTTTAATTTAAATATGTTATAAAGATTGAATTGTAATTAATAGTTCTGACTGAACTTTTCTAAAAGGCTGATGAGTGACATATTACCTTAAGGAAATAATACAGAAAGTCTTATATACAAGTCAGCTATAATATTGGGGCTGGCAGCCATTAATGAACCAATCCTTACTTATATTTACATAATAAAAGAAGAAAGTGATATTAATATCAAAAATACATTCAAATAAGGAAATAATACAGAAAGTCATATACCTGAGTATGTATACATACATGTATGCATGATTGATATTTTTTTTTATAAGAGAACAAGGGAAAAGGGTGATCTATACTTCTAACTTTTATGGGTTTTTTTGGTTTAGTTTTTAAAAAACAAAAAAAACATGACAGTTGTATTTTGGGAGGTTGCTAGCTGAGTACTATTAAGAGGGGCCCTGGATTCAAATTTATCAATGTCATTTTCTTTTTGGAATTTTCTGTTATATTTAAGGAATAACTGTGTAATTTTTGGGTTTCATGATTGCGATCAAGCGATTGATCATGCCAATCGCTTGATCATCCTCATGAAACAAAAAAATCTGACAGTTATTCCTTATATTTACATGCTCTTGATTCTGTAAATCCATGTGCTACTTCTTTCTCTCTCTGTCCCACCCCGCATGTGATTTTTTTTAACCATGCCTATCGATGAACCAGAAACTTTATGTAGAAATGAAGTATTTTTACTATTTATAGTTTTATCTTGTACAAAGAAATTTTGAAATGTAAATATTTGATGTTATACAATCCTTCATTAATATGACAAGTGAATAATCTGCCACAGATGAGAAACCAAAAGAGAAGGATGCAAGGGCTACACCAGAGAGTAAGATCTTACGGAGCATTTAAGGAGAGCAACAATGTAATGGTGATACATTAGTAAGGGAGCAATAATACAGTAAATTGAGGGCAGCAAGCAGGACCACGAGGACACCAATGTGAAGGAGCAAGACAAAACGAGGATTACAAAGCCAGATTTACATCCCCCCATTTGTTGTTGAAACTCCTTCCTTGGCATTCTCACCCTCCGGGTTAAGGAGAATGACTTTTAAAATATTATTAGCACCATAAGATACATAGCTCAGCTAGCATAGAATCCGCTGTCTCAAATTCCCTGGCAGAGAATCTGTCTCGAACTCCTCAGGCCTTAATATTGGTTCAAATCCTAATCTGGTCTTCCTGTTACAACTACATGTATTTATTACTTCCATATTAAGCTTAAACAGTGGCTATCATGGACAAATATGACCATTTTTCCTCTTCTACATACACTAGCTTTTCTATATATTTGATAATCATGGTCTATAGAGTAGTCTTAATTAACCAAAGCCATGCAATACTAATTAAAATGGTTCTGGTCAGACTATGTAATAAACCTTCATCTTTTATGTCTTAAATTAACTTACCAGCTCCTAATAACAGCAATCTACACATGATCATTAGCAGCATAATGATGCCATCTTCATTTAAAATAATGAAATTATTCAATACACATTATCTAATAATGACATGATCAGGCAGGATATTGAGATTCATGAAGGGAACAATTATATACATGTATATAGATTGGGAAACCCTTGCACATAACATTGAAAAAGCAATTGACTCTATGTACAATATTCAAAGTTCAAGATTTATGCACACAATTTTTCAATTGATATCAGACAGAAATATAGTCATCATAATGCACTGGGGAAAAAAATATCATTAAGATGGTTTATAAATGCCCCCTGCTACTAGACTGAAACCATGCATTGGACTTATTTTTACTGTTAAAATGAAATAAATCAATACGTGTGAAAATATCCTTGATCAAAATGTCAAATTAAGTGAGTCCCACATATTAACCTAGGCATACATATATGGAACCAACAGAGGTTTGGCAATAGACGGACCGAATTTACTGTAAGATACAAGTAGTAATTATGATTAAACCTCTTGAGTAAACAATTCATATTACATGTATTACACTGTACTTCATATTACCCTGATTACTAGATGTATTTGCCGTATATACCGCAGACTTATTACGAAATATACATGTAGATAGATCTACTTTCGACAGCACAAAAAATTGTCTTATTTCATTTATAGATTAAAAAAATTGTGAATAAAAATTACACAATGTGACTTACAATACCACAATTCAGCTTCTATCGACTCCCCATGCAGTTTCTTTAAAAAAAGCTTCGAATAACTTCAATAAGGATTATTTACAAACTGAAAATGTATGGAATGTTCTTGGTGATATAAATACGATAAAACGAATCCGGCAGAATATCAATCGGCAATCCTCGGCTGACTCGCTACCATACAAACGTTTGTGTGCGAGGAACGAGCCACCCGAGGAGATCCGAGTGGCAGAATTCTCATTGAAAGCCCCCCCTTTGATAGTATGTTAAGCCCCCCCCCCCCCGACACAACAATGCACATCACCTCCACCAAATAAGATGTTGGATTTTCAAAGTTTTCAAGAACTTTTTTTTAATTTTCTTTTGAGAAGTATATTTTAGATTACTTACTCATATAGCATGACTCAAAATTGCAAAGAAAACTGAGGGTCAATGTGCATCTTACTGAGCATTGGTACCATTAACTTGACCTTTTTACATTTAAACTATATCTTTAAGGTTTATCACGTTAACCTTTATCATATTTTACTAGATGTAATCAGTTATCACGGCAATAAGTATAATCTTATTTTATGTTACATAGTTTGAATAATGTACATGTATATTATAGAAAAATCCTGCAAATTAATGTGCGTAAATTATTGTGTGAATTTTTTGGTACTTAAAAAATATCATATAAGGCCATTCCAAGTTTTTTCTATGTTTAGCGTCCGCGTGCGCCTTGGTTTTTGACACCCCATATGAGAAAAAACAAACAAAATCAGGAGTCCTGAAATTGATTATTCTGGTCAAAATCTTTCAATTCTGTCAAAATCTCTAAGTATATGTTTACAATATGCCATATTATGTATATTTTAAGCATTTAATACCTGGATCTTGCTAAAGAATAGACTTTTGTATGAGAAAAATATATTAATGAAATGAAATGCTTTGTATGACGTCATTTTCAAGACTATAAAGTCTGTGTTTTAATTTTTGGCTTGTTTGTTTTTTGCGAATAGGTAGGTAGGTTTTTGAAAGATGGGTGGACGCTAAACAGAGAAAAAACTTGAAATGGCCTAATTTGGAAAATCTTTAGCTGAAAATGCACTATCTGAAACTTGATAAAATGAAACGTACTAGAGGCAACGTCCATGCAAGTACCGAGTACGTGGTGAATGATTTGATGCGCGCATACAATTTATTCATTCTACAGGACACCACCAATTGTATTCCAAAAAGATATGGCTACTGATTAAAGTGTAAAAGTGGTTTTGGAAACCAATTTTTTTTTTGTAGACCAGAAAGTCTCTGAGGAGACTGTAACTCTACTGGTTTGTACTTATAGCAAAGGAAAAGAAAAGTAGCATTTGGACTCGAAATTCGAAACAGCAATAACTAGAATAATGATCCTTCGATTAATCTCTATTTATGGCAAGATTGCAATCAAATTAAAACAGTAGGAAGAGTACCCTCTTGAAAGAATATTATACAGAATTTTCTATTTTTAGTAACGTAAATATACTTTAGATATATGTTAAATATATGTTACTACACAATTTAATTACTTCATTGAAATCAGCAGTTGACAACGATTCTGAGAATATGTAGAAAAAAAATGTCCTTCTATAATAATTTTTAGGAAGATACATTTTCCGGCATTCTGAAAAATAGGTATTCAACTACTATTTGTTTCCTATTACATATATTACAAAGTCTATCTAAATTTGATTTAAAATTGATACTATTTTTTTTATTGAAGTATTTAACTTAGATAGTTTTCTGTCTCATATTTGAATCTCATGGTTGATATTAGGAGAGAAGTATCAAGACCATTTCTAATTCAATTTTGTAGGCCTCTATCAGGTCATTATATTTCATCCTAAGTGCTCTCATAAACCATTTTTTCCTCCCTTGTGATTATTTACCCGTTTACTTTGTACACAAGCGTGTCTTCATACCACTGTTCATACTCACCATCAATGTGATCAGAGAGAACAACATATCCCCCAGCAATTTATTTCTTATTATATGAAAACACTCAATTAATGAAAACATATTAGGCCGGTGAAAATATATATCTATCGAGTAATACTGTAGTATCTACCTCTCTAATTGCGATGTCACCAACAGTAATGATGACTTTTTACTTAATAACACTTTATCAGCTGAGCGAACCGATAATTTAAGTACTTCAAAATAAACAGTAAATCAATAATTAAAAAAAAACAACAACTTTAATTTAATTGATATTTTATTGTAGAGATGTTGAAAAACAAACATTCATATTTTTTTCTGTATTCTGATAGCTCGGAATGTATATATTTTGAGTGCTCTTCGATGTAAATATTTTCAAACATATACGCGTAAAATCGTGTCATGGGAATATTCTGTTAATTAGACAAAATAAAGGAAATGCATAAGTTTATCAATCTGTACAATACAAAAAGTGTAAAAATATTTCGACCAAAAAAAAAAATACATACGCAAACTTGAAAACCTATTTCAGGGAGGGGGAGGGGGGGAGTTAAGACACTTTCCTAAGTCAATTTTCTTCAAACACATTACTCTCCTTACCGTTTCGGGAGGGGTCCCTGTTTCCGTGGGGAGGGGGTTTCCAAGGTCATTAGTTTCGTTACTTTTACTTAGAAATTTTAAAATAACTCTTGCCAATTCCAGGAGGGCCCTGACCCCGACCCCACCCCCTCTAGATCTGCCCCTAGTATTTGGACATGCTTAAAGATACTAATATCTAAATGTACCCTTTACACAGACTAGAGATAATGTGTGAAAAACTCAACAAGTTGAAAAAGTGTGTAGTATCTACATGTATCTGAAATACATAGACTGAATATAACTGAACAAGTTGAAAAAAGTGGCAGATTTTCTGTTTATTTATTCATTTGAGAGAGAGAAGGGGGGGGGGGAGTCTAAAAGTAATATTAGAGTTCTGCAGTTTTCGAGAAGGAATTTTTTCCTGAAAAATTATAATTTATTTTATCATGCAATGCTAGAAAAAAAAAATAAAGGTATTAAAATGTCTGCCATTCTTATAAATTTGCGCTGGAAAAATTCTGATTGAAGCAAAATTACCTTTCAAACATTGACATTTTTTTAAAACAACACCATACATTCTGATAATTTTATTTTCAAGAAAATACAAACAAACAAATAACATATATCTCGGTGTATTTCAAAGGAATTTTTATTTTCATCTTAGAGACACAGATCGATGCGTTGCACGTTAACCAAAAGCAATAGAGCTGACAGAGTTATTGCCCTTTACACACACCAGTCGTCAATTAATTGATTAGTAGGAAAGGTTACTGGTCACTGTTTACATCACATTGACCACAGTTATACTCCCTGTATCTGTGTAATGTCAATTAATCCTCATCACAGACGAAAGAGTTGAAATTGACGATTTAAATCTGATGTTAGGACGAAAAATTCAAAGTGAAATGAAAACCTAAAGACATGAAAGATGGGATGTGCTGCTTCTTCGACAGGTACAGTGTTCATATGGTGTTACTGTTTCGGCATTGCGAAATAGTAGAAACGTACATTTATAGATCAGGTATTTCTAAATTCTCTCATTGATGTTTTAGAATTAAAATTTTTAAAGGAATGGAGAACAGAAAATAATTTCTTCAGTATCGCTCCTCGGTGAAATTTAAAAGTTTAAAACAAATTAAAAATGACCAAGACGCCAAAATTTTATTAAAATGATTGGGTAAAAATCCTATTTGCCATACGTCTGTTTGAAACATAACAACTTTATAGCATTCTAAAGGCGGAACCTTGATTTTTTTTTTAATAAGATATGGTGAAAAAATATCTTTGCGCGTATTTTTTAAACAGAGATTTTGATATTCTACAATTATATGTTTGAAATGTGTACAGTATTAGGTGCATGATTACGAATTTCAAAATACTGTAAAGATAGTTGATTTAGCAAATTAATTATTGAAACAATCTTTTGCGTTTTTAGATGAATCAGGACCCACAATGCCAGAGCCCACTGGACAGGTATATTTCACAAAGAAAGATCAACACAATACTGGTAAATAAACCCTAATTTAAATTTTTCGAGATCTTTAAACCCTTAGATAATTAACATGACAATTAATATTGACAATAAACTGTGTCATTGACAATTAAAATCACTTTACAACTGTGGCTCACTGGTCTGAAAAAAAATTGGTCATCCATCCCATTTTTTAGACTGAGATACAGATCTGCAGCTATAATTACAACCTTTAATTTTTTTTTTCATTCGTTCAATGTGCATTCACTTCAGATTTACCAGTACAGATTCAATCCAGATTGTCACAACCAGTCTTGAAGCAAATATGGTAAAATATTTATTTGAATTATATAAAATAAAAAAAATAATTCATACGTTGGACATCTTTTATTGGATGGAAGGGGTTCATAATATTAAAGCATAAAATCTCATATTCAGATGTCAGTTATTTTAAAGTACATTTTTATTTTGCTTACAGTTCTGTATTTATCAATTTAATTATAACAGCAAGAATTTTTTGTGCTTTGAAAACAAAGAAAAGTCTAATTAAAAGTATAATCAATCTGTTAATACCTTTCTGCTGTCAAGAATGATATCAATTTCTAATTTCTGAGTACCTCATGTGTGTGTGTGTGTGGGGGGGGGGGGGGGGTTGCTTTCTTTGTGATTTCATAAAAATAACAGCACACCCTCACACACACATATATTTCTGAATGACATGGAATGTTCTTGTATAATTACAACTGTATATTGCAGGACTTTGGCAGATTATGACAAGGATGGAAAGCTAACATATGAGGAGTTTTGTCTAGCCATGCACCTTGCAGACCTTGTACAAACAGGAAGACAACTGCCCTCTGTTCTACCACCAGAACTGGTTCCTCTGAATAAAACTAATATAGATATACTACCCAACAATCAAAGTAATTCTTTTTTTTTAAATTATGAAAAATTAAGGCCTGTAGCAATGTTTTCAAAGTTGGGGGGGGGGCAGCCCTTCAAAAAAAAGACAATTTCAAAAAAAAAAACTTGAAAAAAAAATCCTATTTCATGGGGGAGGGGGGTGTTTTAGAATCTTTTACTAACTCGGTAATTTGTAATTCTTTGCATTACTGCAACAATAGTTTGGGGGGGGGGGGGGGAAGGGGATGTTAAATGCACATTTTCTTATTAAAAATTAAGCAAAAGATAATTTTCCAAAAAGGGTAAGATGGAAATGCTCCCCTCCCCCTGCATTCTACAGGCCTGTGGTTGGTGGAGATGTGCATTTTAAGTGCCCAACTTTCATTTGAATTCAACTTACACAGAACAGAGTTACATCTATCAAATGAATATGATATGAGTTGATCATTTTTAAAAAGATTTTGTTCAGAAATATTGTTTCTTTTTTTTATATATATGGAAAGTGATATCAATATTGGTAAAATCTCTTGTATTTCATTGAAAAAAAAGTTTATAAGTCTTTGATTCTTTATTATTTTACATTGACAAAATTCTTTTGAAAAACATTTAGAGTCTGGAAGGACAGATGTGTACAGTAAATTTAATGGCAAAGATTCCACACCCCCACCCCCACAATATGACACAGTGGCAGACACAACAGAGGAGGATGGGAGATCAATGCCAGAAACTGATAAGTCAGGGCGTAAGTACCTTAGAATAGGAAAATATAATTATTGAAGATATTTCAGTGGTCACATACATGTAGATACAGCTCTGGATTTTAAGGTCATGGCAAGGTTGATGGTCATTTTATACAGTTTCTAGAATTTACTTTAATTTATACAATAAAACATGCTTATACTGAACACAATAATTATAATGAATTGACGCTTACAACAAAGTGTTTTTTCATTCCCTGTGGCTTTGAAATACATGTTTGATTGTGAATTTAACGGATATAATGAAATACATTTATAATGAAGCTAAATCTTCAATCCCTGGCACTTCATTGTAAGCATGTTTTTTACTGTATTTGGTGTCAAGCAATATTAAAGTATTAAATGGCAGAAACTGCACAATATGGTGAGACTGCAGCCCAACATTTAATGTTCTGGCTATTTTAAATGTAACCATGCAACATTGTTTGTTTGATCATCATCATCATCAACACTTCATGTTGTCTTTCCAGATTTTCCCTATGATGACATATGTTGGTCTTAGCGAGATGTGATTATCATGGACTGTGTTTAGCTTCAACATTACAGAAAATGAAAATATGCTTATGAAATTTTTTAATAAATTTGCATGTCTTAAAGAATTTATCATTGGTGTTTTCTTTTGATTTTTGTTATAAGTAAATTTATTTTTATTTATTATTATTCATTTAAATAGATCATATTTGATTATTTGCATGGTCAAATAATTTAAATGGTACATTTGTAAATTATTCAGTCATAATCATACATATTCATATGATAATATCACACGGAGCATCTTTGTATCACACAGTTATGACTCTCATAGACATTACTGGTATATTGCGATGCATCAGCTAACTGATCAATAATTATGTCACCCTAAAGGAAAATTGGGGTGACATATCATTATTGTTACACCTAAAATATTGTGACATATACTTTTGCTTACAATAGCAAAATTTCTACTCATACATGTAGTTATATGTGTAATTTTATAGAGAAATACATGTGGTGATGCTTAATTCATACCTGTGTGACACAAGTGGCAATTTTTTTGAAAAAAAAATGTAGTAGTAAGAGTATCCCTCACCCCTCTTTTTTTGCATGATATAGTTTTATTAAAATTTTTAATCAAAATTTTGTTAAATTTGCATATTAAAATTTTCAATCAAAACTTTGTTAAATTTGCATCAGCAGTCACAAAAGAGCCCTCTTCAAGGGAGAATTTCGACATCAATCAGGCAGAAAGAGAACTACGCAGACAGATATTAAATGAACAGATGAGGAAGGAAAAGGCAGCCAGCATGGAGAGGGAAAGAATAGAACAGGAGAAGAGGGAAAGAGTCAGGTGAGGTGGGGGGGGGGGGAGGGGGAAGGAATGAAAGTTGATGTGGAGACAACTAGAAAAAGCAAATGAAGTCAAGAGAGAGGAGGGGAATTCTCAAGAGAGAAAGACAGGAGAAAAAGAGTGGGGGAAAGAAAGGGGTACTTGGATAGGAAAAAAAATAGAAGAAAAGGGAGAGAATGTGTTGTGAGTTGTGGGATGGGTTGGAAAAGCCTGGAGAATAAGAAGAGAGTGAGGTGAGAAGAGGTGGGTAGCAGTATAGAGGAACTGGGGAGAAGGGGTTGCAATATGTGTATGGAGAGAAAGAAAGAGAAGAGAATAGGGAGTTAGTTAATTGAGGAAAGAATAGATGGGAGTAAGAGTGAGGAGAGGATAGAGAGAGTGGCAGTATGTAGAGGGAAAGGAAATATGGAGAGAGAGATGGGGTCTGGGTTAAATAAGAGAAGAGGGTGAGAATTAGATATAAAAGGGTAGAACAAGGGCAACATGGAGAGGAAACTACATGAGAAAAGGGGAGAGCGAGGAGAGATGAGCACAGCATACAGAGGGAGAGGGAGAAAGGGGAGGAAGGGATGACTGAAAAGGCCATGTGAAGAGGGAGACACTAAAAAAGGGAATATTTGTGTTACTCATATGAACTTTTGATTGAATCTGTGAATATTAATTTATAATAATGAAGTTTATGTGTGATTATTTAGGAGGTTATCTGATTATTATGTACATTTATTAGTAAATTTAAAAAAATACTTTGTGTGTCATATAGGCAAGAAAAGGAAAGGCAAAGACTAGAAAAATTAGAAAAGCAGATTGAAATGCAAATACAGATTGAACATGAGAGAGAAATCCAAAGGAAAAAAATGGTGGAGGAAAGGAGGGTACTGTATAATCTGTTTAAAAAATGACTTTAAAAACTTTAATTCTGAATTGTATCAATTTTATCTACTTTAGAAAACTAAGTATAGTAAAAGTACATGCATAAATTTAAATCATTTTATTGCACTTCACTGTGCAATAAATGGAACATGTGCATAGGTGCGTATACAAACTGAAACTGCCTAGTATCAATTTTCTTTAAGCACTTGATAACCATGATTTCTTGTTTGTGTTTTATTTACATATAAATGCAGCTGATTTATTAGTTGTCTGAGTCACTTATTGCTGTTTTTATCTCTTGACATAGTTGCCTCATGTGCAAACATTTGAACATTTCTGCTACTAAGTTTGTCATTTTTTTAATTATTACAAAGTACACCTTATCTTCTTTATACTGATCTAGGAGACATGCTGCTTGAATACAATAATGATTAAGTCCTCACCTAAGAATAAAATCTGTGTTGCATAAATCCAAAGTTCTAGTTCCAGGTGTGCCTAGTTTAGCCTGATAAATAATTGATACTCAGGTGACCGTCAGGGTCCATGGGCCTCCTGTTTGTGTATGAAGTTTACAAGAAAAATATCAATTGATTGTAAATACTGTTTCTCAGTTTTAAAATTGGTGTTATTAATGTTTTTTTAATATAAATAAAGGAATTAACATGACTGTATAATCATTTTAGTACATGGTTCTGTATTTAGGTTACTCAGAGAGAACAAGAGAGACAGAGGCTTCTGGAATGGGAGAGAAGGAAGACACAACTATTATCAGAGATGTCCCAGGAGACAGAGCAGCTAGGGGACTTACCTACCTTAGGACAAAAGCTGTAATTGTGAATGGAATCTAAGGTACTACAGGTACATAGGGGGACTTACCTACCTAAGGGCAGTAGCTACAACAGTGAATGGGATCTAATGTATTTCATAAGTGTGTAGGGACTTACCTACTTCAGGGCAGTAGCTATAGCAGTGAATGGGATCTAATGTATTTCATTGGAACTTAGGGACTTACTACCTCAGGGCAGAAGCTATAGCAGTGAATGGGATCTAAGTTTTTTCGTAGGCACTTAGGGATCTACCTACCTCAGTGCAGTAGCTACAGCAGTGAATGTGATCTAACGTATTTCATGGGTACTTAGGAACTTACCAACCTCAGGGCTGTAGCTATAACAGTGAATGTGATCTGAGGTATTTCATGGGTACTTAGGGACTTACCAACCTCAGGGCTGTAACTATAACAGTGAATGTGATCTGAGGTATTTCATGGGTACTTAGGGACTTACCAACCTCAGGGCAGTAGCTATAACAGTGAATGTGATCTAGGTATTTCATGGGTACTTAGGGACTAACCAACCTCAGGGCAGTAGCTATAACAGTGAATGTGATCTGAGGTATTTCATGGGTACTTAGGGACTTACCTACCTCAGGGTAGTAGCTATAACAGTGAATGTGATCTGAGGTATTTCATGGGTACTTAGGGACTTACCTACCTCAGGGTAGTAGCTATAACAGTGAATGGGATCTAATGTATTTCATAGGTACTTTGGGACTTACCAACCTCAGGGCAGTAGCTATAGAAGTGAATGGGATCTAATGTATTTCATTGGAACTTAGGGACTTACCAACCTCATGGCAGAAGCTATAACAGTGAATGTGATCTGAGGTATTTCATGGGTACTTAGGGACTTACCTATCTCAGGGCAGTAGCTATAGCAATGAATGTGATCTGAGGTATTTCATGGGTACTTAGGGACTTACCTACCTCAGGGCAGTAGCTATAACAGTGAATGGGATCTAAGGTATTTCATGGGTACTTAGGAACTTACCAACCTCAGGGCTGTAGCTATAACAGTGAATGTGATCTGAGGTATTTCATGGGTACTTAGGGACTTACCAACCTCAGGGCTGTAACTATAACAGTGAATGTGATCTGAGGTATTTCATGGGTACTTAGGGACTTACCAACCTCAGGGTAGTAGCTATAACAGTGAATGTGATCTGAGGTATTTCATGGTTACTTAGGGACTTACCAACCTCAGGGCAGTAGCTATAACAGTGAATGTGATCTGAGGTATTTCAGGGGTACTTAGGGACTAACCTACCTCAGGGCAGTAGCTATAACAGTGAATGTGATCTAAGGTATTTCATGGGTACTTAGGGACTTACCAACCTCAGGGCAGTAGCTATAACAGTGAATGTGATCTGAGGTATTTCATGGGTACTTAGGGACTTACCTACCTCAGGGCAGTAGCTATAACAGTGAATGTGATCTAAGGTATTTCATGGGTACTTAGGGACTTACCAACCTCAGGGCAGTAGCTATAACAGTGAATGTGATCTAGGTATTTCATGGGTACTTAGGGACTAACCAACCTCAGGGCAGTAGCTATAACAGTGAATGTGATCTGAGGTATTTCATGGGTACTTAGGGACTTACCTACCTCAGGGTAGTAGCTATAACAGTGAATGTGATCTGAGGTATTTCATGGGTACTTAGGGACTTACCTACCTCAGGGTAGTAGCTATAACAGTGAATGGGATCTAATGTATTTCATAGGTACTTTGGGACTTACCAACCTCAGGGCAGTAGCTATAGAAGTGAATGGGATCTAATGTATTTCATTGGAACTTAGGGACTTACCAACCTCATGGCAGAAGCTATAACAGTGAATGTGATCTGAGGTATTTCATGGGTACTTAGGGACTTACCTATCTCAGGGCAGTAGCTATAGCAATGAATGTGATCTGAGGTATTTCATGGGTACTTAGGGACTTACCTACCTCAGGGCAGTTGCTATAACAGTGAATGGGATCTAAGGTATTTCATAGGTACTTAGGGACTTATCTTCCTCAGGGCAATAGCTATAACAGTTAATGTGATCTAAGGTATATCATAGGTACTTAGGGACTTATCTTCCTCAGGGTAGTAGCTATAACAGTGAATGTGATCTAAGGTATTTCATAGGTACTTAGGGACTTACCTACCTCAGGGCAGAAGCTATGGCATTTAATGGAATCCAAAGTACCACATAGGTACATAGTGGACTCACTTATTCACAGAAATAGTTATAGCTGTGAATATAATTTAAGGTACTACACATACTAAGGTACTTAGGGGCTTACCTACCTCTGGGCAAAAGCTGTAAATGTGAATGGCACCTAAGATATTTCATGGTACTTAGGGACTTATCTTCCTCAGGGCAATAGCTATAACAATTAATGTGATCTAAGGTATTTCATAGGTACTTAGGGACTTATCTTCCTCAGGGAAATAGCTATAACAGTTAATGTGATCTAAGGTACATGTATATCATAGGTACTTAGGGACTTATCTTCCTCAGGGTAGTAGCTGTAACAGTTAATGTGATCTAAGGTATTTCATAGGTACTTAGGGACTTATCTTCCTCAGGGCAGTAGCTATAGCTGTGAATGGAATCTAGGATTCTACTTAGGTACCTAGGGTACTCACCTACTCATGGAATTAGTAATTGCTGTGAATATAAGTAAAGATATTACATAGGTATTGCAGAGATTTGCAGTAGTTATATCAGTGATTGTATTCCAAGGTATTACATAGGTATAGGCTTAAGGCTTAGCAAGTTGGGGATTCCCTCCCTACATCTCAGAGTACTTTATAGGTAGAGAAAAGTATTACTTAATTTGTAGAAAATAATCAAATTAGTAAAAGAACGCATCTTGCAGAAAAATCAGGACAACAATTTGCATTGTCTAATAAAGAGTTATAAATTTGATATATATAATGGACAATCATTTTTTTTTCTTCATTTTGCAGCTAAAGCACATTTAGAGCTCCTCCATATTGACTGGAAGCATTCCTTGATTGAACAGTCTACCTAATGGATAAGGACAATGGAGCTGAGTGGATGACCCTTCAAAGAAATACTATGTATACTGTGTCTATATACATGCAATGGATTGTTACAACAGTTATGAACTTCCAGTGCATGTGCCTTTGCTTTACAATTGGGTTGTGACCATACAAAGCTTATTATTAATGATGTAATGAGTTGTGACAATACACATAGACTTCAACAGACGCTTGATCATTGATTGAAAAGATACAATCTTGTGACATTTAATGGATTTCTTTGACTAAACAACTAAATTCTGCATCAGTGCTATTCCATTGCTGATAGACTAGACTCTGAATAAAGCTTAATAGATTGGACAAACTTCCGTGGTTTTTCTGTGAATCTACAGGACAAATAATGCATTTCACTATTTTTCTGGAAAAGATTTTAAAGATTGTGAATATATGTACTTATAAAGAAAATCCACAAATACAATTAAAAATCATCGAAAAAGTGAGAAAATGTCTTATCATAATAATCTTTGTAATTTTTTTCATAATGTTATGATGTGTTTTTATATCAACTTTCTCATGAGGTAGTTCTTCTCTGTCAGTTAATTTAATATCAATTTCCCAGGTAAGAAAATGCTGGTATATAAATTCCATCACCATAGGTCCTGGCTTCCACAGGAGATAAGTGAAAACCATAATTTAGAGCTGAATTGACTGGGACTTTGACCGATTTCAGTATATGATCATAATAAGGCACTCCCCGTGTAATTCTCTAAGTGGAAAGACACATGTACCTATAAAATCAACCAGACTTTAGCAACAAAAAATACGAGGGTCGTTCAATAATTATGTAAAAAGGTCATTCAAAAATAAGAATTAAACCTAGTACGTAAAACACATTCTTAATATTTTCAATCCCTCAAAGTATCCCCTGTTACCCTTAACACGTCTCAAGTCTTTGTACCCATGATCAGAAAACTTCTGCATACTCATCTTTAGGGATGCCCAAAAGACACTGATGACTAGCACTTCCCAGAGCTGATTGTTTCCATGCGTTTTTGGAATAAGGCTGAGATCTAGGGAGTATAGGGGATGGCAAAGCTCTGTAAACTTTCCTTTCTTCCAGGCCCGTAGAACGTGGGAGGCCAGGGGGCCCACCCCCTTTTCTGATTATACTATTTCGTTTTAGTAAATTTTCCTTTAGATGCTGGTTGGCCCCCTTCCTCCCACTTTTTGATGTTTAAAGGTCGAGCACTGGCAAATTTCAGGATTCGGACAGTAAATTACCCCCTCCCTTTTTTTTTTTTTTTTTTTTTTTTTTTTTTTTTTTTTTTTTTGCTCGTCAGATTTTTTTTGGAGGGGGGAAGTTGCCTCCCCTCCCTCACTTTTGAAACCGTTACTACGGGCCTGTCTTCAAAAAGTCCTTGAATTTTCTATACTTATTTGCAGTGCTCAGCATCATCAGGTACAAGAAAATTACCCTTGGAACCGGTATCTGGACTTCCTTTGCAGGAAATCTGCTTAACTTTCCTTAAATAATGAATTACGTTTATAACGAAGCAAAGTCCGTCTAGTCCATCCTTAGCTGGCACTTCGCTATAAGCATGTTTTATTGTATTGAGTATATAACATTTTTTTAATTTATTTTAATAACTGGAAATAACTAGCCAGTTTTTGACCTAATTATCTTGGACTATGAAGGATTTCAGAATTATACAATATGATCAACAAAACATCTAATTTAGGAATGACTCTAATTCTTGGCCAAATTATTCGAGTATAACCTGGTTTGGGTCAGTTTACGCTTTATAATCCGCGAAGCGGATTATAAAACAGCGTAAACTGACCCAAACCAGGTTATACTCGAATAATTTGGCCAAGAATTAGAGTCATTCCTTATAATTTAATTCTAAAATCATTAAACAACTGTGGGTGTAAAATTTCGTTGCTTTTTATTAGTTCAAATTTGCCGCTCAATAATACAACCCTAGTAACGGAAGTGATGGGAAGCAAGGGGAGGTAAAAACTGATACATAGTCCTAGCAGCCATGTTTTTTGTTTGCATGTGGTAAGATCCGAGTTATTGTTTGAAGCTAAAGGTACATTTATTAAATCTGGAATTTTCCATGAATCCCGAGGACTGGAAATGAGAGCATTGCATGGATACAGACGATTCAGCTGGTTGTCAGGGGGGTGTGTCCCCATACCAAACCAGGTTATACAGAAATAATTTGTGTTCCTTTTTGGATATTAACCAATCAGAGGCTAGAATACAAACAAAATTAAATTATTTGAAAATAACTGGTACATTTAAAGCCTAATTATCTTAAACTAAGACTATATTTCAGTGTATGTTCAACAGATGTATTTATTAACTGATTCAATAACTGGTAAATTAATTATGTCTGTATTTTAGTACGTGTATATGGCTAAATAATACATAGAGTTGGTTCTAAAAGTCCCTGAAATACGTTTTATTTATCAGATAGGGAAAAATTACTTCAAAGAAAGTGGATTACTGATTTATTAGATTTTCTGTGTGAATAATATTTATCTTTAAAATACCTTATGATAAAAGTATCATCGTGAAACTGTGTAATTAATTTTAACCTTCAATGCATATTCAATGCATTCCATGATTCTTTATCGTCTCTTATAAAAAAAAATAATAATAATTCAAAGTCATTTTTTCCCTTCAAATTGATCTGTATCTCAAATTGATCTGTATATTTATATTTAGAATGAAAATGTTCATGGGAAGCAATCAACGCGTACATACACCGTAGCCATAATAATTCTTTCAATTCATCAACAAACAGAAATTCTTGGGACGTCATAACTATCAAGTCGGTGAAGTGGGATTTAGATTAATCCTCTAGATGTGCGTTAGTTGTCATGTTTAATTGCCATAAGATGCAATGCCATATGAAGTAAAGATATGCATTGTTTTTCTTAGCAGTTGTATATACTTGTTTACAGTTTAAAAATTCATTATTTCCTCTTATTTTGCTGTACTAAGTATTTATTTCCTGAGAAAAGGGGAGGGTTATATATTGTTTAACTAAACATAAAATTTTCCTTTTCATAAATAATGCATTTCTTCTCTTTACTGTAAACATTGACGTTTTTTAGTTAGTATGTTGCCCATATTCATGATATTATCATATTGTCATATGAAGATATGTGTGTTGTCATATGTTTGTCAGCAGTTATGTAAAATACGTCACATTGTTCACATTCATCTGTCAACATTTGATAATAGATTTGAATTATGTTTATTTAATTCTTGAAATATCTAAAATTTTACTGTTGGCCTTATGTCACACAACTGCTAATTGGATGCATTTACATGGAAAACGGGACAGTTCAACTTTATGTATGTGTTTGCATATATTGTCTGTAGAAGTTCAAGATAAAGGTTGAACCTTGAATCCCCAGTTTAAAATTGTTGAGTGAAATTTCTAAATAAAAAGTTTTTGCACATACCAGCAATGGTGAGTCATGAATGTCGGTTCACAGGTACTTGGGGACTGGAGAACCCACCCCAGGTACCCGACATATAACGGAAACCTTTTTCCCCTTTTTTCAGCAAAACATTTGATGAATTTACAGAGTTGTGCCAGTTTTCTATAGTAATCCCCATAGGTGCCAAAATGATGGTTTCTCCTCAAAAGATTTTTCTTCGATTTTCACTTCATATTGATTGTATATGTTAGATTTTATTTATCACAAAATAATTTCTGTTACAATTAGTTTGACGTTAGGCCACTATTTTCAATAAATTGACTGGATCATTTACATATAGATACATTCAGAAGTCAACTAATGTAATGTCATCACTTTGTTGATGTACAGAAAATTATTTCCATTTCAAGCAACATCATGCATTGAATTTTTGAAATTATTTATTTATTGGAGGGGGTTCAATATGCATTTTATTTTAATTTAATCGTGTGACCTATGTTTAATTTAGTCGATCAGACAGCTGGAAATGAGAGAAAAAATAAGAATGTTCGGTATCGTCATAAATACAGTATAACTGTACAGCCCTAACGGTGGAATGGGTGACAGACACCTACCAAAGCATCGTTTTTGAATTAAACTGAAAAAAAAGTTTGACAAGAAAAATTATAATTAATAACATAAGAAATAAAACTCACCTAACTCGAAAAATCTATTTCATTTGTGTGTGTATGTGAAAAGGGGGGGGGGACAAGCAAAATAAAGGGGGATCCTAAAGTCCAAAACCCTCACTGCAACATAAAGAAACGAGGGAGGGGCAACTAGTCTTCAAATTAAAATTTATATCCTAATACAGCAAAAGACTATTCTTAAGAAAAATAAATTAAGAAACTGGACTGTTTGTGCAATATACATGTATATATAGATATATACTAATATATATATATATATATATATATATATATATATATATATATATATATATATATATATATATATATATATATATATATATATATATATATATATATATATAACAAAACAACTTCATGGACATGCCCACTCAATATATTGAAATACGATTGATAACCTTATTTTTCCTTTTTGATTTCAAGGAATTTTTGCTTGGTATATAGTGCCCACCAAAACTGAAAAATGTGCCCTCCCCCCTAAAAAAAAAATACAAAACAAAAAAAAAAAAAAACAACAAAAAACTGAAATTCTTCCTACGGTCCTGTTTTATAAGCAGCCAGGGAAACTCTCACATTTATTAATCTTTTTCTACTCTATTTCTTTGAAGGTCGTGCGAAATTTTCTAAGAAGAATGGAAAAGTCAATATTTACATGTATCTGTTTGTGTTACATAATTATTTTTAATCCAATGACAATTAAATGCCATAGGAAGACAAGAACGGATGTAAAAATCTTAATTCCAGCTTGACTCGGCTGAATGAGATTAACTTTTGAACTTGCTCATAATACTAACTGTGTGTGTATACATACGTATCTGTGAGTATGCATTTAAATACCAATTATGCATGTTATAAGTATTACACAATACACTATTCGAATATTTAAAAGGAGTGGTACTGATATATTGCCAAAAAATATATTATTAATAGTTTTATTTGAACTATTCCGAAGCGTTTCACACATAACACGTGTTTCCCTTTACGGAAGAGGTTGTGACGTAGAGGAAATTTTTCCGAGAATGAAATAAGATATGCTGTTCTGCACAATTGATTTCAGAAAAGCTGAAACCGTCGAGCGGGAAAGAACACGTTGTTGTAACACATGGTCTATACCGCTCATTGAATTGTTCTTATTTTAGATTACACGTAACAAAATGAATAAAACAGAGAAAAAAGGTGATTTTACTGTTGACGAGGAATATGTGAGGGAAAAAGAGGTTCGTGAATTTTCTTATTTTCTCTCTGAATCAGAGTTATACATCAAGTGATGAGTTATCGATTGGCGCCTTGTTCATGCACACGAAGAGTGCGCTCATTATAATAATTTATATTTAGGCATCAACAGTGAAAAAAAAGCAAATATTTTTGAAATATTTGATTGGTTTGAAATTCAAATTGTATTGTAAAAGTAGCGTGACAAGGAAATGAATGAGTTGTCAATATTTTAATTTTAAACTTCCTTGATTGAAACGTTGATTTGATGAAAGGTATTCATGAAAAAAAAATCTTTTATGCATGTATCTAAAGAGTTTGTAGGATAGAGAAGATGTAAACCAAAAGAAAAAATAATTTTGAAAAAGTAAGAAAAGCAACAAAAACTGAAACGAATAAATTATGTACCAATTTTGGGTTTTGAACAGTGACCCCCCCCCCTTTTTTTTGGATACATTTTTCCGTATTCACCACATACATAAAGCTGCAAAAAAGGGCAAAATTTAACATTTTGAATTAATTTACAGAAAGCCTTGGACGATAGTGAATCGTCTTCTGCTGGAAGTAGTCAAAGTAGCCTTGAGAGCGGGGATGAAAATGTCGGTCGAGGAAACTGGTCAGGTAGACTGGACTTCCTTTTGTCCTGTGTGGGGTTTGCTGTGGGACTTGGAAACATTTGGAGGTTTCCTTACCTGTGTTACCAAAGTGGAGGAGGTATGGGTTTTTTTTGGGGGGGTGAAGAATCAATGATTTCTTCTTCTTTTTTGATCAATTAATTTACAATGTACTTGAAAATCAAAAAAAAAATTACTTGGATTGTTTTCCAACCTTAATTTTTACTTATTTATTTATTTATTTTTTAACAGGTGCATTTTTGATCCCATATGTGATTTTCTTGATTTTATGTGGAATTCCTTTGTTCTTCCTGGAGATCAGCTATGGTCAGTTTGCCAGCTTGAGCCCTATTACCGTGTGGAAAATTTCCCCATTATTTAAAGGTAAAGTTTCATGAACTGTTAGTGTAGTATTGTACCAAGCATTCCTTTAAATTCATTCAGAGATTTAGTCAAGGTGCGAATCATGCGATTGATTGGGTCATGTCCTTTCAGAGCATCAAAAGTTTTATTCAATTCATACTTGGCTTTAAAAAAAAGTTCTGTATGTGTGTAAGGCAATTAGATATCAAAAAGGCAAGCCCCCACATACCATAACATGGTATTCAGTTGATCTTTAGATAGGAAGATCAGAAAAAAATAATGTTAGAAGCCAATGAATTGGTTCCATGTGTTGGCAGCTTTCCACCTTTGAAAAGTGATGAAAACCTTATCTAAGAACTGGTCTTTATTATTTATTTATCAAATATTTACTTGCTCCTAATGACCCCCCTTGCTCCACTCCTAGTACTTTTACAAGCTTGGTATGTAATGCTTTGTTAGGTTTCCTTGTTGTATTATCAGTGGGAGATGTGTTCTCCTTGTCCATCTGACTTGCCTGCTCCCTCATCAGGGGGGGGATTAATTATAGCATTACTAGTAAACTGCTGCCCTTGCATAACACCTGCCATTGGAATTATCCAATAGCCATCAGGGAGCAGCAAGATTGTGTGTTAGTAAATACTGTTATGTAAAGGTCAGTGGAAACAAGCCCAGGAATAATAAAAAAGCAAACATTGGGCTCTGAAGATTTTCAGAATTTTCTGTAACTTTTATTTATTTAGATATTTAAACACAAACCTGAATTAATAAAGCTTTTACAACTTTTACAATCATGGATTACGTTTCACACAGAGAGCAGGAATTATGTGTATGTTTTTTTTTTCTTTGTTGAGAGGAAAAAGGGTCAAGAACAGATTATGTATGTACGGAAAGAAAACATGGCTTACAAACAAGTCTTTTCTATTGATTTTGGCTCTGTTCTTTCTAGAAATTCCTGTGGAGGCAATCGATGGTAGCTGAGGGTTATTATTTCTAAAGTACATCACAACATATTGAATCAATGCGCTGCGTACTTGAAAATAAATGAAGAAATTACGCAAATAGATATTGATAAAATACACAAAGCCATAAAATGTAGTGGAAGAATTAATGAGTATAGCTAAAACTACTACTTTGATATTTTTTTTTAGCTTTTAACATAGACATGCAGCTAAAAAAAAATCAATACACATATAATTTATCAATATGCATTGATGCATGTATATTTTATAATTTTTCTTTTCTTCTTGATGAAAGAATTAAGTTTCTAGTGAAGTTGTTTAATTAATTACTGCTTTTAAGTAAATAAATGAGTTTTTTTCCTGATATGACAGAAGGATAAAAATGACAAGAAATTAATTAATCTACATTTACTTTAATGTGTTTCTTGAACTTTAAGGAGAAAATGAAAAAAAATTCTGTCATATATGTTAGAGCTGAATATGAAAAATGGCTGAAGTATGTTAGCATTATATATGTAAGGATGAAAAGTTCATGAAATTAAACATTACATATCATAAGAAGGTCTTGAAAGAGCTAGGTTCACTTTATGCATATAATGGCCCTGTAGATATACCGATTTATTGACTAACACTTTATGTTCCATTTTAAACATCAAGATAAAGTAGAGACTTTCATTTCCTATTAAATATTTTCTCCTTAAAGCCAAGGTCTTGGAAAACAGGCTTCATGAAATTGCAATGTTCTTGAATTTTAAGGAAAACAAGTATATTTGAGTACTTTCACAGAAGAGAAATAATATGAGTGCACCCTCTGATCTAAAAAATAAAACATGTTTTGTAATTCTCAGAAATAGTTCTATCACTTAATAGTTGCATATTTTAGATCAGAGGTTGCGCTCTATATTAAATATCGAAAAATACCTTTAAAAATTGGCTGTTTTTGTGGAATTTTTCAGGATATGAGGAAAATGATGCATTTCATGACGTCATAATGCATTGACTAGCCAGAAAATTACGTCATTTTTGATAGATACGCAGTCACCAAAGGTCTAAATGATATTTAATGCATTGTCAGCTAAAACCAAGCAGCTTCAGTTTTTCTGAAATTCACAGGGCCAAAAAAGACCCAAAGTGAACCTTGTTCTTTTATTTAATTAAATATTAAAAGCAATATTGCATTCATTGTTGTTTACTTTTATGTTTTGCAGGTGTGGGCTATGGTATGGTCATTATCTCGGGCATTGTTTGTGTTTACTACAACATCATCATAACCTGGACGATATATTTCCTCTACCACTCCTTCAAGGCTGTTTTGCCATGGAGTACATGCGATAATAAATGGAACACCGACAACTGTTATATCCGGGGTGAAAGTATTTTGCCCAATGCGACTATGAATGGGACACTTGATGGATACAATGCGACTGACGTAAACATCACAGACTTTGACATAATAAAGAATACCTCGCTATCAGATCACAAGGTCACAGCTAGTGAGGAGTTTTGGCAGTAAGAATTTGTTTTAATCTGATAAGTTAATGATAAAAAAAAATGATTGGGGAAGTCTAAAACTAAATCTATTGTGACACAATTTTCTTACTAAGTACAAAATTAATATATTCATTTGTTATTTTGTATTTGAGAAAAATTTGAATTATTTCAGGAATGAAGTGTTACAAATCACAAAAGGAATTGAGGACTTGGGCACTATTCGCTGGGAACTCCTCATCTGTCTAGCCCTGGCTTGGATTGTCGTGTTTCTGTGTTTGTGCAAGGGAGTTAAGTCCTCTGGAAGGGTGTGTGCTTCATTTACTTAATATCAAGCACATCAAAATGAGATATGAATAAATATTCAAGACACACTCATTGTATGCGGATGATATTGCATAACATTTTTAAGAAATATGAAATATTTATCATGGAAGATGAAGTAATTCATATAAAATCATGTATTGAATGCACAAAACATTATATGTCTTCATCATTTTCAGGTGGTTTACGTTACGGCTACATTCCCCTATCTAGTTCTAATAATTCTCTTTATCCGTGGGGTAACTTTGCCTGGTGCTGGAGCTGGAATATACTTTTATCTGGTTCCAGAATGGGAAAAATTGGCAACCTTCAAGGTATGTATTTCTTTTGAAGTAATTTTTTTTAACAAGTCTTAGAAGAATTTTTTTTATACCCCCCGCAAACGAAGTTTAGGGGGGGGTATATTGGAATCAGCTTGTCGGTCTGTCTGTCCGTCTGTCTGTAGATGAGATTTTGTCCGGACCATTTCTTGAAAACTGTTGCAAGGATTTGTCTGAAAATTTGTACACTTATTCTTTGCCATATGAAGGTGTGCACCTGGTATTTTCATCATGATTGGATAATTTTTTTGCATTTTACAGGTGTTTTTTTCATTTTTATTATGTGGTTTTGTCCGAATCTGTTCCCAGAGACTATTACATAGATTTGTATGAAAATTTGTACACTTATTATTTACCATATGAAGATGTGCACCCGGTATTTTCAACATTATTTGATAATTTTTCTGCATTTTACAGGTGTTTTTTTTTTTTCATTTTTATTGACTTAGTCATTTTGGGTTCATGTCTAAGGTTTGAGACATAGAATCTAGAACATCTGTACAAAAATGTGAACTACAGCTTAAAACTACTCATTAGTCTAAGAACTAAAAAAAAATCACAAAGTATTAAAAACAGTTTTTACATTACACAGCAGATAGTGTAAATTATCCATTTGTCCCCTGGGAGTAATGAGTGGACATGCATCCAGTTAAAGATTAATTAATGAGTTCAGTGTGGGAAGCTGTTAGGGCATCTCTGATCAAGCAGGTCTTATCTATATCTCCTGGGAATTGGGCAGAAAGAAATAAAAATCTCTGTTGTCTAAGTCTCTTAATTGTAATTTATGTCTGTCAAAATACATAGTTACTGGAACCAGCCTTTTATTTTTAAAATGAGTTTGATATAAAGGTATTAAGATCAATTTGATTTTGTATAATTAATTATGATATTTTTTTTTCAACAATCAATTTGCGGAGTGTCATGTCTCACAAAGATGACAGATAGTTGCAAACTATTTTTTTCAATGTAATAAAAAACACTGTAATTACTAGTATTGATGTTTTATTAGGCTACATCTTAGTTTCATTCATTAAAAAAAAATATAATGAGTAATAAAATTTTCACTCTAAATGTTTAAGCAAATTGTGAACACCTCTCACATCTAGAAAACATTAGTGATTTGGTACCTTCTCTGAAAAACCCAGCGGGGGGTATTTGTCCCTTTTGGACAGTTCTAGTTTATATTAAACAAGGAAAATTATCAATAAAAGAAATACATAATAGAATTTCCAAAAAACTTTGTTTTTTTAATGAATATTAATTTGGGGGGGGGGGGGGGGGGTCTTAATTTAAAGGTTGTGTTTATGTAAATTAATTGACTTGTTAATGAGTTCCTTTAGAATGAAAAACAAAACAAAACAATTGAAAACTTTCTGATTCATTTAGGTATGGGGAGATGCTGCAGTCCAGATTTTCTACTCAGTTGGAATGGCCTGGGGAGGTCTTATCACAATGGCCAGTTTCAACAAATTCAACAACAACTGTTACCGTGACGCCATGATTGTCCCCCTTATTAACTGCGGCACCAGCGTGTTTGCTGGTTTGGTCATTTTTTCTGTCCTGGGGTTCATGTCTTACGAGACGGGTGTTGACATCGATAAAGTTGTAACCCAGGGTAGGTATATTATTGATGTCATCAAAGACGTTGAAATGTTAATGCGAAATTGCTTGATTGCATTTTTTTGTTTGTGAGGAAGTTGTATTTATTTTTGTAAATGTGAAATGGGAAGTACGTTACATTCAAGAGTAACAACTTACAAGTGAGCCATTGTTATCAGTGATATATATCATTTAAGGAAGATATATATACGTCATATTTTACAAAACAACAACTTTTTGCTGAGTAGACAATTTTTAAAAGGAGGAAGAAAATATTTTTGAGGAGTAATAAATGCATGAAGAAACTTAGGGGGAAAAAAAAGATATTTGCGATGTTTGTATCAGATAATTCTAATAAATATTAATAACTTTAATATTCAATATTTGAACAACCAGTGATTTAATTTACAATATAACCAATGAGTCTGTAAAAATTGATATATGCATGTAGATTGATGACTAAAAATTCTCGCCTATAACTTTCAGGGCCTGGTTTGACCTTTGTGGCCTACCCAGAAGCTGTGTCCAAACTCCCCATCTCCCCTCTGTGGGCTGTCCTGTTTTTTCTGATGTTATTCACCATTGGTTTGGACAGTCAGGTAAGAAATTGTTTTAGTGCATGTCGACTAAAAATTGACACCTCTTGGAAGTGATGACACATACTTCTCAATAATGAACATCATTTGGGGAAAAAAGTTTTCCACTGACATTTAAATCAAAGTTTTGATATGTATAAATATATATAATAGAGCAAATCCAATACGTTATTTAAAAAAATGTGCTTAATTTAAGTAGGCTTTTTTTTATACGAGAACAATTTTAAAGGTTTTAAAATGGCTTGAAATGAGAAAAAATGGTTTCATTATTGTATAAAATGGAAGTGTGTGTCATTAAATCATGATCCAATGAAATCTGTGTTCATGGAAGTGTATAGTCTTATGTTTCAATGGACACAGACTATCTTAATGGCTAACAATGAAAAAAATCAGCTGTGAAAGTTTTTACAGAAAGGGAAAAGAAATAGTTAAATGGTTGTGCAAATCAAAGATCAATTGTATTGTGATGAAAATTGCTTTCAAAAATTAAAGTAATTTTGTATTTGGATTAATAATATTTTATGATTATGAAACTTCAGCTGTAGAATGCTGATTGGTTGATTTGCAGCTGAATGATTCAAAAATGAGATTCAGAATTTTTAAATCTGCTTTCCACAAGTCCTCATAATCTTTTTAATAAAGATTAAATCCTTTATTTATTTTGCTTAAATTTTGTTTTATATGGTTAATTTACTATGTCTTATAAACAATAGTTTTCAAAGTCTATCAAGACAATTGCACAGCTGATTTGCAATTTTCATGTATTCGGTACATCTTTTTCCATGGTGTTGGGCTGCTTATCAAAGCAGATTTTTTGCATCCTTCATTCATTTTTCATCCATATTGTCAGTATTTAATATTCATACATTGTAATTGATTTTAAAATTAAAATGAAAAATTAAAATAGAAATTACTGTTTTACTCATGAATATGGTCTCAAGATGAATGTGACACAGTAAAAGGGAAGTAACTCCTAAATTTTCCAACTTTATGATTTGGTATTTTTTATATTTAATTTAGAGACCATATTGCTGAGTTTTTAGATCTGTTGCATAATGAACAATCTTTATTATCTAGAGGTATTCTTGCAGTAGCAAGGTGCACAGGTAAACTTTTAGATTTTTTTCGTGTGAGAGAATGTTGATAAATTCCTGTAGAAAATGAAGGTGTGTGAAAGAATGTGTACAATATTTCAAAAGTTGTAGTGCACTTAATATTAATGGACTGAGGATCTATTTTTAAATAGAAGCAAATTATTCAACAATATTATAGTAATAAGTGTTAGTACTAACCAATTAACAAAATGTTGAACAAAACTGCAGAACTAATATTTTGTGTTGACCTTTAATCTGTCACTTAGTTGTTAAATTTCACTTTAATTTGACAAATATCAGTTATTCTTCACTTGTGTTTCGAGACTCGACATATTTACACATCTTTTACATACCTCTGAGAGAGAAGTTCTGTGAACGAGTGAGCTTGAATAAGAGATGGTACTGTGTTGTATATCAAATATGAATGCAAAGTTCTGCAAGAGAGAGTCTTTGTTCTGAGTTTGTTTGCGGGACTGTTGATGTACAGTTGTTATTGTTTTAATTTTGATAATAAATTGTTTTATTCTAAGAATCATTGGAAGGGTTAGGTGTGCCTTGATTGTAACTTGCATAAATTTACATAGTTGCTTCTGATGTTTAAAAAGAATGGGAAGGGGTGGGGGTTGGTGGCATATATTGGAAATTGAATTATACCTACAAAGAAATGATGCTGGGGGGGGGGGGGGGGGGGAGGGAGGAATTATGAAAGCAAAGTGATGGGTTTGGAAAAAAAGATAACGTTGTTGTACAATTTATTCATTTTAATGCATATTTGGGCAAATTTGATCCATTTACACTTCCATCTTAATTTGGAGGGGAAAGGGGAATGGGGTTGTAGGTCTATTTGGGGTAAAGAGATTTAATGAGAAACCTTGTCTGCTATGTTTCTTTTTTGTCCAGGATTGTGGTCAAATGTGGTTGCAGGAAGACCATGTGATCAACTCATCCTTGTATCACCACGGTAACCCTGGTCCACTGTGATATAAATAGCAAACTTAATATGTACTGAATCAGCTGCCCTATTTTTATTTTGCCCAATATGCATGAGCAGGGGAAATGCATTATTTTCACTAAAAGAAATAAAACAGTATTTTAAAATCATTTTTGAGTAGTGGAAATGAAGATATTAAAATACCCATGGAAATCATGAAAATTTTGGTCCAGTCCACCTTACTCGATTAAGTTCGTGTAAATTGTTTTTGAAAACCAGAATTATTTAGTGAGGGGGGGGGGGGGTGTTAGAATTGTTAGTAAGCCCATGCATATTGGGCATAACTGTTATAACAGATTTCATTTTGTTGTAGGTTTAATTAAGCACAAAGTTCACAAGAAATCTTTTCAATAACTAAAGTATCAAATGATTAGATTGTAAATATTAAATATATTTTGAATCTCTTTCTTCAAGTAAAACAGCTTGTGAACTTTACCTCTCACAATGTTTTTATGATTCATACACATGTATATCTGTTATGAAAACATAAACATGCAAGGTCTTTGTAAATATTGTAAACAAGCAAAAGCATTTTCAGGTATTTAGAATATTTTCAAACATATAAAAAGTCATTAAAAAAAAATGTATTAAAACATATAAAAATTCATATGTCTCTTGCTTTTCCATAGGCAGGATACAAAATTTTGACCATTAACCCTACCAGCATATATAACATTTCAAATAATTCTTCTAGGATCAATACATTCCAACTTTATAAAGGCCCTGCATTACGTATTTATTTCCTTTGTATCATTCATCTTAATATGTTCAAATTATTGTAATAAATAAATCTCATTTCTTGTTACAAAAGAGTTTATACCCAATGGATGCAGTATAGGAGAATTATAACAAGAATACTGAATCCAATGGGGATTTACCATACATGATTAAATAAAAATATTCAATTTTCTTAAGAAATTAACAGAATTACGAAGGAAGTAATGACACTTGAAGCTACCAGGCATTGTCTTGGTGTGAGAATCAATAGACTGGCTGTTGAGTTTCAGAGCTCTGTAGATTCTCAGTACCAGGGCACTGTTTGGTGGCTTCTATACCATTAAATACTACAGTCTTCGTCATCCCAAATGCATGTGTTTGAATCATCTTCGTTGTGGCTTGTTTAAGAACTTAAAAGTATTCAGGATACATTATAATTTAAATAGTGCGCCTTTTACTTCATAAACACTTTTCTTTCTATGTTAAAGAACTTCAAAAAAAAAAAAATCAATAAAGTTTCCTGAATTCTTCCAAAGAATGACATATCATTCTTATTGCAGACCTTCATTAGTCTTTGATCCCTGTGCTGTCATTTTTCTTCCGATTTTTTTAGTTTGGAATGTTTGAAACCATGACAAGTGCCTTTGTTGATGAGTTCCCACATCTGTTGAAGAACAGGAAAGTTCTCTTCACAGCTTTCTTCTGCTTCATCGAATTCCTTCTGGGTATCCCATGCATCATGGAGGTGAGTGAACTGTTTAGAGATCTGGTTTTCCAGGCAGAATAAAAAATTTGTTCTTAATAGAGTAAAAACAAATACCACAACCAAAGTAAAATGCTGATTTTTTTTATTATTATTACTGGTATTTTGAATGGACATGTATTGCACATGTTTAGAGATTTGAAGTCAATTTTTCAAGAAAATATGTTCGGGAAAAACAGTTGGGTTTTGTGAATAAAAATTCAATTAAAATAATAAAATTTCTTTATCCACTTCGTCTTTTCTGAATGTTACATACAGTGTGATTTTTTTTTCCAACAGGGAGGAATCTATGTGCTTCAGATCATGGACTGGTACTGTGCCACATTCTCTCTGATGTTGCTCTCACTAACTGAATGTGTTGTCATTGCCTGGATCTATGGTAAGTTTTATGGAAGTATAATATTTTAATAATTATAAGATTTAAAAAGAATGAGATGGGAAAATATCACAAAATTTGATCTCTTTTTCTCATTCTTTTTCCAGTTTGATATAAAAAAAAAAGAATAACAGCATTAAGTTGTGCTGCTGTTGCTCTTTGTGCAAAAAGAAAGTTATCTACCATATGAGTAATAGCAGTAAATTGAGTTAAGTTTTTCTCTTTCCCCTGTGAAGGTGCTGACAGATTCTACAAGGATATTGAACTCATGATTGGATATCAGCCTGGTATCTGGTGGAAGATTTGCTGGAAATTCATCACACCCCTAACTATCACTGTAAGTTTTAGTCATTTGTAGGACAATGAACATTGAGATAACTTTTTTACAGTTCTTCCAGTAGTTATTTTCTTAGATTAACCTATCTGATGACTTTAATTGATCTTGAATGATCCGTACAGAATTATAAACTATGTGAACTATTTTGAATGAATTCATCATTATACCCCCCGCAAACGAAGTTTAGGGGGGGTATATTGGAATCACCATGTCCGTCTGTCTGTAGACCAGATTTTGTCCAGAGCGTTTCTCGGAAACTTTTGCATAGATTCGTCTGAAAATTTCTACACTTATTATTCATTATATGAAGGTGTGCACTTGGTATTTTCATCATGATTGAATAATTTTTCTGCATTTTACAGGTGTTTTTTGCATTTTTAGGTCACCTGAGTCACTCAGGTGACCTATTGCTATCTGTTTTCGTCCGTCGTCGTGCGTCGTGTGTTAACATTTGAACATTTTCAGCTTCTTCTCTGAAACCGCTGAACCAATTTCAGCCAATTATAGCATATGGCATCTATGTGAGAAGGGGAACAAAATTTGTGAATATCATGGTCCCTGCCCCCCTGGGGCCTGAGGGGTGGTGCTAAAACCACCAAAATTAATGCAATCTTTAAAAATCTTCTTCTTTACTCCTGGACATGAAGCAGTCAAACTGTTGGCATGATTGTAATAAGCATTGAGCCCTCTACCAAAATTGTGAAATTCATGGCCCCAGGGTCAGGGGTTCTGGTGCTAGGGTGGGGCTATACAGATCATATAATGAAAGTGCATTATTTCTTTGAAAATCTTCTTCTCTACTCCTGGGTATTTTTGAAACAAATTAAATACATAGTTATGATAAGCAAGAGTGACTCTACCAAAATTGTGAAATTCATGGCCCCAGGGTCAGGGGTTCTGGTGCTGGGGGGGGGGGGGGGCTATATAGATCATATAGTGAAAGTGCATTATTTCTTTGAAAATCTTCTTCTCTACACCTGGGTATTATTGAAACAAATTGAATACATAGTTATGATAAGCAAGGGTGACTCTACCAAAATTGTGAAATTCATAGCCCCAGGGTCAGGGGTTCTGGTGCTAGGGCGGGGTTATATAGATCATATAGTGAAAGTGCATTATTTCTTTGAAAATCTTCTTCTCTACTCCTGGGTATTATTGAAACAAATCAAATATGTAGTTATGATAAGCAAGGGTGACTCTACCAAAATTGTGAAATTCATGGCCCCAGGGTTAGGGGATCTGGTGCTAGGGCGGGGCTATACAGATCATATAGTGAATGTGCATTATTTCTTTGAAAATCTTCTTCTCTTCTCCTGGGTATTATTGAAACTAATTAAATACATAGTTATGATATTAGGAAGGGTGACTCTTCCAAAATAGTGATTTTCATAACCCTTGGATCAGGGGTTCTGATGTTAGGGCCGGGCTCTATTTATTATATAGTGAAAATGCATTAATGCTTTAAAAATCTTCTTCTCTGCTCCTGGGTATTTTTGAAACAAACTGAGTACATTGTTATGATAAGCAATGATGCCTCTTCCAAAATTGTGAAATTCATGGCCCCAGGGACAGGGGTTCTGGTTCTAGGGTGGGGCTATTATAGATCCTATAGTGAAGGTGATTTTTTTCTTCGAAAATCTTCTTCTCTGCCCCTGGGTACTATTTAAATAAACTAAATACATTGTTATGATACACAGGGATGCCTCTTCCAAAATTGTGAATTTCATGGTCCCAGGGTCAAGGGTTCTAGTGAAAAGGTTTGGGGGGGGGGGCTCTATTGATTATATAGTGAAAAAGCAAAATTTCTTTGAAAATATTCTTTTCTGCTTCTGGTTAAAAAGCAAAGAAGCTAAGTATATAGTTATGATGAGCAAGAGTGCTTCTTCCAGAGTAGTGAATTGCATGACCCGGGTCAGATGTGCTGGTGTAAGGGTGGGGCTCTTGATAATATAGTGAACATGCATTAATTCTATTAAATAATCCTGTCTGCCCCTTAGTGTTAAGCAGATAAACAAAGTGATTACTTATGATTAGCAAACTTCTGGTCCCAGGGTGAGAGACTCTAGTGTTTCTTGGTGGGGGGGGGGGGGGGGGGCTCTATTGATAATATAGTGAATCTGAAGTAAAACTGCATTATTTCTTTAAAAATTTTCTCTGCACTTGGGCATATCAGAAGCAAAAAGATTAAAAGTTTTAATAAGGAAGGGTATTTTTACCAGATTTTGAACATCTGGACCATTTGTTCAAGTGTTCTAGTCCTGGCCAGGGCTCTATTAATTTGTATTCTACTGAGAGGAGTTATTCCCCTTTGCCATTTACTTTTGATAATTAATCACTGTAAACAATGTACTTGAAAGGTTAATAGAATAAGAGAATTAAGCAAGAATTTTTATTGTATAATACAAAAAGTATTTTCATAGTTTTAATGATCAGATAGACTGACTTGAAAGTAATAGATAAATAAAAATGGAACAAAAATAACTTGTCTTATTAAATGTTCATCAAAGACCGAGAGAGGCCAATGTAAGAGATTTGAGCAAGAAATTAAAATAGTACAGAAGCACTGATAGGTTTTTAATACACTGTATAGTGATAGTGATAAATGGGGAACAGATTAGAACCTAATTCATAAACTATCAGTGAATAATTATTTTGTTGATCCTGATCACCCTATTTTTCTTGCTTTTGGGCAACAAAGCTTCACCTTTCAGTTCATTTTATACTCTATGGATCCTCTAAATTGTTGTATTATACTCAGGTGACCGTTAAGGCCCTTGGGCCTCTTGTATTATGTGGTTTTGTCCTGACCTTTTCTCAAAGACTATTTCATAGAATTGTATGAAATTTTGTACACTCATTATTTACCATATGAAGATGTGCACCTGGTATTTTCAACATTATTTGATAATTTTTCTGCATTTTACAGGGTTTTTTTTTTATTTTTATTGACTTAGTCATTTTGGGTTTATTTCTAAGGTTTGAGACATATCTAGAACATCTGTACAAAAATGTGAACTACAGCTTAAAACTATTCATTAAAACAAAAAAAATCACCATGTATTAAAAACAATTTTTACATTACACAACAGATAGTGTAAATCCATTTGTCCCTTGGGAGTAATGAGTGGACATCATCCAGTTAGAGATAAATTAATGAGTTCAGTGTGGGAAGTTGTTAGGGCATCTCTGATCAAGCATGTGTTATCTATATCTCCTGGGAATTTAAAGATCAGCTCTGTTCTTAATTCTCTTAATTGTAATTTATTGTCTGTCATAGTACATAGTTACTGGATGACCAGCCTTTTATTTTTAAAATGAATTTGATATAAAGTTATCAAGATTAATTTGATTTTGTAATTAATTGATTTTTTTTTCAACAATCAATTTGCAGAATGTCATGTCTCAAAAAGATGACAGATAGTTGCAATTTATTTTTTCAATGTTTTAAAAAACAATGTAATTACAATGTATTGGTATTGATGTTTTATTAGGTTGTTCCTTGGTTTCATTCATCAAAAAAAATATAATGAGCAATTATTTTTTCACTCTAAATTGTGAACACCTCTTAGATCCATAAAATATTAGTGATTTGGCACCTCTGAAAAACCCAGCGGGGGGTATTTGTCCCTTTTGGCCAGTTCTAGTTTGGATTTGAATTTGTCACTTTTCTGCATTTTCAACTTTTGTAGAATTTCTGCTCTATAGACACCTTGTTCATAATAGCTAAATTTTATAGTATCCCAAGTATTACTTAAATCAAAACATAATTTTTGCATATTTGTTCTCTTTACACAGTTTATATGGTTGTTCAGTGTGACCCAGTTAAGCCCGGTGACCTACGGAGATTATGAATACCCAGATGGAGCTATTGTGTTTGGTTGGATGCTTGGACTTGTCTCTCTGGTGCCTGTTCCAGTATGTGCACTAATCGCAATTCTGGGAGAGAAAGGCAATTTATTTCAAGTAAGTGTACTATTTTTAAAACTTATCAGTTTTAACACTTAATGCTTGATTGATATCTTTGCAATAGGGAAATTTAATATTTCTGTGTGCCTTTAGTGTTTTTCCATGTGAGAGAGATTCATGAAAGATCTAATGATACAATAAAATCGTAACAAACTGTCATAGGTTTCCATATAATTTTAAAGAATATCCACATTAGAGAATTGTTTAGAGGCATTAAAAATTATTTGGGGACTTTAATATATTTTTCCTCCTTGGATTGCACAGCATCCATTTTCAGCAATCTTTACTTGTAATGAAAAATATATTAATTTTCAGCATCATATACTTTTTTTAAAGGAGGAAGGGTGTTTTAAAAGCTCATATTCATTATCCTTCAAAGTTTAAAAATAGCATTTTAATTGCGGTTTATGTTTCTACATTTTCTAAGTGACCATAATGAATCAAAACATTATTTTCTTGTTCTATAGCGAATCAAGAAGTTGGTCCATCATGCAGATGATTGGGGTCCAGCTGTAGAGAAACACCGAGTCAAATATCTACAGTCATTACAGGACTCTCAAGAATCCCTGGACTCTGTTGTGTGTACACCTCTTGTAGAAACCAAACACCTCACAACAAATCCTCGGTCTTGAAGAAGTTTGACCTTAGGACATTTTGTAGGATTTGTTGAAGAGTAGTTTTTGTGTGATAAGTGAGTAGACACAGGTGAAGTCTGGGTGAGATGGACACCGAGTTCCAGACAGTAAATGCATTGTCGATCAAGAATCCAGATATAATGCACAAAAGATAGCAGGGACCAAAATGTGACACCTGAATACAGTCTAAGGATTGTTGCAGAATATGTGATTAGACCTCGAAGATTGAAACTACAAATCTGGCCAAGAAAAGCAATGTCATGATGCTTTGTAAAGATCAGTCTTGGTTTCATTAAAAGTTTTATTTTATTTTAAAACAAAGCGGAATTCTCTTAAGAAATTACTAGGTTAATGATACTTAATTCATTGCAATGTTTAACAAAGAGAGAGTTTGAAAATTGGTAAATTAAAAAAAAAAAAAAAATGAAGGTATAGGTAGAATACAGTTTGATGCTTGAATTCTGCAATGAATGCTTAACTTGCCAAATTCTCAAATTTTTGAACTTCAGCAAAGATATAATGATTTTATGAGATATAATCATTTTATGGAGAGATTTTAATTGTCTACAACCAATTTTGTTTTATATGTTGAGATTTTCTTTTAAATCATTTGAAGATTTCTTTTGCTTTTCGTTTGGATGAAAGATATTTTTAATGGTTCAATTTCTGTTGGTGTTTCTCTGAAATCATCACAGTGTTATGGTTCAATATCAGGTCTCTCTAGTCCTTTTTATTGAAATATAATTATGTGGAAATATATTTTTATAAAATCATGAATTTGACAATGTAACAATTATATTTGGCCCTTTTGTTTATTGTACTTTTAAATATTAATTTATTTTTTGCTATGTGTTCAAAACTTGTCCAATGAAATTTGTTATCATTATTACCTCACAATTTCATGTTTTAAATAAATTTTAAAAAAGAAAATTGAATTTTATTGTTGTGTGTTGTTTATACCATTCCACTTTTTATTTGGCTTGTATTATTGGGTGACCTATTTCCAGAGAGTTCCTTTCCTATTCTTATCAGAATTTTCTGAAAGGTCAGAGTAAATTAATGTACTAACCACAGAATCTATTGCCTCGCCACAAGAATCAAATGATGAACAAACAAGAGGCCCAAGGGCCTTAAAGGTCACCTAAGTATAATACAACACTGTAAAGGGCCCATAGAAATATATAATAAAACAAAACTGATAGATGAAGATATGTTACCCATTATCAAGAGAAATAGGATAACCAGGGATCAACGAAATAGTGTAGTGCTCGGTAACAAATCATAAGATAGATTTATTAACTTGTCAGTGCTAATACATTCCCAATTGCCATTATCAGCAGCATGCGCGGATCTTGAGGGGGGGGGGGGTCCGGAACCCCCCCCCCCCCCCCCGGAATTTGCAGAGTTACTAAAAGTATACACTGAAGCAAATAAAAAATGACTTTGGAACCCTCCTCCCTAGAAAACGTGGACCCCACCATCACCACCATGAAATAGGTGTTTTTCATCTTTTGGAAATGGATTTTACTTATTTACAAGTCTATTTTATCATTAAAAACTGTGAAAGTACCTTTGTGTTATACGTTAAAAGTTTTTTTATTTAATTGACCGATCGGATAAATTATTTACATTGATTAATTACCATAGGTGAATAGCAAAGGGGAATAAGTTCTATCAGTTAAATACAAATTTCACCACAAGATCAATAGAGCCCTGCCTTGCACCAGAACACGAGACCCAGCGGTCCAAAATTTCACCAATTCCTGGTAAAAAATAAAAAAATATCCTTGCTTATCACAATTTTGTACTCTTTTTTTTCCTCCTAGATCCCCAGGAGTACAAAAGAGGATTTTCAAAAACATTTTCACAATATAATCAATAGAGGCACACCCTAACACCAGGACCCTGACCTAGGTACCATGAATTTCACAATTTGGAAGAGGCACCCTCATTCACCATAACTATGCACTTAGTTTATCTGCTAAATACCTAGGAACAGAGAAGATTTTCAAAGAATTCATGTATCTTCACTATATAAACAGGGGCCTGCTCTTACAACAGAGCCACTGACCCAGAGGCCATGAAATTTAATACCAAGGGACAGAGAAGATGATTTTCAAAGAAGCAATATATTTTCACTTAAAAGTCAATAGATTATCATCCAAACACCAGAACCCCATATCCAAGGGCTATGAATTTCATAATTTTAAAAAAACATCCTTGCTCGTCGTAAGTTTAGTACATAGTTATCTGCGGAAAACCAAGGAAAAGAGAAGTTTCTTTCAAATATTTTCACTATGTAATCATTAATTAGAGACCCACCCTAACAACCAGGACCTCTGACCCCGGGGCCATGGAGTTCACAATTTTAAAAGGCATCCTTGTTCATCATATCTATGTACTTAGTTTATCTGGTAAACGCCCAGGAGCAAAAAAGAAGATTTCAAAGAATTAATTCATTTTTCTCTATATAAACAACAGAGCCCCAACTTAATACCAGAACCCCTGACCCAGGGACCATGAATTTCACAATTTTGGTAGAGGCACCATTGCTCATCATAACCATGCACTTAGTTTTTCTGCTAAGTATACAGAGGGAGAGAAACTTTTTAAAGAATGTCTGCATTTTTACTAAATAATCAATAGAGGCCCAACCTAACTCTAGTACCCCTGATCCTGGGGTTTTAAATTTCAATACATCGGTAGTGGGTTTAATATACTGATTACAATTATGCCAACAGTTTAACTGCTTGATGGCTTAAGGTAAAAAAAAAGGGTCTTAAAGATTGCTTTCATTTTAGTGGTTTTAGACCCACCCCTCTGGCCCCAACAGATAGCAATAGGTCAACTGAATGTCTCATGTGACCTAAAAATCGATTTTTGGTCCCAGAAAATAATTTTCTTATAGCAAAAAAATATTGGATTGTTTAATATCAGAAAATATCAGTAAAGCAGATAGAGCCAACTTTACTTAATGCTTTCTGGAATGTTTCCCGATCCTATACTCAATTCAACATGAGTAAAGATGGGGCAGAAAGCCTTAACCCCCAATGTTCATTGTATAAATCAGTGCACAGAATTTTAACTTCAAAATAAACACTGCACATTTACATACATGCCTTTAAAATATGGTTCTAATGACAAGTAAGGTCTTCTTTTGAAAACCTCAATCTACTACTCAACCCCCCATACACACACACACACACAAACACACACACAAGAAATATTGAATTCAGATTTGAAAATAAACTGCCAAACTGGTTATCTTCCTCCTCAATCTCATTACTGTAACTATAAATTTTAAATTATGTAATATAAAAAAATAAAACAAAAAAACCGAAAACAAGAGGCCCATGGGCCACATCGCTCACCTGAGCATTGTGGCTAGGAAAAAAGCAAAAATCAGATTAGTATTGAAAAGCTAAAATGCATAAGTGGTCCCGACCTACCCCTAAAACAGGGGGGGGGGGGGGGCATGATCTGAACAAAAATTAATCTACACTGACTAAGGATGCTTACATATTTCTTTGACTAACTGTGACCTTTTTTCCTACAAGTTTGAACTTTCATTGTGGCCCCACCCTACCCCCAGAGGTCATGAATTGAACAAACATGAATCTACACCACCTGAGGATGCTTCCTTATCAATATGACCAATCATATCCTATATATTCCTATGTAAAACTTTGATCGTCCATAAATTTTTATACAACTTCACCTGCGAGAACGGGGTTCATTTTTTTACGTACCTGAACAGCATTATTTTGAATTTTTGATTTAAAAAAAATCGATTTTAAAATAATCTAGCCGAATTCCGGTTTTCTTATAATACGAATAGAATTTTTTTGATACAGGTATTAGAATTCTAATTTCTGGATATAAACAAATGATTTTTGAAATCTAGTATTTTTTTTCTATATATCAAGAAACTGAATTATGATATCAAGAATTTTCGATTGTCACATGTAGAAGATATTTTTCTCATTTCTTGAAAAAAATAATTATGTCGTTCACAAAGGATACTATCTCGTTCGCTCGGATTTTTTTCGCTTGCACATAATTTTCTCAATTTTATTTCCTTTGTTCTGTTTGATCTCCAGTTAGTACTGTGTCTCTCCTATGAAAGTTCATGGTAGAAATGTTATGCGGGTTTTATTCAAAGGAAGAGGGGGCTTTATACTTTTAATCGCTTTGTTTTTAGTTCAGTTAACTGCTACATGTAGCAACTTTTGGAAAGCAATAATAGTGTTTGGAACGCATTTAAGATTTGCAATTCCACGATGCTCTCTGGAATTGTTGATACATATGTATCTTTATGCATCAATCTTAGTCTCCCTTCTTTTCTTAGGGGAGGGGATCCAAATATTGTCACAAACAAACATAGGATTTATATACAGAAAGAGGAGGTTCCAGATACCAGTACGTAGTTTGTTGTTTAAGCTTTTTAATGGTTTACAACACATTATTTTGTGCCCGAAATGTAAAAAGTGCATAGAAATTATTTATAATTGGCAATTTACTTTCCTAAATGTTAGGTTATATTTTCAGACCACTTCATATCAGCACATTAATAAAATACAGCAAATAACGTGGTATATGGAACTCTGAATATGTGAATAAGTAAGCTGTTTCTTGGTCTTCTTAAAACACTATTCAAGGGTTACAGTGGTATGAACGATAAGCTCTAGAGTCGCGGAGTAAGGGGATGATCTTATCGTCGCAGGGACGTAGCATCATTTTCCAAGGAGGGGGAAGGGGCGCAGAGCTCACCTGAGTCACCTCGGTCCTGCCGCTCTTCAGAGGGAGATTTTTAAAAAGATCGTTTTCTCTTTTTATTCCCATGAATAATTTTGACACCTACTGTAGTGGTCCGTAACTAGCCTAAAGGAAATATTTTAAAACCAAATTTGAATCCACACAACCTTAGGGGGCTTTCAAATCATGCGATATGACTAACATGAATGTTCTGTACAAACAGATTTTTATAATGATTTTTTTCGGTACACTTGCATTACGTAAAATTTGATTCCAATTCTACCCCCCCCCCGGGGTCCATAATTTAAATTTTAAAAAATCCACTCAACTTAAGACTGTTTGCATATAAATATGATTTACTGTGGCTTTACTACTTAAAAAATGTTCCCAATATTTCCTTGTAAAATTTCAATCACCCTACCGCCTTCTCGTGGCGGAAAGTGGGGGTATCATTTGAAAAAAAATGAATTTTTCCCACTCGAGGATGCTTCCATATTGATATGAAAAACTAAAGCCCTTGCTTTTCTTTAGGAAAAAAATGTTAAAGACTTTTCTTCCCTATATATTAAATGTAATATGCTTAAATATGATCACCTATTGAGCCCCCCCCCCCCCCCCGGGGGGCATGATTTGAACAAACTTAAATTTACCCTACCTTTGGATGCATCCATACTGATGTGTATCATCATGGCAGTCTGTTTTTTTTTTTTTTAAGATTTTTAAAGTTTTTCCCATGTTTTCCCATGACAAAATTTAATCTCCAATCTCCCATGCCCTACCCAATCCTGGTCCCATGATTTGAAAACTACTTGAATATATACTATCTAAGGATATGTTCACATAATTATGACTTACAGTGTATCATGTTTTGCCATCATTCTTCAGACGAGTTTTTAAAAAAAAAAATCCCATATATTGTACCATGTTTAACTTTGATCTCCTATTTAGGTCCCTCCCTTTATCCCCTGGGGTATTGAATTGAACAGACTTGATTCTACCCTACCTGGGGATCTTCCATATTAATATGAAAAATAATGGCCTGCTTTGCTTTGGAAGAAGATTTTCAAATTCTTTTCCTATGCATCACTATGTTAAAATTTGACCTCCTATTGTGTCCCCACCAAACCCCCAAGGGTGTCCATTGTCATATTGTGATTTTTGTATTAACGTAACCCCGGTAAATTCAAAAGTTACAATATGACACCATGATTACTAGACCAAGTATATCCCCTTAAAAGAGAATGTATCTTTTCATATGAGTAAACTTGAATCCACTTCATCCAATGATGCTACGTGTCAAGTTTGGTTAAAATTGGCCCAGTGGTTCTCGAGAAGAAGTCAAAAATCTTAAAATTTTAAATGACGCTCGTTAAAATTCGGTCAGGAAAGCTCACTTAGGATTTCAGCTTAGGTGAGTTAAAAAAAAACAAACCTTTTTTTAATGGGGGTGGGGACGGAGGTTTGGGCAAGTTCCTCTTGACTTGTCAACACGACTTTTCTCGGAAAATAAGAGGGGGATAGCCCCCCCGGCTCCCATAATACTAAATGCCTGCCTCATGGGTTCGAATCTGGTCCTTCGGACGAGGCCGTTATAAACCGATGTCCTGTGTCACTGCTCAATTGCTGTCGAGTAAAGGCCAAAATTGCAGAAATATTGGTGGCGTCCACCGATGAATCACCACCGTGCATCTGTCTTGAAAGCATCGGAGATAATAACTTCACAACACATTTTTGCTATACTTTTATATTTTGTGCTCGTGTCTTCTCAAATGAAAATGGAAGGTATCTAAAATCTTCGGTACACAACTTGGTCTGACAAATAAAAAAGTGTAGTTTACTTTTACTATTTTGCAAAGCTTTTAAATATTTGACTTTTATTTCATTGCAAAAAATCTATTAATTAATCAAGCATACTCATACAACAATAATAGTATACATGAACAATCAAATTTACCGATTTTTGTCTCATCCACATTCTGAAAACTAATTAACTATTCGAGTCTTTTGCCAGTAAAGTACAGATGATAACAAAGAAAGTTTTTAAAAAATTGAACATACTGTAAATCGCGCGAAAAATTTATCTGCATGTCCTAAATAAATCACCTTAATTTCCCCTACCCTTTCAATAAATTTTAAAAAACGACTTCTAATGTTACAGAATAATTTTTTGTGCAAAATTGAATACAATTATTCTTAACACTTTATAATTGTTTTGTCAAAATAGACATCAACCTGGTCGAAACTGTTGTAAAATATATGCGAGACATTTTTCATGGGATGAAGTACGGTGCCCACCTTTTTTCCTGATATTTTTTAAGACGCGATCAAAAATAAATATTAGGGGTGGCAACGAATATTCGAACATTCGAATATTCATTCGATGAGTTGATATTCGAATATGAATTTAAGATTCGAATATTCGGTGTTTTTCAGATTTCGTAAAAAGAAGTACTGTGATTAATAAATTTTGATTAGAACAGTGCTGGAATTATCCCTGTTTAATTTACTAACGATCAATTTCGATCGCCTGATTTCTTTCACTACTTTCTTATCTTATAGATCTACTAAATTACATGTATTTTGTTTTAAGTAAGGTGTTAATGAATTGTACAATAATGCTTTATGTATAATACAAAACGTACTTTCATAGTTTTTATTAGTTAGATACTATCGGATCTAGAATCAAGGACAACAAAATGAAAACCTTCTTAGAATGTCTAAAAGACGCGAGGAGTATACTTTTCAAAATAAATTTAATTGATCATTGAATGAATGTCCGATAGAACTAGTCTGTATTCAATATTGCTCAATTTCAGCATAAATGTGTAAATTACTCGTCAATGATTATCTCGGGTTGTACATAATTCTAAATTTTATATTCATTATCGGGAAATTAGTTAATTACCTAGGAAAATTGTCTATGGAAATATTTGTTTACATTGTATCAAAGATTATAATAATATCTCTTATTAGGCAGATAACTGTAATTCATTACATGTATTGAAATCTGAAAAGTACACCGTTACGACTACATCTCGCCTTTGGTAAAACGACTGGTTCCTCAGTTGGAGCCACTATAAATACACATGTTTCCTTTGTTAAAATTATACTTTTCTACATTGATATCAATTATTTATTTCAAACATTGACAAATATCAAATGAAATTCCTTATTGTACACCTACAAGTCTTCATACAATTTTACTTCCAATATAAGTATACCTACGCTAAACCTTTCATGAGAGTAGGATGATGCATTATATAAATTAAACAGATTTTATTTATTTTATCGAATATTCGAATATATTCGAATACTTGCATTGAATATTCGAATATGAATTACTGACAAAATTGACATCCCTAATAAATATCATATCATACATAAGTTCTGATATCTGATATAACTTTCCATTTTTGTTATGTTAAAATATTATTTTATATACCGATAGAGGGGATGTGTCTAAAACATAACAAAAATGGGAATCCCCCCCCCCCCCGAAATTATCGTGTTTTAATTTTTTTTTAGAAGGTGTGTGCGTGGAGGGGGGGGGGGGCATCCACACGAATTATCGTTTCTTTAAAAAACTGTACATATTCAGACATAGAAACTTCTTTTGTTCTCTCTTTAATTTTTCTTCTTTCTTTTCCTTCAGTTAAAGTAGAAAAGTTTATATATGCGTAATTTAAAAAAAAAAACAAGACGTAAATTGTCTAAAAGATAATAAAATAAGCACTGAAGTTTGGCGAGCTTCCAATAGTTACACATGGTACATACATCCTTGAATTAAAACTGCACTCTGACGATTGCGCTTTTAACAAACAAAAAGTATACATGCATTCATTTGTACAATGTAGATACTCTGTAGGCTAAAAATAAAATATCAGTAGGTAAAATAACCTTTACTATGGCCAATAAGAGCTCAGGGAGAGGAAGACACGTCACGTGCTAGACAAATCCTCATCTGGAGTTTTTCATGCAATAATGAAATGCCGTGTGGAAGCAGGTGTTGTTTATTTGCATAGTATTCTATATACCCAACGTCATCGCAACCTTTCTGTTGTGACCAGCTTTCTGGCAAAATGCTAACAAACAAGGATATATATGACGTAGCATCATTTTTAGCTCACCTGAACCAAATGGGCTTTTCTGATCTCCTGTCGTACGTTGTTCGTCTGTGAGTCAGTCTGTTCACTTTTCACGTTTTAGACTTCTCCAGAAACACTGGACCATTTTCAACAAATTTACCATAAAATTAAGCATCCCTGGGTTAAGTGGATTCAAGTTTGTCAAAATAAAGTGTCCTGTCCTCTTTAAGGGGAGATAATCAAGAAAAGGTAAAAATAGGGTGTATGTCTTAAAAATTTTCTGAAGAATCACTTAGCCAGAAATGATGAAACTTGTATGGAAGCTTCCTGACATAATGTAGATTTACGTTTGTTCAAACCAAGGCCCCCTGGAGTAGGGTAAGGCCACAATGTGGAACCAAATTTTACATGTGAATAAATAGTTGTTTTTGTTTTTTTTTTAAAGTTAATGAAGATTCAAATTTATTCAAATCTTGACCATGGGAATAAGGATGATGGGGCCATAATGGGACTAGTCATATTAATATGGAAGCATCATCACGTATTGTAGATTCAAGTTTGTTCAAATCATGGCCCTGGGGTAAAGAAGGGACCACAACAAAAGATCAAAATTTTGCAAGGGAATATATATAGTGGAAAAAGGAAATCTGCTGAAATTGTATAGGGATTCGACCTTTACATGAAAATGCCCATACAAAATACTACTCATGCTAAAACGAGGAAATAAACCATATGTACACACTATACACTTGATCCGTTTCTGGTCACACTGTCCAGTGTCTGTTCTAGCAAGGGAAAGAGTGAATCTGAATCTGGAGACTCAATTAATGTTTCCGGTTTCCTTTTCATTCATCGAGCAACTCATTCGAGTACGTGTCCAGTGGGTAATCTAAGAAATAAATTCTTAAATTCATTGATCCATTCATAGACCCCCTTTCCTCGCGTCTTTAAACTGCCATGGGTATTAATTTGCACTTAATAACGTATCTATAACAAGCAACATAGAAAAGATGCTGTTTTGCGTTTGTGAAGAAAAGATGTTGTAGATAACTAGATATACATATTTGATACAGATCTGACATCGCATCAAAATGTGACCTATTTCTTGAACTGTGTGTTCTGGGAAGTACAACAGTAGTTACACAGCTTCCACATTTATAACAACAACAACAACAATAAACAACAACAACAACAACAATAATAATAATAATAATAATAATAATAAAATAATTCATTAACACAGTAATAATGGGCAATGATTTATATTATACATGTATATGTCAAATAGATCGAAGAAAGCCATACAGAAAATGTAGGGTTCAGACATGGAGAAAAGTATCTATTAAGAAAAAGATTCTATAATAAACTACTAGTAAATATGTATGTGTAATAGATGGGACATGTATTTTCTTAGCAAATGTACATGTAAAAAAAAATCTAAATCTTTGAAAATTCTATAGAAAAAAAGAAAAAGAAAAAAAAAAAAGAAAAGAAATCAAATTTTATATGGAACACCAAATCAACATATTTTCAGTCATTGTGATTATTGGAAATTATTTAAGAAGCATTTTTTTCATTGCATGATAAAACAAACAAGGGCACCGCAAAGCGGAACGTCCCCTCTCTAGGAGCATATCTTTAAATCAAGACAGCATTCGATATTGATCCCGATGTAAATTACGTCACTTCCGTTTCGCACATCACTATCTAGCACACTCACAAACACACAAGCGTGTTACTATATCCCCTCCAACTCCGTTGCGAGGGGATAAAAATGAATGCTTGGAAAATTCAATATAGACAACTAGCTGCTTATACCTTATTCTACCTCAAGAGAAGGCTCAAAAACCATATACATGTATAATTATACTGCATGTAGTATTATTAACTGAATCTAACATCATCTTAATTAAGAAAGCTCTAAACACTAAGAAAAGATTTTATCTTGGACTTTGACGAAATTGATTTATATTATCTTGTATATACTAAGTTTATGTAGTTAATTTTCAACGTAGGGTACCAGCCATATATTTCTCCAGAAAATTGTTTAAAGACGTCGAAGCATTAGTGTACAGAAATCACTGTTGTTTACCTACATTGGGAAAATACATGCAAATAAAGTATTCACTTACATTATCATAATCTAATATGTCGTTAAGAATACTTCAGTTTTCTCATTTATTCAATCTTACATCAAAGGGCAGATCACTGTAACTGCAAAAAAATACCATGGAATTAGAACTCTTTAGTGAGCAGCGGTTAGAGCTTCCTTAACCCAAACGATAGTTTTGATACATGTATAGATATTCATTAACCTCTCCCCTTTTCGTGCAAATACTTTATTTTTAAAAAATACAGCTATTTGAAGAGCTCTGCAGTTACTGAATATGTGTTAATTTGGTGTTCCATAAAAACAGCCCTCAACTAAGAGGGATGTTCCGAGTATATCGATTCCATTTTCCCTCAGCCGTTGAGTGGGAAGGAACTCGCGTTGCTTTACCCACTCTGATAAAACTAGAATAACAAGGAAATAATAAAATGAACGAAATTGAGAGAAATAGCGAACTTATAAGTGAAAAGGAATGTTTAGAGGAAAAAGAGGTATGTGTTCAGTTACTTTTATATTTGTTTTGTGAATGGTTTTCTCTATTGATCACTGAGCGGCGTGCACTTTCAGAAGAGTTCTTTATCGGCACTTTAATAATACCTGATTATAATAATTTATGGGGATTCTCTTTGTTAACGATTTCAAGAGAGACAAAAAGAAAAAAGTTATAGTTTCAATAGCTGATAGTGTATAATAAAATACATCGCACATGTTGTGTCACGAATAGGGAACTTGTAATTTGATCAGTTTAAATTTCCTTCTAAATGGAAATACTTATCATTCAATGCATATCAAAAAAATTTTGAGATTGGAAAACCCATTTAAGGTTTGTAAAAATAAAAAGAAGGAAAAAAATCAACAGAAAGAATGGATAATTGAAAAGCTGTTTCATTGTTTAAGCTGTGTTTTTAATACAACATATGTGGAATAAACTCGCCTCTTAATTTTCGAAAAAAAAAATGTTTTACGTGTAAGAAAAGCCAAACAAAGGAATTAAAAAAGCAGATTTAATTACAGAAAGCAATGATTGATAGTGATGAATCTGTTTCTGCTGGAAGCAGCGGAAGGTCAGAGAATGGGGATGAAAATGTGGGTCGGGGCAACTGGTCAGGTCGCCTGGACTTTTTCTTGTCCTGTGTCGGTTACGCTGTGGGACTCGGAAATATTTGGAGGTTCCCGTACCTATGTTACCAGAGCGGCGGAGGTATGGGGAAGCTTAATCTCAGAATTTTGTGTCTGAACAAATATTACGTATGGAAAAAAAACACGTTTAAAAAAACAAAATGCATTTTTATACATTGGAATAAAAATCAAGAAATTAATATCATTTCTCAAGAATTTTATTATTATTATTATTTTTTGTTAACAGGGGCTTTTCTGATCCCATATGTGATTTTCCTTGTGTTGTGTGGAATTCCATTATTCTTCTTAGAAATCAGCTATGGCCAGTTCGCCAGCTTGAGTCCTATCACGGTGTGGAAAATGTCGCCACTATTTAAAGGTTAGTATCACAAACGAACACTTCATTGTCTGGTACTGAAAACCTGAACTCGATGAATCATGTCTGGGGGAATTTGAGTGCAGAACAATGGCCTATCGCCACGGAGAGATTTTGTTATTAGACAAAGTTGGTAACTTTACCCTATTCTTTGAATGACCATCTTGATAATGAGGCATTTGTTTAAAGACATGCCTTCTCGAACACCGATTCGTTCAAGTTCGGAAATGGCTTAATTTATTCCAGACGTAAGCCTGATAAAGCGGGAAATTGAAGTGACGAACTTAATTCTATTCGTTTATATCTTCGACACATGTTCTGTGTGTAAAAAAGATGGCTTGGCTAAGTATGATACTACAACAATTAATAGTTCATCACCCTTTTCCCGCCTAAGTTGGTATGAAAATCTGATTAGATTACACATGATAAGCTTGTCATGTTTCCACGAATAGCCTGTTAAAAATAGTTATAGGAAAAACTCAAGATTCTAACCCACCTGTTAGTGTTGCTCAAGAATAAAGAATAGTTCAATATATACGTATGTTTTTTGAATTTTTAATCAGTGATGTTGGATTATGGAAACATAAATGATCCCGGTAATATTTGAATAGGCATGCATTTTAAGAAATGAAAACATGCCATTCGTTTTAGGAATCAATCGGGTGTAACCCCCCCCCCCCCCTCCGCACACCAGATCATAAGTATTACTGTTTTCAGTACAATTATACCTGCGGGTCTGTTAAATAAATCAATCTAGTTAGACCTCTTTAGTGTAAAAACAAGGTAAACTTGTGTAAAGTTATCACGTATGATAAATATATCTGATTATTTTTCTAAGAGTGTCAAACAACTATTTTAATAATTGTAACATTAAAAAAATATATATTCCAAAGCTGAAATCGGACAGAAGTTAATTAAGTGGGAATCTATCCAAAGATACAGTGCATGCTTACTCATTATAAACATACAACAAGTATTAGCTTTCCTAAATAGCTTGTCTGACTTGAGCAAATTTATTTTTACGTGAAGAATCAAGAAAAGTTAAATCCAGTGTAATCTACGTGACTAATGAAACGAATTCTTTTGCTAAGAAACAATAAAAGTTTAAATCAGTGGCATCAGCATAAATTTAAACTTGGACATGAATTTATTCCATATACACTATATTTATACTTGTAATTTCCTTTTTTTATGGACGTAGGGTCCGGCCGCCGGGGTAGGGGGAGTGCCCCCCCCCCCCCCCCCATTTATGCCGATTTATACATAGCTATATTTTATGATTGGGTCTCCTATAAATCATGTAATTTATATTTAACTTCTGATAACTTGATAGTGTCCATCTTAAACTGAAAATTTCTGAAATTTCTTCCAACGGGCCTGTTCATGGATAAAAAGATATAACCAGTGCTTTTGAAAGAAAAACTACAACACATAAAAATCTAAACATCAATTGGACAATGGTGAACAATTTTGATAATTAAGAAATGTTTTATTTAAAAAAATTATAAACGTGTTACAAATGAGCTAACATCTTTGCATTTAGCAAAAGAATATTCAGCATATATCAATCACTTTAATATTTTTTACTATGAATAAATGAAACGTCTGCAATTTATGAATATGTGTAGATTTATAAAAATTCTGAAGATAGAGAGACTCTGTATGCATTGTAAATAAACATCCATTAGTTAATCTGATAAAGATAATCGACAAGTGTTGACCTGACCAGCTTCATTCATTTCTGTTTTGCTGGACATGAATGATGCATTCGAGAATGGCCAAATGTTATGCAACCTGTAATGTATAATGTGATAATAATGACATATCAGCTCCAATGCTCTGGCTTGTTGTTTGGGTGTTTAGCATGTTTCCCTTACTCTTCATGCTCTCCAGTTGATAGTTAAGATAGTATGAAGTTTCCAAGATCAAGTTATCACAAGAATTCTATTGAACGACTTGACTAACAAGCCTTGGCTAAATCTAATACTGTCTGACGCCATGACGTCAGACAATAATGTACTTCTCAACTTTTGTAGACTAAACAAACTACTTTTGTGTAGAAATCCATCATTATGAAGTATTCTTTTCAATATTGCGTATAGATCATTACGATTCTTTCAAAACGTGTGAAAAAATTAGTCGCTGTGGTAAAATATTCATTAAATTTTGTCAATGTTACATCAATAGAGAGGGTCTCACCCCGCTAGTTTTTGTTATCAGAGGTCAGTTACCACTGATCTTCCCAACCGAAAGTTCCACTGTGAGTAATTATATGAAAAGTGTTAATCATCCAGGGGGATATAAACAAATTAGTTTATATCGCCAATCTGAACTCACGAGTGAAGCCAGATGGATGCTTCGTTGGAGTGCGTGAGGCTCACACTATTCGGGGCAGCTGTTGATAAATAAACACGAATTTGGATCCGATCGGTTTGGTTTACAGTTGAACATGCTGACCCAGTTTTGACGTGGATACATGGGATGACCGTGATGAAAGTGATGATCAATACATTTATAATGATAATTTATAAAAACAATACTTTAACAAATAACAGTACACTGAATATTTTTGTAGAAATTTAAAAAAAAATGTCACAATATATTCACAGTACTGATTTTCGGTTCCCAATTTTCTAACTCACATCACGCTAGAATAATATGCATCTTCTTGGCAAGGAGATGGGTGAACATGACGAGCGATAAGCCTATAGTGTGACAAACATGAAGATGAAAAATTAAATTTCAATTATATCAAAATTTTCCTTGATATTTCGTCTAACATTAAATTATATTTTATGTAAAATCTCTATAATTTGCAAAAATCTCTCAAAGATTGAAATTATATGCCTGTGAAATATTAGACACACACTAAAGCGGGCAAAAAGAGTCATTTTCTCATACTATAATACTGTTTTTCGATATGAGTGGGTCTTTGCTCCACTTTTTTGAAAATTAATCCTCAAATTTTGCATAAAAATATACATTTTTTGGTTACCAAAAATATGGAGCAATGACCCACTATACCTTAAAAATATACTTTTATGACATAGCATTCGCATCTTTTCGAGAAATACTTGAAGTCCATTAAGTCAAGGGTCATATCACAAACATGATTTAAATGCCACTATTCATCAGAACTTGTGTAGTCTAGTGGTTAGCGTGCTAGTCTCGAAAGAAAATAATACTCAGGATTTTTATTGCTAGGGTTCGAACCCACGAATACCGCATTAATTTTTTTAATAAAAGAATAAATTTTGTCGAGAAAATTTTCATCAGAAAAGTTTTGTTTATCATAATTTCATAAATTTCAATAATGAGAACTTTACTCTAAATACTAAATTCACAAACTGAACATGATTTTTATATATCTGAAGCTATAGGCTTTCTGCACGCTATGTTCGCCCATCTCCTTTCGATAATTTAACCATGCGGTCTGTCCCCATTGTTCACGGTGGGCAGAAGGAAAAATTAAATGTGAACAATTTTTAAACACTATATACAATGTATATAAGATTATTAAATACCGTTGTCTTTAGAGGTGAAGCATTACATTGGCCTAACCAGTGTAACTCTAACTGCAACATACTTGTAATTTCAATCGAGATCGGAATTCCTCAAATGATTTATATATTTTGGCGGTAAATTCGAATGCGAAAGTAGACAGAATACCCAGGCGAAAGCCTGTTCACCTCTCTAAAGAGAATAAGATTCCCGTCGGTCTAGAGTGCAACCCCTGGTTGGGACAGAAGTGAGTATCCTTAAAGTGAATTTCTCTATGCTTTCCATATTTATTAATATCTCTTCACGAGAGACAGTTATGTTAGTGTGAGAGTTCTTGACATATTGTGTATTAATCTGTTGAATGTGTTTTAAAAATAAAATTAATTCTAATGTGTTATCGCTTGGGCTGTGGATATTGGCCTGGGTAGCTCAGTTGGCAGAGCACCTGACTAGTGATGCAGGGGTCCCGTGTTTGATTCCCGTCCGGTCATACCTTTTTCTCCCGTATCATTACAGTTGCAATATCATGGTTCTCTGGTTGTGAAAATTCGGACAGCCAAACCAGTAATACCCTGGCAGAGAGCTACGGATCTAAGAATTGTATAAATTAACCTTTAATTTTTTGTCGCTCGCTTAGCAGGTCTAGGCGGCCTCTGTTTTTGGAGGATAGATTTTATCCTCTAAAAACAGAGGATAGAGGTGTCGCCACCTACCGGATTTTTCAAAATAAAGGGCAGTTAACTCTTAACCAAACAAATAACAGCAACTCTTGCATTTATCAGTTTATGAACCGTAACAAATAAAACGTGTAAAATTTCATGTGATGATGGATATATCTAGATATTAAATCAATATAACATAATTTATTTTGTAAATGCTGTCAATCAATTATTTAGTTTTAATTAAACTTTAAAGGTTAGTTAACAACGATTACCCTTACCTGTCTGAGACGTTAATTATTACCAAGCCGATTTTCCTGTACCGTAATTATGTGTAAAATGGTTTACAAATGTTGATAAATATTTTTTTTTTTTTGAAAAATTAAGTTTAAGTATTACCAGTATTTCATTTAATGAATAATCCTGAAACACATCATTTTTGTAATATTTTGTTTTAATTAGTTTATTATACATATGTATGTACATGTATATAATAATGTTAATTTCTTAGTAAACATGTTCAATTATCTATTTTATTTATTTATATGCTTTTCAAATAATTTATTTATTTTTTTTATAATATTATTTATTTATCTGCTAATTTATATTCATTCATTGCTTAAATTATAAGACAGAGTATATTTTGTGTTTAAAATATGTGTCCTTATGTGTTTCTTTTTTTCTTCATTTTTAAATTAAGAGAAAATATGAAAGTAATATTATTTAAGTCCCTTTTTATTTGTCTTGATAGGGAAAAGCATAAAAATATAACAAAATGCCAAGAAATATTAAGTAAAAATGGAGTGCAAGAAGTGCCAACTTTGAAAGCGTATTGTAAAAATTCTAGACATAGAATCTCAAATCGCCACATACAATCGATAGTTTAATGTTTGAACTTTAATATACATGTACTCTGGTGCTTGCACTTTTTGATTAAAGGTAGGCACGAGGCGTTTGAAAATTACCTGTGTTATCCTCTGAAATTGGAGGATAAACTATCCCACAATGCAATGCGGTTTCCATATATGGTAAAAAATTTGGCCGCCATATTGAATTTAGCTATCCTCCAAAAACGGAGGCCGCCTAGACCTGCTTAGGTATATTTTTTTTGTAGTACTGTATATGCATTTCCTTGCTTAAAGCATGATGATATCCTTTAATTAACCATACATTTTACTAATATGCCTGATACTTTATTTACCTCTAAATGGTTCCAAACAGCCCTGTATGGCCTTGGAATGTCAGCTTTAAATATTCGCATTCTGAGGTCCATGTACCATTATTTAAGAGAGGGAATGCATATATTATAACCATGATAACAGAGACATATAAAAACCATCTGTTTCTGATTATAAGTAATAATACCTAAAGCAAGCGACAAAAAAGCGTCGCCTTAAATTGAAGGTTTTTACAATGCTTGGTCATGCAGTTGGATTTGAACCTATTTGGACATTAGTTTTAATATTAGAGAATCATTACTGATACACATAGCTGCAGAACTGTATCTCTCTGGTTGAGAAAATTCAGACAGGCAAACCAGAGAGCTAATATATAATTATATAATACACCTATTTACTACCTATGAGGACACTTGTATGAATTAATAGTCAGTAAATAGATTTTTTTATTAAACCTAAGCTGACTTAACTTCTGCCATATCTTGATCCGAATAAAATCAGAAGAGTTCAAAGATGAAACTCGAAGGAAATACAAATGTAGAATGTTAGCGGTGAAAAGTTTGATGACCATTTCACCATAGGCAAATAACATGAGCACTTACTCCACTGTAGGGGCTGTTTAGAGAAAGTAGCAGGTTTATAGGTAATTTTTATGAAAAAAAAATTCACAGAGGTATAAATTTATATATACCTATTCAATTATATATATTTATATACTGTCATCGTTGAAATATTTTGAACATGCACGCACCTGAAATTTTATTATATAGCCCCTAATCACAGGTTTTAAATATGCAAACCTATCAATTGATTATGTAAAAAGGGTACTCTTTTTACACATTAATATTTACATTTCCAATGTCTTTGTCCGAGATAAAATTACAAATTGTAAAAATACTTTATTTCTACATAAATCCACTGGTTCATCGATAGGCGCGGTTAAAAAAAATCACGTGCGGGGCGGGACAAATAGAGACAGAAGCGGGGCTATTAGCACGGGAATTTGCAGAATCAGGAGCATGTAAATATAAGGAATAACTGTCTAATTTTTTGGATTCATGACGATGATCAATCGATTGGCTTGCGTGATAATTTTATGCATAAACGCCTTCGGCGTTTATGCAAATTATCACGCAAGCCAATCGATTGATCACATCATGAATCCAAAAAATTAGACAGTTATTCCTTAAATAGATATAAATATTTATTAACCAGACCCAATATTCCCTTTCCCCCGTATTGATAAATAAATTGGCAATTATTAAGTGAACTCCAATAATCAAACAGACTTCTAAAGTAAACCATGTTAACCCATAAACATATAGTATATGTTTATAGCAAACACAGTTAAATCCAAAACTGATGGGGGGGGGTGTCAGGATCTCCTAAGTCTGTTCCACAATTCTTGGACACTGTGGAATGCTCTCCTGTATAGGTGATATACTTAATTAGAGTAAAATTGATGCAGAAATTAATATATTAATAAACCATTTTACCAACCCTTGAAAAACTTTATTGATTTTAATTAATTTTGATCTATACAAGTATTACATGTATGTATGTAATCTGATAATATTGTCCTTCAAAAAATGCTCCTCATATTGCTTTATTTGCTAGATTTTAATGAGAGTAAACTGTAAATGAACTTAATTTATTGATGATCTTTGGGAGGAAAAACAGTCTAAAACTCTTGGAAAAATGTTAATTGACACTAATCAGCTAATGGTTCAGAGAGAAAAGGAAGAAGAGCTCAGATAAGTATAGGGAAATGCCGGACAATGTAACCATGGTAACAGGTTCTCATGTAGGATTATAATTGTAAAGACTTAAGGACATACGCAACGTAGTTTGAACTTTATTGTCTTTTTCAATGGAGTTGAAGAGTTCCAATACTTAAAGGATCTGTGTGCTACATTTTAATGTCTATATATGCTGTTGTACACTTCTTCTAAAACAAGTTTGGATACATAAAACATCTAGAATATATGTTTAGTAATTTTTGTATATTTTTCTTTGAATTATACAAGAATTTTCATCAATTGGTATCTTTTCAAAACCCCTGGTATACATGTTGATTTTTTGTCTACGAACTTCTGAAGGCACTATAATCTTAAATTAAGAATATCTTGAAAAATTATCAGTAGGTAAGGTACGTTGCGTATGTCCTTAAGTCAACTCTGATCTTCTGCACACATTTTTGGATATAGGCTTTGTCAAAGTTTAAGAAGGTTTAATTGCATTTAACCATTTTAAGATCTGAAAAAAGATTTGAATCATGTCATGAATAGGGACAAGAACAAATAAGAATTAAAACCATTAAACTCCGATTATAAAGAGTAAAGGGCAAAGTTCAGAACAACAGATATTGGAGTGTTTGTGAGCTTTCTGTAGAATCAATGAGATCTCATTTTCTGATATAGTTCTATTGAAAAATTTCAGCAAACATTCAATATATTGTATGCCTTTTTAAACACCTGTGAATTTTATTATATAATGCTTAACAGAGTTGGCAAACAGTCAATATGAATGTTTGTTTTTGTGATAAAAATAATCAAAAATATTTGAAATCTTTGTGTGTATGTTGGGAAGTGCAAGTTCCAAGAGGACAAAAATCTAAGTACCGTACTCAATACAGTTCTTCATATTTGGCATACATCAAATGTACATTGAACTGATCATGAGTGAAATCAAAAAAATTATGATATATCATTGTGTAAAATTCTTGTTTGGTACATGTTATTCACATTTTGATGAAAAGTTAGGAATGCATATACCTTTAATTGTTCATTTGTTCATCACTCAGTTACAGATAAATATATTAAAAGTGTATAATGTACATGTTTTCTGGTACTCAGGTTAATCATGGTGCTATGCAATGAAAAGAATGAATAAATTATATTATTTATACAATTGAGCTTCGATTGGTATCTCGAACACAGATATCTCAAATACCATGGATTTTGAAGTCCCAACTGCTTATTCCTTAAGTATTTTACCCTGGATATCTCGAATCCTTGGTTATCTCAAAGTATTTTCTTGGTCCCTTCGAGTACGAGATAACAGGGTTTGACTACTTTGAACATTAATATGTATTACTGTCAGTGTACATGTGCATGACTGTGAAGCACTTTCTTAAAACAGAACATTCCTACTGTAAAAGGTGGCTATTACTGATGTATAAAACTTTAAATCTTTATCTTTTTGGCAATAAAATGTCCAGTTGAAAGCTAAAGCAAACACATCCGACATTAATGTTCACAACTATTTAAATTGTCAGCAGGAAGATATGTAGCTTTTTCAAATGTCAGCTTTTGCTGGTAGAAAATATATAATGTTATCATGTGAGTGATGATAGGGCATTTCAAATGTATAGTTCATGACAAAAACAGCCAGATACAGACAGGGATCTTGACATTTAAGTTCTTTTGGCATATGATTCTGATCCTGACTTGCTAGTTACTACTGAGGTTTTCTATATTGATCTTATGCAAAACAACAAATAAACGTCAGCTTTGGTTAATGTATATTATTACCTAACCTACTATATAAATTGTAATAAGGCATTTTGAACTGTTTCCTGATTCTTTTTAATGTTTTTGCAAATCATGAAACAGTCAAAACTGTTTACCCGGTCACAGAATGAACTGTTGCATGGCTGAACTGTTCCATTATGACGTCATAATTAATTCCCCGTACTTTACAGCTTTAATATTAAATTATGTATTAATTAAAGCATTTTCATTCAATTTGAAATTATCATCTGAAAAGTAATCCTGATATATAATCAATTTAATATCATTTCAAAGAAGAGGCCATGAACACCTTTTCTTGGGGTAATTTGAGAAAAATGTAGGCCACTTTCACTTAGTATAGGTCTTTGCCATAAACGTGTAATATTCAAATCTTCAAGACATCATTATGTTGTTTACGTTTTTTTTTTAATTTATTAGTGCATGATAATATCACATCCATTAATTTTTCTGAACACCAATCGGTGTGAGAATTTGATTAATATTCATCTTGTTTAGTTTGTTTTTAAAAAATAATACATGTACAAACATTTGTCGATGTATTTTAAAAGCCATTGATTATTATGTCGATATCATTACTTTAAGAAATTATATAGTTGGTTAGGTAATAAAACACTTATTTCATGACAACTCGGGAAACAGTCAAACTGTTGTCCCTCGATAATGGGGAAGACCTGGGAAACTGTTGCCCTCGGCCTTCGGCCTCGGGCAACAGTTTCCCAGGTCTTCCCCATTACCTCGGGACAACAGTTTGACTGTTCCCCTCGTAGTCATGAAATAAGTGTATACTGTTTGTGTAGTAACTCTAAACTTAATGAAAAAACAATAATGTAAAGATCTCAACAGCAAAAATAAAAAGTGTTAGATAACTGCAAAGGTACATAGTATGTCTTTGTTTTATAACATCTGTATTTTATTCTGGTGTATTCAATTTCGTATTTGAGCGTTTTGACGTTCAAAGTCCAAACCCCTCGCCAGTCTGAGTCCTGCAAGCTTAAAACTAATAAAATGCACTAAATGTGCAAGGTAACTCTAAATTTAAGATTTTTCAAAATGAAAATTAAAGTGTATAACAACTGTGGGAAAATTATAAAACAAAAATATCACAACCCAAGTTTAATGATACGTTAAGGAAACTGTCATGTTAGTTTCACAGCATAATGGGGAAATATTTATAGTTGTTTAATTAATTACTGCTTTTAAGTAAATAAACGAGTTTTTTTCCTGATATGGCAGAAGGATAAAAAAAAGAAAGAAATTAATTAATCTACATTTACTTTAATGTGTTTCTTGAACTTTAAGGAGAAAATGGCAAAATTTCTGTCATATATGTTAGAGCTGAATATGAAAAATGACTGAAGTATGTTAGCATTATGTAAGGATGAAAAGTGCATGAAATTAAACATTACATATCATAAGAAGGTCTTGAAAATTTTATTTAATTAAATATTAAAAACAATATTGCATTCACTGTTGTTTACTTTTATGTTTTGCAGGTGTGGGCTATGGTATGGTCATTATCTCGGGCATTGTTTGTGTTTACTACAACATCATCATAACCTGGACGATTTATTTTCTGTACCATTCGTTCAAAGCTGTTCTCCCGTGGAGTACGTGCAATAATGAATGGAACACAGAGAAATGTTACATTCGCGTTGAAAGTGTGCAGACCAATGCTACAGTAAATGGGACACTTGACTACAATGTCTCTGATATAAACATCACGAACTTCTCCTCAGACATAACGCTGACTTTAGCAAACTTAACAAGGAATGAGTCGGCATCAAATGCGTCTAACAAGGTCACAGCTAGCGAAGAGTTCTGGCAGTAAGAATTCCAAAAATACTAAAGATGCTGAATCAACCCAATGTAGCCTATGTCCCTACTTGTATTCATTTTAAACTAAGCACCCCATTTTCTAATCTTATGACCTTTTTGAAGTATGATTGAACACGTTTTGAAACAAAAGTCCAGACTACATATTTGATAATTTGGGTGATATAATGAGTTAGCATATTAAGCAAAAAATAAACAAGAACCATTTTATATTGTTCTACATGTAATTTATAAAAAAAAGATAGAAGATGAATACATGTGCATTTACAGTGTATAATATGATGAAAGTCAGAACTTTGAAGTAGCCAATCTTTGAATAAAATATGAATTATTTCAGGAATGAAGTGTTACAAATCACAAAAGGAATTGAGGACTTGGGCACTATTCGCTGGGAGCTCCTTATCTGTTTGGCTGTGGCTTGGATTGTCGTGTTTCTGTGTTTGTGCAAGGGAGTTAAATCTTCTGGAAAGGCAAGTAGAATAAAATCTGGATGTAATTTATTTGACACATACATGAATCTTGTTTTATTTTACCTCTATACATGGTACAAAAAAATTCTACTTGGTCATTCTCATGATGTCCTGGCATTCTCTTCTGCATTCTTATAACCTTAAGACGTTGGTCTCCAGTCTTGACTTTGTTTTGTATGCCACAAAAAGGTGAAATACAGTGAACACACATATAAAGAAGTGCCAAGAATGGACATTTTGCTTTGTTACAAACATAATTCGTTATATCTATAAGGTTCACAATATGTTTTAAAGCCACAGGGAATGAAAATCACTTCACTATAAGTAATATATATGTTTAAGCATCAATTCATTATAAAGCGTGTTTTACTGAACCAAGGAACATGAGGTACAAGTATTTATTGCAATATAAGTAATAATTAAGAATCTACTGGAGTTTATTTTTCCCTAGGTCGTGTATGTGACGGCCACTTTTCCATACCTGGTTCTGATGATTCTTTTTATCCGAGGGGTCACTCTTCCTGGTGCAGGAGCCGGAATATACTTCTACCTGGTTCCAGAATGGGAAAAACTTCTGACATTCAAGGTTTGTAACCAAAATCGGAAAAATTCCCTTTACAGACATGGAATATCAAGAAGAAAAAGTATTATGTGAATTTTAGATTTGATTTAAGTGATTCCTAAGTTGTTCATGAAAACTTTATGGGTGTATACTCTGCAAATAGGTATGGGGAGATGCTGCAGTCCAGATTTTCTACTCGGTTGGAATGGCCTGGGGAGGTCTTATCACAATGGCCAGTTTCAACAAATTCAACAACAACTGTTACCGTGACGCCATGATTGTCCCCCTTATTAACTGCGGCACCAGCGTGTTTGCTGGTTTGGTCATTTTCTCTGTCCTGGGGTTCATGTCTTACGAGACGGGTGTTGACATCGATAAAGTTGTTACCCAGGGTAGGTACAATATGAAATATGAAAGATGTTGAAATGTTAACCCAAAATTGATTGCATTTTTTAAGGCTGATTTGTGTGTTAACATGGTTAAATGGAAAAAAAAATAATAAGACAAGAAACATGGTGAGGGAGGCTGGGGATATGCTCATTTTATATTTAATAGAGGTTCAATGAATTGCATAAGTAGATGTGAAAAGCAACTTTTATTTGTAATTTCAGGACCTGGTTTGACCTTTGTGGCCTACCCAGAAGCTGTGTCCAAACTCCCCATCTCCCCTCTGTGGGCAGTCCTGTTTTTCCTTATGCTCATCAGTGTTGGTTTAGACACTCAGGTAGATTTTTGTTTGGTTGCATGTAGACTTAATATAGCACTTCTCAATAATGATGAAAACAACCATGTATATAATATATATTTAAAAAATTGAACAAAAGGGCTTTCATAGGCTTAAAGCCACTGATGCTTGATTATCATACAAAATATGTTTGCCTTGAATATACATGTATTAAGTTTCATAGAATAAGCCATATGTTACGGAAAATTCTTGCATTTTTTTTTCTATTATGAAAAGTATTCGAGGGTTTATTTGAAAATGTAAGCGGAATTGATTTCATCATTGTACACGTACATTTCAATAGTGTGTGTGTTATCATTTGGATTTTTTTTTTCAATTCAATGAAGAAATTAAGTCTTATCAGTAAATGTTTAACTCGATATTTAACAATTTCTTTACATGATGAGCTATATGCTGTAGAAATAGTCTCGTAGTATCAAAATTTACATATATTTACCAAGGTTCCTGTATGGTACGACGGAGACACTAGGACGAAATATATGTACAGAGTAACACATTGTTTATATTATATTGTGTCTTCGTAGTTTGAATCTTAATAAAGTGAAGAATTATGATTGAAAACTTAATCAAATATTAGAAAGTACAGAATTGTTTTTTAAAGACTAAATGCAAATTTAAACATAAGACGCATACTGCTAATATAAGTTATCAGTTTGTCAATTGCAAATTTCATTATTTCTATGTACATTTTTTGCATGCTTATTGCAGCAGTTGATTGCACAAATATTTGTTTGGACGAGTGCTTTGAGCACAAAAACAAGTTTGTTTGCTGTGAATACAGTACAGGTTTAAGAGCATTTGAATTTCATTTATAGTTAAAGGGAGATAATTAAGTTAATTAAGGTTTCATGTGGGTAAAAAATAAATATGTTTGTGCATATTTTAATTTTTTAACATGTATTAAAATGGGTATGCTTAGATATGTAATACTCCTAAGAAAAGTGTAGGTTCGTCAGATTTGACACAAAAGTTATTTGGTGAGACACATATTTAATATTTGTTCGAAAATTCTTTTTTGTCCAGGGATGTGGTGAATTGTGGTGCAGGAAGACCATGTGATCAACGCAAATTTGTATATCACCATGGTAACCCAGGTCAACTGTGATAAAGTATCAACTGCCCTATTTTCATTTTGCCCGATGTGCAGGAGTAGGGAAATGTAATTTGATGTATGAACATTTAAAAAAAAAAGTTGTTGCTGATCTGGAGATTTAAAACAATTTACAACATCAAAGTTAGTGCAAATTGTTTCAGAGGGCAAAATGTAGTTTAGAAGCCAAATAGGGGGAGATTGGGAATTTAAGTAGCTCATGCATATTGGGCATATAAGTTTTAACATACTTTCATTTTGTTGTAGGTTTAATTCAGCACAGAGTTCACAAGAATTATTTTCAAAATCTAGTAAATAGTAAAAATGTAAAGTATGTTTTAAATATTCATTTATTTAAGTATTTCGACTTGTGAACTTTACATCTTATCACAATGTTTCCCAAGATTCATACACATGTGTTTATCTAATGACACAAATTTTGAAAAATGCAAGGTCTTTGTAATAAAAATGTGTTTTCAATAATTGATTTTTTTAATGCCCTAATTCATGTACACAACTCTGAATAACATCAAAAAGATGAAAGAATTTTTTTGGGGGGTGTTAAATATGATTGCTGTGCATTACAAAATTTTCCTCCCTCATATTCACCCTACCTACCTTACCTTTCATATTTATAAAGACCCTGCATATGTAGTTTATTTCCTTTGTAAGGCTCTCAAACAGATCAGAGATGAATTTACAAAATTTTAATTGTTTGGTTTTTTTTTTTTTACATTACTTTTTCATTGGATGCAGTACATGATGCTTTTTAACAAACACTGAATCCAATGCATAATTATATAAAGTGTAAAATTTGAATTGTTTCTGTTCATAGAAAAAAATTGCATCATAGAATTACAAAGGAAATAACGATACTTAACCAAGACTGCTTGGCATTGTCTTGGTGTAAAAATCCATACAGACTTCTGTTAAAATTCAGGGCTCTGTAGATTCTTAATACCAGGATGTGTTAAGTGGCTTTATAAGTATTAAATTGTCATGAAATATTTTCCTTTTTTTCAGCTAAAATCCATGTGTTTGAATCATCATCATTGTGAATTTTTTTTAAGAAATAAGTATTCAGGATCTCTAAAATTTTAATGTACTTGCGTTAACAGTATAATAAATCTAAAAGCAAAAGTGAACATTAAAACAATCTTTAAATTTGGCTATAGAATTTCCTGAATTCTTTTGGAATTGTGTTTAAGAAATGAGTATGTGTCTTTTCCGTAGGCTATCAATTGTACCTTCGATCTTATAGTTTGGAATGTTTGAAACAATGACGAGTGCCTTCATTGACGAGTTCCCGGGTCTCTTGAGGGAGAGGAAAGTTCTGTTCACTGCTTTACTCTGCTTCATCGAATTCCTTCTGGGTATACCATGTATAATGCAGGTAAACGAACTGATACCAGAGAAATTAATTTGCTCATCTTGGGGTACTGCAAAATCACATATTTTCATGGGGGCAAAGTTTTGTGGTTTGAAGAAAAAAGATTGGTTCATGAAGATTTGATTTCATGTTGAGTTGTTATATGAAATTTTACATTTCATGGTGGACAGGAATTAGTAGGTCTCCTCATACTACAAAACCAACAAAAATTGCCCCCTTGAAAATGAGTGATTTCACAGTATTTACAATGTATACCCCCCTCCTTCTAGGTTGAAGTTGTGGTGGGGGAGGAAGTGATACTGCAATCAAGATGTTTGTCCTCAAATTTTTTTCTATTCTTCTGTTTACTACATGTACCCAGAATATCTTTAGATGAGATCCCTTGCTAGGTCAGCATTTAGACCCTGGCTTATCAAAAAGTGGTATCCAAGCCAAATCTGCACATGGTACATCTATGGATGCTTGGTCTGATGCTTTGGATGCTGTATCTGGCATGTTTTATGATCGAGTGATTCTGGTTTATGTCAGCTCTAGGTGTTTCCACATAACAAACTAGAGTTGACACAATTTGGTTCATCTCTACATCTACATGCTGTGTTAGCTGCATGCATTAAATTCTACATCTGTCCTACATTTTACTCTTGGGTGGTTTTGATCAAGTGCAGCATTTACAAGATATACTGTACATACCATACCTTTTGTCTACTAATATCTGTGTAATTCAGTAGTTATATGCTGGGTAACTATGGATATGGAATTATTTTTAGCACCAGTTACATTCATGAATATTTTGTCATGCAAGCATTAAAGGCTGCCACTGACCTATATTTTGCATTTCAAAGAATCAAGAGAAAGGCCAAATTTAGTTATACATATACCATGCTTATAACAAGCAACATATAGTGTACAGTATAAATTTGATTACCTGATACATGTACAGTAAAACACGCTTATAGCGAACACACTTATAATGAATTGGAACTTATAGTGAAGTGATTTTCATTCCCGTTGACTTTAAAATATATTGAACACTTAATGTTTATAACGAATTATGCTTTTAAGGAAGCAAATTGTCCATCCCTGGCACTTTGTTATAAGCGTGTTTTACTGTATACATGTATGCTTTTGTTTATGCAGTACATTTGAAATTCATGACTTCCTCATTCTTGCCAGTTGTGTTAATTTAAAGGTTTGTTAAATGTGACACAAGTTGCTTTCCAATATCTATTGGGAAAGTCTGTTACTGGATAACTTTCCTGTATAAATTGTTTATGACATTTTCAATAAGGAAACATTAAGAGCCAGTTGTATCTTACTTTAAATGTTAATACTTTGATATTAACCTGTTGTTTTTGTGTACAGGGAGGGATCTACGTGCTTCAGATCATGGACTGGTACTGTGCTGTGTTTTCTATGATGTTACTGTCACTGACAGAATGTCTGGTTATAGCCTGGATCTATGGTAAGTCTTGTTAAGTAACATCCACAATTTAATTAGCACCTGATTGTGGGTATTATATGGGAGAGCTTTACCCCAGTAACAAAAAATAACCCCCTCCTCTTTTTCAACCTTTTGCACAAGATTTGTCGGTTGTTTTCTTTCTTCATTGTGGATGCAAGTTTGTTCAAATCATGACCCTAGTTATGGGTGGAACCATAATGGATGATCAAAGTTTTACATAGAAATATATAGGAAAAAATCTTCTCAAGAACAGCAAAGGCATGACTAGCCATATTGATATGGAAACATACTGATGGTAGTTTAAAGTTTGTTCAAATCATAACCCTAGGGTTGGGGGGGGGGGGAGAACACAATAGGGGATCCAAATTTTACATAGGAATATAGAGGGGGAAAAATCTGAAGAACAGCAGAGCCATATTAACCCAGGTGAGGATTGTGGCCCATGGGCCTCTCGTTTAGTGATTTATTTCAAAATTTCCGTTCTTTTAATGAAATTATTTTTGAACGCAGGTGTGGACAGATTCTACAAGGATATTGAACTCATGATTGGATATCAGCCTGGTATCTGGTGGAAGATTTGCTGGTTATTTATCACACCTGTTACCATAGCTGTAAGTTGATGATGGATCACTGGAAATTTTTTGCTCAAGTTATCTTTCAGTAATTGTTTTTATACTCTGAATTCTATTACTCACTATGAAGAAAAATAAAATGAAATTGTAATTGTTCCATTAAAAAAACTATCCTTATCAAATATAACTAGTAGCATGTAACACAAACAAAAGATAAACAGAAATCATAAACTGATTGTAGGCTGAATATTAAGACAGTATGTTCTGTGTTGCATGTATCAGTATCTTAAACATTGGTATCTCCTCTTGTAGGGTGTATGGTTGTTCAGTGTGACCCAGTTAAGCCCGGTGACCTACGGAGATTATGAATACCCAGATGGAGCTATTGTGTTTGGTTGGATGCTTGGACTTGTCTCTCTAGTGCCTGTTCCAGTATGTGCAGTGACTGCCATTTTGAAAGAAAAAGGGGACATATTTCAAGTAAGTATTTCCTTAAGTGTGTTTATTATTTTTTTGTCTAACCAAATGTTTAAATTGAGAGTCACTTGTGATATTGTGTTTAACTTGAAAACAAATACACTGTACTTCCTGTGTCTTTTTATACATGTAAGCCCACATTTTGTTGGGTGCACTATGGTGTTGACAATTCCATCCTCTGTAAGCTATATCATGTTTGGGTCATATCTTTCACACAGAGAGGTCTAGATTTGGGGGGGGGGGGGGGATGGGGGCTTAGGAAGACGAGTTCAACCAAAAGTACATGTAGGTCACTGTATATCACTATCATCATTTTAAAATTTTACTGCTCTAGATAATCAAATCATGTCTGAATCACGTCTTCCAAAGTGTGACACCTAGTATCAGACCTTGTCAATTGATGCATCATGGATGTCAAGTGTGTCGCAACACAAAAGTATAGGTCACTGTGACACCATTTTAGAATTTTATGGCTGTACATATTCAACTCCCAATTATGTCTTGCACATTGTGAGATTGACTTGCAGTACATGTATCACCAAACCTTGTCAATTGATGCATCATTGGGTATTGTGATACAACTCAAAATTAGGTCATTGGAGCTTCATTATGAAAATCTCTAGCTGTGTGTTTTTTTATGGCACTCAAATAATTTTATAATGATGAGATATCCTGATAGGATATCATGTGTCTTTTTGGTGCACTTTATTAAACATACTGAGAGAAGACATTGATTATTTAACAGAGAATTAAGAAGTTGGTCCATCACACAGATGACTGGGGTCCAGCAGTGGAGAAACACCGAGTTCGATATCTACAATCATTACAGAGTTCCCAGGAGTCACTGGATTCTGTCGTTTGTACACCTCTCGTAGAAGCCAAGTACCATGCAATTAAGCCACAGTCATGAGAGTGTGAGGTCTAGAATTTTTGAAGAATGTCATAGGAGGAATGTATAAATATTACTTGTTCAAGGATTTTTATTGATATTGTGAAGGAGAATGTAATTTTGGGAAGAGGATTTTATAGACTTTGTATGTTGTGTAGGGGTTTTAATTTGTGGATTTCCCTTTTTGTTTCTTTTGGCACAAGATCTAGAATTTATGAAATTGTGCATATACGAAATATGTCATAGTGTACACAGTATATTTGAACATATCAATTATTCACTGCTCCTTGAATTTAAAATTTTTGCTGAGGTACTACAGAGAAAATTAACACTGGTAAATTATTTATCCCCTATACAGTATGTGGAGAATGAAGGACAGAGTTTGGATGAGGTGAACATAGTTCCTCAAATAATGTAAATATAAATAGATCAAGAATCTCACAAACTTAATGCCACAAAAGGTCATTACAAAGGGGACCAAAATGTACTAACTTGAAGCACTACACCTGAAAAAGTGTTTGCATGTATAAAGGTTTAGTGCACTAAAAAAACTATAATCAATTTAATCTCTTAGATACAAAAGATATATAGTCGAGCCGTGTTAATCCAGACACTTGTTGTCCGGATTAATAAATTATCTGGATGACTGAAACACACCTTTAATAATAAGAAGATAAAAATAAGATTTCTATTCCCCATTAATTTCGTAGGTGAAGAAAACAGGTTATCGGGGTCCGCATTAAAGAGGCTCAACTGTATGTACATTAAAAACACTTATAGCATAGTGCTACAGAATAGCATAGCGCTACAGAAGAATAATTTTTATGTCATAAATACAATTTGCTATGAATCAAAATAAGTTTTAAAACTACAGGAAATGAAATTCACTTTGTTTTAATTGTGAATTTGTCATAATTATCTTCACTGTAACCTTGTTTTACTCTATAAATATTGGTCCCCACCCATTGATAATTTAGATCAGTATTAAGTTCATATTGTAGTGTAATGAAATATTATTTTGTGAACAGCATTATTGGATAGTCCTGAGCTTCCAAATAATTTAAAAACTGTATCATTGAGAAGTGAAAATTTATTACTTTGTGGTTGACATAGTTCCCACTTGTACCAATGTTTCCAGAAATGTGATGTTATATTTTTTTGAAATAATTTTAACCAGAAGTGGTTCAGTAATGATAACTGCATCATAAAATGTAAATTTTGTTCATTTCATTTTATTAACATGATTAATAACCACATTTTACTAAAGAAAACAAAATAAAATTGATTTATTCAACATGTTCATCAAATCTCTAAGTAATATTATAATAAAAATATTAATAGTTATCATCATCTTGTGATATTTCTTAACTTTTTTCAAAATGTCTTAAAAAAAGAAATACCACCAAAAGTATATTGGCAGTTCTTGTGATTTCCATAGGATTATATAGGAAACACTGTCCTCTGGTATCTTGTAAAATGCCTGGTAAGAAACCTAAATTTTTTTTAGCAAAGTTGAAGTAGCAATACTTTAATGACAAATTCTTGGCAGAAATTGTATATTATTGTGGAACATGTTGTCAGACCTTTAAATCAATTTCTGTATTTGAATTAAAATTTGGATGAAAAAGAAAAGGACTTTATCTACCATAAAGATATAATCATTAATCAAAGTAACATAGTATAATTGCACAAAATTTGCATGCAAATTGTGAAAAAAAGTTCACCTGACCAATCAAAATATCACATATTTGTCTTCAATGAAGATTGTTTTACAGAGGGCTTTTTTGCTTTTAATATCTTTTTTATATTAAAAATTCAGTTTCTATCAAATTATCCTAACTTCAGATTCTCTCATTTTTGGAGTAAAAGATTTTATTTTGATTGTCTCCCTGTTCGTTTGCTGCTCTTTGACTGCCATATATGTTATAATATTGTCCAAGTGTTATGATGAAATCAGTCACATTTGCCTAGTCCTTTCTTTAAAACATTTTTGGAAAATATTTTATTTTGTAGTTACTGCTCCTTGTGTATTAAGTAACAATTGTGTTCTTGAGATGCATTTTTTTTTCATTATGATCATGATTATATTTAGAAAAACTTTTTTTCTTTGACTTTTCAAATGAGGTACTGTTATATGATGTAATGTAAATTTTCTTTTTACATTTCAAATAAATTTGAGCAATATTTATTTAACGTGTTGTCATTTTGTTTAATCTTTATTTTGATAAGTATTTATTATATACATGTACATGTTTTGCATACCGGTAATTAATATTGTACTTTTGACTGATGAGGAAGAAAAATGCAACAGACCAGACCAGAATTTGAACCCAGGCTCCCTGAATCTCCAGTCAGGTGCTCTACTAACTGAGCTACCTGGCCACAGATGATTGAACCTGTCTGGCAGGTCTTTCATCTGTCAGTTCCAGGGCATGGCACAACACCAAATGTAATGAATGAGGGAGAAAATTATGATGGATCTGAGCAGGATTCAGAACGGGGCCCCCTGAATCACTAGTCAGGTGCTGAACTAACTGAACTATCTAGCCTGAGGCAATCAAACCTGTCTGGCCACCACATTGCAAATCAAAAACAAGAGGCCCATGGACCACAATGCTCACCTGAGTAACTTTTGACCCTGTTGTTCTTCACATGATTTTCCACTATTGTGGCCCCACCATACCCCCAGGGGTCATGATTTGAATAATTTAGAATTTACACTATCTCAGGAAGCTTCCATATAAGTTTCACCTTTTCTGGCTGAGTGGTTCTTATGAAGATTTTTCATATAACTCTGATTCCCTGCCTATTGCTGCCCCACCCTACCACCTGAGGCCATGATTTGAACAATTTAGAAAACACACTACCTCAGGAAGCTTCCATATAAGTTTCACCCTTTTTTGCCCAGTGGAAATTTAAAGATTGCTTCCATATCAATATGGCTACACAAGATTTTGCTATTCTTGAGAAGAATTTTCAAGATGTTTCCTATATATTCCTATGTAAAACTTTAATACCCTGTTGTAAACCCACACTACCCCTGGCAGTCATGATTTTAACAAACCTAAATCTACAATATCTGAGGATGCTTCCATATTAATATGACTCAACAAGACTTTGCTATTCTTTAAAAAAAGAATTTTCAAGATTTCTACCTGTATATTCCTATGTAAAACTTTGACCCCCTATTCTGGTCCTACCCTACCCCCTAGGGTCATGATTTGCACAAATTTGAATCTACTCTACCTTAGGATACTTCCATATAAATATGACTACACATGGATTTGCTGTTCTTGAGAAGATTTTCAAAGATTTTACCTATGTATTCCTTTGTAAAACTTTGATCCCCCATTCTGGCCCCACTTCACCCCAAAGGGTCATGATTTGAAAAAAAATTGAATCTACACTATGTAAAGAAGCTTTCACAGATGTTTCAACTATTTTGGCTATGTGGTTTTTGAGAAAAAGATTTTTAAAAGATACCCCCAAATTTTCACTTTTTCTTAATTATCTTCCCTAGGAAGAGGGAGTGACCCTTCATTTGAACAAACTTGAATCCCCTTCACCTAAGGATACTTTGTGCCAAGTTTGGTTGAAATTCTTGAGAAGAGGATGAAAATTTGAAAAGGACGACAACAACAACGTTAACAATAGACAACAAACAAATTTTGATGCGAAAAGCTCTAAAGTTTGCAAATTATAGGCCATTAAAAAAATATTCTGAAAGGCTTGGCTTTATGGTTGTGTGTACATGTATATCCTAGCAACATACTTTCACAAAAATGAAGTTTTTGTCATTCAGGGGACAAATTGCTATCTTTTCATCCATTGTTTGTCAACTTTACATTTTCAGCTTCCTTGAAATTAATGAATAAATTTGGAATTTAAGAAATTGTGAATTCCATGTTAAATGCCCACCTGTGGTGTACCAAAAACATTATTTATGCAATCTTGATGTAGAAATTTGGTCATAGGACAAGAATGCCCTGCCCATGGTATTGCAACATGAAATGTACCTGCTTCTTTGGTCTGAGCTAACAGTATAAGAAAATAAACAAGAGGCCCATGGGCCACAACACTCACCTGAGTAACTTTGGCCCTGCTGTTCTTCACCAGACTTTCCCCAGGTAATACATGTACTTATTGTGGCCCCATCCTATCCCCATGGGTCATGATTTTGACAATTTGTAATCTACACTACTCCAGGATGCTTCCACATAAATTTCAGTATTTCTGGCCCAGTGGTTCTTGAAAAGGAGATCTTTAAAGATTTTTCATATATATTTCAATGTAAAACTCGCATTCCCTATTGTGGCCCTGTCCTACCCCTGGGGGTCATGATTTTTTTACAATTTAGAATCTACACTACCCAAGGATGCTTCCACATAAGTTCTAGCTTTTCTGACCCAGTGGTTCTTGAGAAGAGGATTTTTAAGATTTTGTCTATATATTTCAATGTAAAACTTGGGGTTCCCTATTGTGGCCCCGTCCCACCCCGGGGATCATGATCTAAACAATTTAGAATCTACACTACTCCAAGATACTTCCACATAAGTTTCAGCTTTTCTGGCCCAGTGGTTCTTGAGAGAGGGAATTTGGAAATTTTTTTTCTATATATTTCAATGTAAAACATGGATTCCCTACGTGGCCCCACCCTACCTCTGGGAGTCATGATTTTTACAACTCAGTATGTACTCTATCCCAGGATGCTTCCACATAAGTTTCAGATTTTCTGGTCCAGTGGTTCTTGAGAAAAAGATTTTTTAAAAAAAATTCTATATATTTCAATGTAAAACTTGGATTCCCTATTGTTGCCCCGCCCTACCCCTGGGGGTCATGGTTTTAACAATTTAGAATCTACACTTACCCAGGATGCTTCCACATAAGTTTCAGCTTTTCAGGCCCAGTACTTCTTGAGAAGAAGATTTTGAAATTTTTTTTCCAATAAATTTCAATGTAAAACATGAATTCCCAATTATGGACCTGCCCTACCCCTGGGGGTCATAATTTAACAATTTAAAATCTACACTACCCCAGAATGCTTCTACATAAGTTTTAGCTTTTCTGGCCCAGTGGTTCTTGAGAAGAAGATTTTCAAAGATTTTTTCTATATATTTCAGTGAAAAAATTGGATTCCCTATTGTGGCCCCTCCTTATCCCAGGGTCATGATTTTGACAATTTAGAATCTACACTACCCCAGGATGCTTCCACATAAGTTTCAGCTTTTCTGGCCCAGTGGTTCTTGACAAGAAGATTTTTTAATGACCCCACCCTATTTTTGCCTTTTCTTGATTATCTCCCCTTGTAAGGGGGCTTGGCCCTTCATTTTAATATTTTAGCTTCCCCTTTACCCAAGGATGCTTTGTACCAACGTTGGTTAAAATTGCCCCAGCGGGTCTTGAGAAGAAGTTGAAAATGTGAAAAGTTTACAGACGGACGGACAACGGGTGATCAGAAAAGCTCACTTGAGTTTTCAGCTCAGGTGAGCTAAAAAGTGGAATTCATATAGGTCACAGAGAAAGTAGAAGTCAGAAAACTATGACACAGTTAAATGCTTTTACCATTTTGTATCAGAATACAAAGTTCGATAAAAATATCTTGATCACTTTTTTGAAACTTTGGTACATGTAATTACAAAGTGAAGAAATAAGGTCAAGGTCATTGGAAAGGTCAGGGTAAGAAAATACTGACAGAATTGAATTGTTTCTTTGTATGAAGTTTGATTAAAAAATCTCCAAAAGTGATGATGAAGGTCGGAAAGTCAAGGTCAGAATTATGAAAGGGTTTAATAGCTATGAGTAAAATGTAACTTTGCATAAAGTTTGATTAAAATATCTTGAAAAGTGAAGTGAAGGTCTTAAGGAAAGGTCAGAAAATTTTAACAAAGTTAAATAGCTCTCACCAAAGGTTGGGGCTGAATTAGTCCTATTTATAAAGAATCTACTTTATATGATATATGATATGTTATATGATCTTCTTGTTTATTATGGACATTTAGCACCCAAAACAAAACAAGAGGTCCATGGGCCACATCGCTCACCTGAGAACATTTAATGTGCTATGAAAAAAGCAAAAATCAGTTCAGTATTGAAAAGTTTATATGGGGGGGGGGGGGAGGAGGGGGGACTTGAATTTTTAACTACTTGATGATGCTTCCAAATCAATATAACAAATGGCTTTGCTGTTCTTTGGCAGCAGATTTTTTTCCTTTATATTCATTTGTAAAAATTTGATCCCCCATTGTGGCCCCACCCTATCCCCCAGGGCCCTCATTTGAACAAATTTGATTCTACACTACCTGAGTATGCCTCCATATCAATAATCATGGCTTTCCTGTTCTTGAGAAAAAGATTTTTCCTATATATTCCAATGTAAAACTTTGATCCCCCATTGTGGCCCAAACATACCCCCAGGGGTCTTGATTTGAACAAACTTGAATCTACACTACCTGAGGATGCTTCCATATAAATATGACCAATCATGGTTTTGCTGTTTTTCAGAAGAAAATTTTTAAAGGTTTTTTCCTATATACTCCCATAAAAAACTTTGATCACCCATTGTGGCCCCATCCTACCCCCCGGGGTCATGACTGGAAAAAACTTGAATGTACACTGCCTGAGGATGCTTCCATTAAAATATGACCAATCATGACTTTTCTGTTCTTGATAAGAAGATTTTTAAAGAATTTTTCTATGTATTCCTATGCTAAACTTTACTCACCCGTTCTTGCCCCACCCTACCCCAGGTGGTCATGACTTGAACAAACGTGAATCTACACTACCTGAGGAAGCTTCCATATAAATATTACCAATCACGGCTTTGCTGTTCTTAAGAAGAAGATTTTTAAAGATATTTTCCTACAGATTTCTATGTAAAACTTTGATCCCCCATTGTGGCCCCACAACAAAAAAGGACCAAACAGAGAAAACAAAATTTCATGATAATAATGAGCAGTTCAGCCTCTTCAAAAAATATTTGTGTCACCTAGATCCAGGGTTCAGGCACCAGGCTGGAGCCAACTTGGTCTTGTATATCAACAAGAAATATTATAGAAACACAAATAGAAAGTCTTACGAGAATGCTAAATGGGAGGCCACAGGAAGGGAATTAGTTTATGACTTATTTTTGAAAAGCTTTTATTCTCCTAATTAAACTAGGAGAAAGCTTCAGGAATATTAAAAGTGAACACAGTCTTAATCAAATTATAAATGTCATGACACACAAGTCCAGATTTCATAGTTGGACATATCAAGAGAAACTCTCAGTACTCGGGTGACTGTCAAGGCCCTAGGGCCTCTTGTTTTATACACTTTTGTCATATTTTCACCTATAAACAGTATATTGTAGCTGTCTAAACTTAATAAAAACTTTATAATAATAATTGACACAAAAGCTCAAAGTCTAATTGTAGTTCCAGCTATTTAATAAAATAAAATTGAAAATCAGTTGCCAAAACTTTCTAAGCACACAGTACCTTTAGTTTATGTGAAAAAAGAAAAAATTTTGAAAAGCATTTTCCACCCACATATCAATAAATTACACACAGAAAGATGACTCAGCCTGGAAAGTGATAATTACAGAATTTATTGTTTGATACTCTTACTCCTAGTATATATGTAAGATATAAAACATAATCAAAATATTAAAATTAAATACAGCTAAAAGTAAGTTTATAAATCAAATACTTAAGTAAACATCATTTAAACCATAGGCTTTGAAACAATTTGTGCATGTTTCAAATTAACCTTTAGAAAGAAAATTTCAGAGTACATATACATGTATTATGGAAAAATTCAGTGTACATGTATTCTCTATACACTTCTTGCTCATAACAATATCAATACATTTTTCCAATTGACAAGGCCATCTAAGTCAATTTTGTAGTGATTATCAACATCTAAATTAACTCTTTCATATCAATCCTCAGTTTGACACCAAAAGACAAGTAGACAAGGCTTGTAGACTATATTGAAGTTACTGGTTAAGAGTCCTCTGGTATTGTATTATAAAACTTGTCCAGCTCATTGCTGAGTTCAAAGTGGTGATCTTCATTCCTATCAAAAAACAGAAAAGTATGATAAAAAAAAAGAGATAACATGATGAAAACAATTAAAACATGCAGCAATAACTTTTCTAATGATGTGCAATGAAACCTCAGTAATCTTGACATCAAAAGTTTGGTTGGTTTACTTCTTGTTCATAACAATATCATTACATTTTGTGATACTGTGTGGTTATTGTGTGGAACAAAATTGACATTTAAAACATATGGTTCAGTACTATGTATCTGGATGCTTCATTTACATGTACTTGGTATATTGCATGACAACCCAAAGGTTCAGATTAACAATTTAAGGCATGACTGTATTCACATATGCTTGTACATATCTGTCCTCTATAACACAAGAGTCTTATCAGTGCCAATGTCTATATCTATAGACAAATAAGCTATATCTAGATTAGTGCTCATGTCTGTATTATACAAAGGATTATACATGTAGCTTCAATCTATACAAAGGAGTTATAGCTAGTCTCTTTGTCTATATCTAGTGAAGCATTACCTAGTGTCCATGCTTGTACCTACATATAGGAGTTATTGCTAGTGTCCCTGTCTTTATCTAGTTGAGCTATTGAGAGTGTCCATGTCTGTATTCAGACACAGTAGCAACAGCATGTGTCCACTATACTGAAAGGACCTAGAGCTAAAGCCCATGTCTGTGTCTAGCAAAGCTATAGCTAGTGTCCTGTGAAGCTATTAGGTAGTGTCCATCTCTGTGTCTAGTGTAGCTATAGCTGTATCTAGTGGAGCTATAGCTAGTATCCATGTCTGTATCTAGTGGAGCTATAGCTAGTATCCATGTCTGTATCTAGTGAACCTTTAGCTAGCGCCCATGTCTGTATCCTGTGGAGCTATAGCTAGTATCCATGTCTGTATCTAGTGAAGCTATAACTATTGTCCATGTCTGTATCTAGTGTAGCTAGTCTGTATCTAGAAAGGAGCTATCAATAGTATCTATGTATGTTTCTCGTGTAGCTATAGCTAGTGTTCATGCCAGTACCTGTAATGGATATATGCCAAATACAGTTCTGTATTAAAAAAAATATCAGATAGTTTGAGCCCTGTTAGGGCCAAAAACTGACTGAAATTTTTTCATAAGAATTATATGAAGCAAAAATCGTACTTAAAATATAGCTTTTTGATTTACCTGACATAGTCAGATAATATAACAAAAGACAAACGTGTTAGTGAACACTGAAGCAATTCTTTCAAGAATGCAGGCTTAAATGAAAAGTACTCAGTATTTAGGGAATTAGCTACACTGTATCAGGTATTGAAGTAGTTTGATAAGTTTGATACAGAGAGTGGGGACAAATTTTTTTTTCTTCCTTAAAATATACACGGAGCTTAAAGCAATGCATCAGCTTATGATACAGACAATCTAGTGGAAGATGCTTTTGGAATGGAAAGGAAAATGCAGGTGTGAACATTTGATTTGAACTGAACAACCAAAAAAAATAAAAATAAACTAAAGCCATATAAATGAATTTATATAAGGCCATTCAAATTTTTTCTATGTTTAGCATCCGCATGTGTGCCTTGGATTTTGACACCCCAGAGCCAAAAAAAAAAAAAAAAAAAAAAAAAAAAAAAAGAACAAACATAATCAGCAATCAAGGAATTGATTATTTTTATGAAAATGTTGGAATTTGGTCAATTCCTTTCAAATGTAGAGAATCTGTCAAATTAAGTATGGTATATTTAATTATCATATTCTACTTTGATTCTGCAAAGGCATTCATCTTTTTCCCATTCCCATTTTCAATAATATACACTGAAAATAAACTTTAAAAAGAGAATAATTTTGTAATGTAACCAGCAGCAAAATTCTTCTATGCTTATTATGAGTGACCAGCCAATTCTGCTTATAAATAGTGGTTAAATACTTCCAATCATAATTATTCAACCCAGCTAATTAAAGGACTTTGTAACCTATGGTCAGCACTAAATGACTGATTTGATTGAATGTATATTGCTTAGTGCCAAATCTAAAGTATTTCAGCCATATTTTGAGGGTAAAGATTATCTCTTATGACTGTTTTTTGAAAGTTTTTGGGTTTCTCTGGCAACCCTCAGTGAGCATATTTTTTTCAGAGAAAGGTTCTTTTGCTTGCCAAGGGGACTGAAACATTTCTTAAAGTTAATAAGTTTATTATAAGTTAAGGGACCTGTTTTTTTTTTTGCATGATCTGGTCTGTCCCATTTTCTTACTTCCTGTTACAGTATATTCACTTTACTTGGAGTTTAATTTTTTTTATTTTAAAGTTAAGCTTTAGCTAGTTCCCATGTCTATATCCAGTGAAGCTATAGCAAGTATCCATGTCTGTCTCCAATGAACCTGTAGCTACTGTCCATGTCAGTATGAACTGAAGCTATAGCTACTATCCATGTCTGTTTCCTGTGAAGCTATAGCTAGTGTACATGTCTGTATCCTGTGAAGCTATAGCAAGCGTCCATGTCTGTATCCAGTGAAGCTATAGCTAGTGACTATGTCTGTATCTAGTAAGGCTATAGCTAGGATCCATGCCTGTATCTAGTGAAGCTATAGCTAGTGTCCATGTCTGTATCCCATGAAGCTATAGCTAAAGTCCATGTCTGTATCTAGTGAAGCTATACCTAGCTAGTGTCTATGTCTGTATATAGTGAAGCTATAGCTAGTGTCCATGTCTGTATCTAGTGAATCTATAGCTAGTGTCTATTCCTCTATCTAGTGAAGCTATAGCTAGTGTCCATGTCTGTATCTAGTGAAGCTATAGCTAGTGTCCATGTCTGTATCTAGTGAAGCTATAGCTAGTGTCTATTCCTCTATCTAGTGAAGCTATAGCTAGTGTTCATGTCTGTATCTAGTGAAGCTATAGCTAGTGTCTGACACTAGATATAGGTTCACTAGATACAGACATGGACACTAGCTCACTGTCTATGCTTGTATCTAGTGAAGCTATAGCTGTATCTAGTGAAGTTATAGCTAGTGTCCATGTCTGTATGTAGTGAAGCTATAGCTACTGTCCATGTCTGTATCTAGTGAAGCTATAGCTAGCATCTATGCCTGTATCTAGTGAAGCTAGTGTCCATGTCTGTATGCAATGAAGCTATAGCCAGTCTAGTGAACCTTTAGCTAGTGCCCATGTCTGTATCTAGTGAACCTATAGCTATTGTCCATGTCAGAATCTGCATTTACACAGAGCAACTATATCTAGTGTCCATGTCTAAATCTATACAGCGCACGTGGAGATATCACTAGTTCCCATGTCTGTATCGAAGAACTACATGTATATCTAGTGTCCATGTCTAAATCTATACAGAGAAGTTATCACTAGTTCCCTTGTCTGTATCTAGATAGAAGAACTATATCTAGTGTCCATGTCTAAATCTAGACACAGGAGCTTTATCTAGTTGCCTAGTCTGTGTCTACTATTAAATAAATAATAATGTGTCAGTGTTAGAACATTTTTATGGTGAAGATAAATAGCTGATAGCATCATCTGCATCATTTGCCTCTGAGGTGTGATCTCTGCATAGGGTTTTTGTGTATTTTGAAAATAAAGAACAAACTAAGTCAATGTGAAATTCAATGTGTCTAAGGTGAGGTGGTAGGGTTAAAGAATTATTTTAGTACAAATGCTTTGCTGCCTACATTCCTCAATGATGCTAAAATAAAACTGATTTTCAATAGATTTCATATTATTTAATTACCATAACATAAAGAATTTTTTGGCAGGGTGCTAACTTTGGCTTATTTCAGCAGCCTGTTAGTTGCTCGCTAAAATTTTAATCACTATATATACCCTTGCTTATAAGTTCTAACACAAGAGGGATATCTTTCATTAGTTTCTATGTTGTTAAATGTTAATAATTTAATTTTGTTTGTATTCTAGCCTCTGATTGGTTAATATCCAAAAAGGAACACAAATTATTTCTGTATAACCTGGTTTGGTATGGGGACACACCCCCCTGACAACCAGCTGAATCATCTGTATCCATACAATCCTCTCATTTCCAGTCCTCGGGATTCATGGAAAATTCCAGATTTAATAAATGTACCTTTAACTTCAAACAATAATTCGATCTTACCACATGTAAACAAGCTACTAGGCCTATGTATCAGTTTTTACCTCCCCTCACTTCCCATCACTTCCGTTACTTCCGTTACTATGGTTGTATTATTGAGCGGCAAATTTGAACTAATAAAAAGCAACGAAATTTTACACCCATAGTTATTTAATGATTTTAAAATTAAATTATAAGGAATGACTCTAATTCTTGGCCAAATTATTCGAGTATAACCTGGTTTGGGTCAGTTTACGCTGTTTTATAATCCGCTTCGCGGATTATAAAGTTTAAACTGACCCAAACCAGGTTATACTCGAATAATTTGGCCAAGAATTAGAGTCATTCCTAAAATAAGTGGAGCTGGACAATTAGGAAAATTCTCATTTCTGCAGGTTGTATTTCATAATTGACCTGTATTGATATTGAATTATTGTTTCTCTACTTAAAACACTGCCCTTTAAATGACACTTTCTGATTTACCTCAGACAGTCTGATATTTTTACAAAAGACAAAAGTGTTAATGATCATTAAAACATTTAAAGGGCAATATTTTAACAAACTGTCTGATATTTTTTCATATAGGATTGTATTCGGCATTTATCCATTACATATACATTGTATATTAAGGTACCAGAAGATCTTCTGTTAAGAAAATACAAAATCATGTTACTTGCTTTCAAACAAGATGGATCTTTGTGTCCAAAAAAAAAAAATTATTTGCATACCTTTAAGCAAGTAATACCTCAATACGTTCTATTTCCACTTTGGAAGAGTTATACTTCTTAGTGTGCTCTTTTGTCAAAAACTCGGAAAATGTACAAATCTCGCGGGATTCCTGGGACAAACGTAACATACACATGCTAACAATATGTTGAATGTCGATGAACAAATCCTAACAAAATGCAAATGAAATATTTTATTGTTGTGGACTTTATATACATCATGAATAGGAATGAGAACGATATCAATTTATATCTATTGTTGATCGTATGTATCTATTTATCGTATGGTACATCTAAATACAATACACGTGCCTTGGAAATGTCGTATTTTTTTTTTATTAATGGATGATAAATTTAGGGTTCTTGCTCTCTTACATATGTCTTTTAGTTCTTCTATTCTTTAATTGGAATGACAAATACATTTAACATTTAAAATTGGATTGCATGAGATTGGCATGTTTTGTATTATCTGCAACGCCATGCTGTCCCAGTCAGACGGCCAAATGCGCCTCTAATATTGAAGAGTTCGCTAATGGAAATAGAACGTATTTTATAGCCATTTAAACAAGATGTCCATGGGCCACATCACTCACCTGAGTCACTATGGCCCTACTGTTCTTCATCAGCAGATTTATTTAAGAAATAAAGAAAGCATTTTCATGGATGTTGCAGGAAAACCTCTGAGGTAGACAAATGTTGTTTCAAAATATAAATCAAGTTTACAACATTTCACTCTTTCTCAGTAAAACAATTTTTTGTTCCCTCCATTAATTATGACGTTATTCATATGTCTTATACAACAGTGTTATTTTCAAGGACATAACCCATTGAGAAAAAGCAACATATTACACTGCACTGAGAATACAGCTACCATAAGTAATACTCAAAGTTAGACACAGTTCACTGAGTTCAGGGAAGCATTACAGTGATTCTTGAACTTCAGGACTGTAAATATGTACAATACTTCTTTTATGTAAAGAGATAAAGGGAACATTTTATAATTGCATAATTGCTACTGATGGCACAGGAATATATGTATACATAATATTGTATATTTTTAAAATTATCTTACTTACACAATCTTTGCATATTTAGCGTATATTTCATCAGTTTCCATTTCCCCCTTACTGGTCAGTTTCAATGTCAAGGCACAACAAGACTGGACTGAAATCCAAAAGTTAAAAGTGAAAAAGTCATCAAATCATTAACTGCGAGAACACTTGTGTTATTTAAAACATTCTTAAAAAATTAGTTTTATGAAACTTTCCATGCCCAACATCAGTTCTATCGAAATGCTTTAGAAATACTCCCCCCCCCCCCCCCCCCATCCCCACCAAATGAATATTTATATGAAACATTATTTTATTATGTACATTTTAATGGCCTGATTAAGGTGCCCACTGATGTCCAAACATCCTCTTTAGGGTCATACATCTCTATATTATCAACTCCATCATCCTCACTCTCCATCTCTGCAGTCACTTTACCTCCAACCAGTAAAATCTTATCATCCATAACTACAAATCAATAAGAAGTTAGAAATAATATTAAATTGCACAGATTTTGATCCTCCATCTAAAATGTTCAATCCTCATTAGATTAAAAATATGTGGATGTATTTGCATGTACTAATATATACTTGTACCCTTGATATCTCAAATCCTTGAATATTTTGCTCCCATCGAGTTTGAGATAACGATGTTTGACAAAACAGTAATCTTGTTCTTCTATATGATTACAGGCAGATGGCCAGATGACAGTTTACTGCTAATAAATGCATGCTTAGCTCTTCTTTGGGTAGAGAAAAAAAAAATTCCCTCGATTTAGTATTTGTATACTGGTAGGTAAATGTATGTGAGTGGGCACAATGCTCATTTGTTTGGAAACAAATAAATACTTTCCTTAACTGAATATTAAGAAGATAATTTTATTTGTTTGTTGATGAAAATACCTATACCTGCAGTACATCCCATGGAGGGTAAACTAATTTGTTTGTAAACAAAAAGATGTAAATTAAAATTAAAATTTAATATCAAGCTGTAAATTTAAGTTAACATCCCATAAATTAAATTAAATTAAAGTTATCTTACTCAAGACTTAATTAACTTTCGATACTTGTCCATTAGGAAATCCCATATTTAAAAAGTCCCATTGTAAACCTCTTGTGTTTTGGCAATTACAAATTGATAAATATGTAGCACCATGTTAAATGAGATTGAGGTTAAAGGGAAATAATCCAAAATACAGACTATTTCAAAAATGTAAATTTTCCAATGTTGTTCAAAAGTTAAATTGAGAAGGAGAAACTAACTTACCAACTGTAGAAGCAAAACATACAGGCAATGGCAGAGTGGTACAGATCTTTGTCCAAGTATCAGTGTCAACATTGTATGTTTCAATGGTATCCAGAATCTCATATGTACCAGAGATACCACCTAGTACATATATCGTGTCATTAATGTTGGCCATTCCATGTCCACTCCTCTCTGAGGAAGAAAGTTTGAGAGCAAAGTTAAGAACCAAGAATCATTCTTAACTCCTAGCAGCATTTGTAAAATGCATTTTCTTGTCTGAACCTTTTTTTCAACCACGATGATTTTGCCTTCTCAGAATCAAACAAAATTTACATATCAACTTCGATCAGTATAAATTTTGGTGTTGTATTAATCATCTGATTCCAAATTACTAACTAAAAGAATGTTATAAATATTAGCAATGTGAAAGGGCTTGAATTTTCACGCTATCAAATAACAGGCTCATAGGCCACAATCTTTAACTGAGTAATCATGGCCATGTTGTTAATTTCTCTTTGCTTCCACTGAGAAATTTTAAATTCATATTGTGACCCCACCCTAGCCCCAAAGGGATCATGACTTATTCGAATCTAAATCATAACAAGATAGGGATGCTTCACTATCTATATAAATGACATAGCTTTGCAGTTCTAAGGAAGAAGATTTTATAATTTTTTTCTGTAAACATGCCTCATGTGAATTTGATCCCTGGTGCTATAGCCCAACCTTAACCCCAAACGACCATAAATGGAAAAAAAAAAAACTTGAATCCACATAATTCAGAAATGTTTGCATACTGTGATGGCCTAATATTTATTTTATAGAAGTTGATTTTTTAAGAGAGAATTTTCTATATATTCCAATGCAAGTTTTTGATTGACAATTATGGCCCAACTTACCCAGTGGTTTTGTAGAAGTTGAAAAATCTTAATTTTAAAAACGGACAGCCTGACAGGAGGAGAGATGGAAGCAGACAATAGCTAATCAGAAAAGCCCACTCAATTAATTTACTTCTATATTTTCAGGTGTCCGTAATACGGAGTGATCTTGATCTTTAGTAAGTTTTCTCCCATACCCTTCAGCATTGATTTCCTTTTGTGCCATCTATTGAGTACAGGACAGTAACACCACACTGTGTTTGTTAAATGGCCCCGCCTTCTCTCTCCTCCAGATATGTATATCTACAAAGATTTAAAAGCATTGTACATTACAAGTATAACTTATATGTAGCAGTACATGTATTAACAAGGAGATTAACTTATAGTGCTGTAGCCCTTTTCACAAAAAAAAAAAATCTTAATGTTTTGAGTAAGATTTTAACTTTAATCTCTTACAACAAACCTTCAGAGCTTTTCACGAACATCTTAAAAGTAGACTGATATTACGATTTTACTTAAAACAAACTTCTTCCCTAGCAACAATCTCAATATGTTTGCAATCCTTAAAATAGTGGATAAGAATTAAAAACTAATTTTTACAACTCTTGTAAGTGAATCAAAAATTTTGAACATAAATATCGAGTGCAATCAATCGTGAAGCAAGAAAATTTGAAATCTGACTTCACAATCACCAAGTCCAATGTAAAAGTAGGTCATATATAATCTGCCATTGTGAATGAATGTTTAGCAGACTATTTTATTTAATTTATCAACATATTTGTGACTTAAAATAATACTGTAGAGTGCATAAAAAGCTTGATTAAACACATATTTTTTTCATCTGTTATATTTTTAACATTAAAATTAGCTCTTGACTAAAATACTTAAGAAAGGGTTAGAGCTCTTGTTAAGTTACAAAAAGTTTTAAACTTAAGAAACTCGCAAGAATTTTTGTGAAAAGGAACAAGTTGAAAGTTTTCTCTCGATCAAGATGAAAATTAATTGTACTAAGATCTTTTTACGGAACAGGCTACTGTTTTAGAATTTGAGAAGTTACAAGTGATCATACCACTTACATGTATAATACTGCTGGCATTTTAATTATGTTCTTTAGGACATTTATATTAAGGAGTGATATTCACTTACCATTTTATTATATCTTAAATATTTTTGAAAGTTTGCAAAAATCAGCTTTAAATGTTTAATTAAATGTATCATTTTATATTTCTGGTGAAACACATTTAAATCTATTTCCCTAAGAAAGCTGAAATTGCTTTTTCTTTGTTATTTTTTAAATCCAGTTAAAGATGCACTGTTTTCTGGTATTGGATGAAAAATTATGACGTTAGATTAAACCCTATTTCACTATATATGTGTTTGCTAACTATTTTTATGGGGTACACAAATGTTTCTACATTTATGTTTATCAATCATTAAACCTAATTTTATGGCATCCACTTACAAACCTTCTTATTACACACAACAGCAGCATGTGCATCCAGTGAAGCAGATAAACCTCGGACATAGGACCAGGACATCTTATCATCTTCACCACAGCTCAGCTTCTCCACAGAACACAATTTCTGAATGCCATCAGATCCACCAATGGCATAGACACATCCTTAAAAGATTAACAATAAAATAATCTACATGTTACATGTTATATGATTCATCCATGTGGATAAACCTCAGAGATGGATTAACTTTTGCATGTGGATAAACCTAAGAGATGGATTAACTTTTGCATGTGGATAAACCTCAGAGATGGATTAACTTTTGCATGTGGATAAACCTCAGAGATGGATTAACTTTTGCATCCTTTGCAATTTTCAAGATAGTAAATATGATCTGACATGTCTGAGGTACATACTGTTATTGTCCCACCTAATTTTGTCTGCAGGAGTTGTTCTCAAAGATGTCTAAGACAATTTAATGATAAATCACACTTATGATAATCACAAAGTGTAGTTGTGCAGACAAAATTCAAAATGTCATAGAAATTCAGGGTGATGTGCATTATTGCATACAGTTTCTAGCAAGTTACTCTTTGGAATTATGATGCTGTGAGTGATTTAAGAAATCTCACACTCCTGAATCTTGTGGGTATACTTTTTCTTTTATCACTGGTAATGAAAAAATAAAACATCAATTTCTTCACTTGAACAAAACAAAATATATTTTTGCAGTTTATCAATATTTACAAACATCTTATCATTGAAGCCACATATCTTCATGAAAAATTAAAATTACAATAGGCTCAAGGGGCTATATATAGAATTGTTCTTCTGATAGATTGTACAACACTGTCACTGTGACCTAATTTTGCATCAACATATCTCAAAGCCCAATGATGTATCAACTTAAGGGTTTGATGATCCTAAGTCTTTTAGAATTCAAGATATAATAAGATTTGACAATGAATTATGACAAATTTAAAATGTAGGTCACTGTGACCTACTTTTGAAGTGACACATCTCTGTGCCTATAGAAGCATCAACTTTGTAGATTTGGTGACACTACATGTCAAAGTGTTATAAAAGATGGCTAAATGGAGTCAGAAAGTAGGTCATTTTGCCATACTTTGCATAATCATAAAAAGCATCAACTAAGAAAGGTTTATGATTCTATGCATCTTACATGTAGCACCCAAGATATATAGCTATAATAGCCATAAAATTGAGAAAGTGGGTCACTGTGTTCTACTTTTTATTTGGCAAATCCTGAAGGTCTCTAAATTTGCTTAACTCAGTGACAAGATTTGATAATTCTGGTATACAAAAATTACAGTCATCTAAAACAATTTGAAAATAAAGTCTTTGTAACCTAGTTCAACAAATTCTGAAAGCACAAATGCATCAACTGTAAAGATTTGATAATCCAAGGCCTCCTAGTGCTCAAGTTGAAAAGATTTGGTAATGAATAAAATTAAATTTAAATACCGGTTTAAAGTAGATCTCGAAGGCCCAGTGCATACTGACTGACAAGCACTGATAATCCTAGGCCTCTGTGTATCCAGGCTAAATATATTTGATAATATGATAATGAATAATGAGAAAATTAAAAAAAAGTACACCACTTTGACTTACTTTTGAATTCACACATTCTGAGACCCCATGAAAATTCAGAGAATAACATACTCTGAGAAATTATGATGCAACAACTGACAAAGTTTCATGATCCTTTATTTCACAGTGTCCAAGATATGCATTTAAAGCAATATAAAAATAAATAGCTGTAAAATGTGCCAGTCTTGACCTACTTTTGGGTAGGTAAACATATCCCAAAGACCTTAATAGATTCCTAAACCATGTCAACTGTCAAGATTTGGTGGTCCTGGTTCTCATATTAGGTAAAATATCAAAGTTTTAACAATATATAATTTAAAGTCTTTGAAGTGACCTTGAGACTACAACCTTTGCACCTATGGTGATGCCTCAATAAGCCTTTAATCACCAACATATCTGTATCCTTATGTGTAAGTTTGGTGATAATCTGCAAAGTGGTTCTTCAGATTTTTCAGCAACTGCATGTACTACTTTTTAAAAATATAATTCTCTAATCATATCCCCTTGTTTAAGAATCACATCCATATTATTAGTATAAGTGAAATCCCTTGCCCCCAACGATACTGTGTGATACAAATTTGATAAAAATAGGCCAAGGGGGTCTTGAGATGTATATGTCATTGAGTCCTTGCACACCATACACATGGCCATAGCATTCCCTCTTTGACTCAAAATCAACATACAATGTAGTTATGTATGGTTTAAATGTGGACTAACAAGAGTACTTTCATGTAGAATGGAAAGCTTCAAGAATGGCTTCATTTTACCTTGCAGGAAGACTGCTGCATGCTTGACTCGAGGATGTTTCATGGACGGCATATCCCTGAGTCGACAGTCACTTGCTGTAAATAACCAGGTTCTTTTTGTCACATGTTTTGAAATGAGTCCAGTCTCCGTCACACCATATGTATAGCCTCCACACATTATTGCTAGAAAACACAAAAAGAGTTGTATATAAACTAATGTCTGAAGGCAGTTTTCCCTTTCAAAATATACTCAGATAATCTAGAAATATTAGCATTTTCATTTTAATGGATGATATGTAACAAAGTATATTCCTGCCATCACTACACTAAAAGAAGAAACTTCCTGAAATCTCTCTAGACTCTCTTGGTAAGTCAATCAGACAAATCACACTCAGACACATGATACAAGATCTAAATTCCTCTATCACAAATACTGAGGCATTGTAAATTTATGTTTTAACAAATTACTAATTATAACACATTTACATGTATTACTAATCTGAAATAGAATTTTACCATTTCCATTCACTTCTGTCAGAGCAGCATGTGATGAGAGTTTTGCCTGAATCTCTGCATCTCCAAGCGGAAGCCATTTCTTCAGGTCAAAATCATAATAATGGTTCCTATGCCAACCAAGTATGTCATTTCTGAACAACATCGGAAAGTCTAACGCATCATCCCGGTAGTCATACGAGAATTTAATTTCCCCTCCTATCTGAATCAGGGATTTTTTAGTGCCTCTCATTCGGGTCCTATGGCTGTCAAATGTAAATCTCTTTTCATAATTCCCTAAGTAAGAGTCTGCAAACTGGATGAGATCCTTTAATGCTGGAATCGTCTTGAATGGTTCACAGTGTATAGCATACTGCACAGCAGGCCATCCATCAACCACGTACCTGATTTTTTCGAACACTTCAAAAGCAGAATCTTTACGATTTTCTGGATCATGATTGTACCAGTTCATAACAAGATGAAGTAATATACATTCTGAGGTTGTATTCAGAGCATCATCACTGAGATAGTCCGCCAGTGTCTCACTGTCCAAATGCAGAAATTGATCCGTCAGTCCAAACTCCAGGAAATTGCTTAAAATGTACTTTCTATAGTAACTTTTAAGTTGAGGAATTGAATACAGATCTGCTATCCTTAGTAATTCCTCCGCATTTTCAAAAGTTAGCTTGTTTTTAAGATATTGGACACAACAATCAACAGCTGGCATGATCTGAAGAAAAGTTGCTGCATTCATCACTTCGTAAATGTTTCCAAGGTTCAAAGTCATGGTTCCAGAGTACGAGAATTTGATGAGAGGTTCAACACCTGCGACTGAGAGGCTTTTTAGCTCCAAAAGCCCCTTTTGATTTTCAAGCATGTCATGCTCCAGCATGGCTCTAAAGTATTCACTTACACTAGCCATCACAACTTTATGGACCTAATGAATAAATATAATAAATATGTTGAAATTCATTAATTCAATGAATTTCAGAACACTGAGTTAAAACAAACATGATAAGTACACCTACAATTAATAAAGTTAAGTGATTGAGATTCATTCTGAAGTCACTCATGTATGAAAGGACATCAGGGAGAGTCAAACATATCAGCATATCATACCTTAAATACTCTTTTCTCGACTGAAACTCTGAAGTCGCAAAACTTCTGTTCATCATACAGCTGCAGAAGACTGCTGCTCAGTTTCTCACAAAAATTGGGAGATTTACAATCCTCTTCCTGTAAATCTGCACCCAAACACAATACATATTATTAATATACATTCAAACATCAATAATATTGGCTAGCATTTATGATTTATCCAATTGAAAATAAAGAAGTTTATCAGTACCTTGAATTCTTGTTTGTTTTTTTAAATAATACTTAAGTAAGCTACTATTTTCTCTTAAGCAGTTTTGGGATTGCCATTAAGGTAAGAGAACTAGATTTTTCAAGTTGGTCTGTATAATTAAGAAATATACAACAATGTTAAAAAGTTCACTGGGAAATGAACTTGGTTGGTCACATAATCAAATCCTGTGAAGCCCGAAGTTTTTAATAAATATATGCACTTGAAATATGAAAAAAAATGCCATATATACAGTCAAACCTTGTTATCCCGAACTTCACGGGACCAAGAAAATACTTCGAGATATCCAAGGATTTGAGATATCCAGGGTAAAATACTTAAGAAATAAGCACCTGGGACTTCAAAATCATATCCATATCCATGGTATCCATGTCCATGGTATTCGAGATACCGAACCTTAAGTTCAACTGTACATCTGAGTAACTTTTTCTAAAACTATCATACTTTTAGAAAAAAAATAATAGAACCTTTATCAATTTATGTGATATATGAGAATGTTGTCAACAGCTAGATCTTTAAAATGTAGTTAGCAGGTCCAGCACAATCTCTTAATTGATTTAGCTATATAGCTTGAATTAGCTGTAGAGCTTTATAATGCTATTCAATATATAAAGCAATTTGTGACCATACAGATAATTCTGAAAGAAAGTCAGTTATGATCAACAAGGTAATTGATTGGTAATAATTCAGCACAACAAGAAGCAATCCTACTTATCCATGCCTCACCGCACACAAGGTAATGTACAGTTACTCAAATAATGGAAATTCATCTCTTGCTTTACAAGTATTCAAAAGCTGCAATGTAAGAACTATCTTTGATTTGGGTTGCTTTTTATAGCCCATTATGAGTACATATATATGAATATCAAATACTTGCAACTTTTCGTCTATTTCTTACAACAAAACATTTTTGTGTAAAACTATATATAATAGCTTTATCAAGCTATTTTGGATAGCTTAATAAGCTATATAGCTATTCCAAGCTATAGTTAAATCAAGAGACTGTGCTACTGCCTAGACCTGTTAAGTATGGAACGTTACATTACTCTGCAGTGGTGCTGCACTTGACGTTCAATGTAAAAGATGAATGTCTCCATCTTTTCGAATAAAAGAAGAAATCAAAAAAGACAAAATAATAATAAAAGATCAATTGACAACGTTCTTTTATTATCAAAGATAATATAATTTTACACATTTTACTTTTAAACATACCATTCATCGTAGGCCTAATGGACAAAATATTTGAGCTCTTCTGTTTGAGGAGGTAGAAAGCCTACTTTCATTTTCACAGAAACCCCGCCAAAGTTCTGCAATTTTGTACAGTTTTACCATTATTTAAGGATGAAGACGATATCTGATATTAAGTAGGCATATTGGAAAGCCAGAAATATGCTCCAGAATTTTTACAACAGTATATATTGCCCAGTAATCGTGATTATTTTAAATGTATGTTTGAAATAATGAAAAAGAGAAATGGGAACAAACTTTCCAAATGAAGTACTGGAGAATATTTTCAAGCATATGGATGCGAGAAGCTTCATGCTTAACAAGAAGGTGTGTATTCGTTGGAAAGAAATCATTTCTAAGATGGAACAGATGGGAAACGTATGGCTGGATTTCTGCCTCCTAGAAATCCCTAAGTGGATTTTGATTGATATCTCGAAACTTTACCATGATTTGGTGGAAACAAGTAAAGGAGATATTTTTTATCACATGCTCTCTAAGATGGGATGGATATTCTGGAAGGAAATATTTAAAGAATATGTAAGAGCAAGTCATGTGAAACAGGATCTCTATGTCATGACAAATGTGAAATATAACCCAGACTTTGGTCAAGTGACAGCACTGGCATTTAATGGTAAGGATGTGAAGATCTTTTTAGGGGTAAAACAATATGCCTCCTTCATGATACTCATACCTACGTTTTTTTTTATTTACAATATATTTTGATTGAATTAAGGAAACAAATCCCGAATTGTTTTGTGTCATGTTTCACTAAAAACAGTTTCTTAATTAGCATGTAAATTGAGTAGAAAATTAAAGTACTCAGAAGTATTGAATGAAGACCAATTTATGAAATGTACATTGTAATAACAGATAAATAACAAGGAGTTCAGAAACTGAAAGAATATGTAACACAAAAAGGATATCTCTGTGGCTAATTATAGTGTAAAAAATGTCAAAAAATTGAATAAAATGTATAGAATTTAACAGTTTAAAAAATTTATGACATGTATTGTTCTGGGGTCTTATACCACATACAGCACTTACAGATGTAAATAAACATTGATGTAGCAAGGTCAAATGTTTGTGCACAGATGAGTCCTCAGTGGGAAGTTTTGCAGCAGGGAGGTATACATCAGGTCAACGTGCTCCATGCATTAAATTAGTATATTAGCCTGATAAAACAACCTGTCAAGCTTTTGCATATTTTAAACAAAAAATTTCAAAGAACATGAGAGAAAGTTCATTACCATTAATGTTTATTTGTTTAGAAAATTCCTCAGTTTACTTTGTTTAATTTAGTGTTTGTATTGTCTCAAAAGCAACTGAGCATACATACTATATTTGATTTGGCAGTGAGGAAGCAGCATATTCGGTTGAACACCATAACAAAAGCCGGCTATTGCTCTATGAGCAATGAGCCCGGCTAAAAAAGATTGGAAAGAATTAACTGTTAATGAAATAAGTATGATTTAGTAGCTAAATGAAGCTACTTTGCTAAATGTACTGGTTGTACTGGAGCTGTTAATTTAAGGTTCATTGATACTCTGATAAGAGAGATAACTCTTAATGACATAAATGCCTATTATTCCTTTCTAGATTTGTTTAATTTTGCCCCACAAGCTATGATAGAATTGTTCATGTTTTACTTATGAAGTACATTTCTTTAGGAAAATTGTAAAAGTTAAAGCTACATTTTGTTTAAGTAAGCATATGGTTTATGAATATGAACCCTAATTATTCATATTTGTATTAGGGAATGAAATAATTTTGTATTTCCAGATTTGGTTTTGTATAGTGGTTTTGAAAATGGGGGTGTTTGTCTTTGGAAGAATTTAGACACTTGTCAAAAGAGCACAAAAGTAATAGATTTAGTTTACTCTCCAGTGCAGGCAATTTACTGTAACCCAAAAGGTTTGTATATTATATGATTGAAGATATTTTTCTAATGTTACTCAAATTCAACTGAAATCATATGAGACATTCATTTATTTAGTTTGAGTAAAGCTGTAAATTTCTTTAAAATGTGTGTCTTATTGTTGTCTACTTGCACTCATATGATTTACATGTGCATAAATGTGACACTACTGTAAAATCAAATCAAAAACTATGGGTTTGTTGGGATTTGATTTCATGGATGAAGAATTGTTAAGAGTTATGTATAATATGACATTTTACATTTCATGGTGGATGTAAAGTTGGTCTCCTCATACCTGGAAAACAACAAATATGAAACCCCAATGAAAATGAGTGATTTCACAGTATATATGTTTGATAACTTATTCTAAATAAATGCAATTGTTTTGTAAAACACATTTTGATTGGCTGATAAGCTGATGTTTGAAGCAGTTAAATGAGTATTAAAGGGAATGAAGGCTTTTGATTGTGACGTTGTAATAGAATGACGCAAAAACACAACCCTTCATGACATATTTCATATATAACAAAACGCAACAAAAATAAAGGTATTAACATCAAACAAATTGCATGAATTGCATTAGAATGGGATTAACTATCTTCTCAATTGTTATTTGCAACCGTTAATGCTGATTTAACAGTCGCAAACATCCATTTAACCGGCTCTGCTGAGGTTTCGCCAGTAAAACTTGAAGTTTGCGACCGTTAAATCAGCATTAACGGTCGCAAATAACAATTTGGAAGATAGTAATTTTCTTAATACAGGATTGACTATATAAATTATTTTGTTCATGGAGAAGTTAATCCAAGCAAAAAATGAATTGCTCATCCAATTCAAGTACACTTGTTGCGTGTAATAATGCATTACAATAGACTAGTTTAACTCAAACATTCAACCTCAAGCTATTAAAGCATTTTGTGTTTGAGTATCCCTTACGCTTTTACAGTATTTGGTTTGAGTGTCCCTTCAGCTATTACAGTATTTGTGTTTGAGTGTGACCCTCCAGCTATTACAGTATTTGGTTTGAGTGTCATTCCATCTATAATTACAGTATTTGGTTTGAGTGTCCCTCCAGCTATTACAGTATTTGTGTTTGAGTGTCCCTCTAGCTATTACAGTATTTGGTTTGAGTGTCATTTCATCTATTACATTATTTGTGTTTGAGTGTCCCTCTAGCTATTATGTATTTGTGTTTGAGTGTCCCTCCAGCTATTACAGTATTTGTGTTTGAGTGTCCCTCTAGCTATTACAGTGTCTGGTTTGAGTGTCATTCCATCTATTACATTATTTGTGTTTGAGTGTCCCTCCATCTATTACAGTATTTGTGTTTGAGTGTCCCTCTAGCTATTACAGTATCTGGTTTGAGTGTCATTCCATCTATTACATTATTTGTGTTTGAGTGTCCCTCTAGCTATTATGTATTTGTGTTTGAGTGTCCCTCCAGCTATTACAGTATTTGTGTTTGAGTGTCCCTCTAGCTATTACAGTATCTGGTTTGAGTGTCATTCCATCTATTACATTATTTGTGTTTGAGTGTCCCTCCATCTATTACATTATTTGTGTTTGAGTGTCCCTCTAGCTATTACATATTTGTATTTGAGTGTCCCTCCATCTATTACATTATTTGTGTTTGAGTGTCCCTCCAGCTATTACAGCTATTACAGTATTTGTGTTTGAGTGTCCCTTCAGGCCAAAATAAAAAAATACCTTTGTTTCCCCTAACACGACCGACCTGATCGCGCTGACTGAAAAGTTTTTTTTAGTAAGATTATTCAAACATTTTTTTTATGATTATTGATTTTTATAAAATACAATTTGATCAAAATCCGTTTATATCAGAAAGGTCGATATTGTTTTACTGTGATTTTCAAGTGTTTGCTTTACTGTGATTTTCAAGCGTTTGCTGGAAACAAAATTGGTGCCCATATCATGTGGTCACAGAGGAATACTATATACGGTGTTATAAAACAACGGCGATGTATCAACCTTATGCCTTTAGCTTACTCGAATCCTACATCAATCAATTTCATTGCGTTTTATTTAATATGAGTTTTGATCTAATATACAGTTCATCTATGTTCCATAGGAGTTCACTTGTGATATGTCTGCATATTTCATCCTGATGAATATAATTCAGACGTCCTTTCTTCATGCCTTTTATTCATGGGTTAAACTTCATGACTATGACATTGTATATGGCATTTTTAGATATGGTTTGGTTCAATTAAATATTGAAAAAGTACATTGCATTAAGCACTGGAAGCGGATAGTAGATTTGAAAAATACTCGAATGCCCTGCCTTTGCTTATCTGAGAATCGTCTTTTTAAATATTCGATTTCAATAAATTTACACTGGCCTGAGATATTTTACAAGTTCAATTGAAAAATACCTGTGAATTTAATTTACCTTAAACATAGCTTTCCAACGGCATTTGTGTGATAATCTGTTTACAAATCGCTTTCTTTTGTACTGTTCTTATTTATAAAGGTATTATTCCATTAAATTTTGGAAGGTATTTTCAAAGCTGCTATCTAAAAAAAAAATTATTTACCTACCTACCTACCCAACTTGTGATTTGAGGGTCAGGTTAGGGGAAACAAAGATATTTTTAATGATGGCCTCAGCTATTATAGTATTTGTGTTTGAGTGTCCCTCCATCTATTACAGTATTTGTGTTTGAGTGTCCCTCCAGCTATTACAGTACTTGTGTTTTAATGCCCCCCTCCTCAGTCAAAGCATCAGTACTGTAAACCAACCTATATTGGCGTGTGAGAAATATTCGCGAGTTTAATGTCCTTCTTTAACACACGAATATTGATTGCCGCCAACCTTTTATTTTGCTTTGTATTTATAGAGAATGTTTCCTCAGCCTCGAAAATTAATCGTCGCAGATTGATTTCAAACTTATGAATCACGAATAAAAGATGACGCAAATAATAGTTGGATTACAGTATTCATTTTGCGTTTGATAATGATTTAGTTATACATGTACTACTCTATAATATCAGAGTACTATTGATGACATACTAATAGTTGGAAACACAAAAGGTGTATTAAATGTCCATACATATAGATATAGCTAACCTCACTTCCTCATATTTAGATGAAATACACAAGTAATGTATTTGCTTTAGGTCATACTTTTAGTCTATGGATATTGGAAGTGGTGTTATCTTTATGAACTTTGTAGGAAGTATGACCTCTCAGCTTCAGGGTGTGAGTAAAAAGACTGAGACACTTATGGTGGTGTACAAAGATAAGGTGAAACTTTGCAGAAATGAAGATAAGAAATCAAAAGACAATGCAGCACTTTGGCAATGGCAACAAGAAATTTCTAGGAAACCATGTGAAAAGTAAGGTGGTTTTAAGATATATTCTAAATTCAGTACTTTTTGTCCAGATTTGGTACTGTTTACTCAAGCCCTAGAGGGGTTCAAGCTATTTTAGATGATGCTAGGTCATGGATTTAGTCTGAAAATTATATATATACTCATTAGATTAATAAAAATATTTCTAGAAACAAAAATTGAGCTTGTCTTGAAAAAAGCTTAGGTAGATTCAAAGGTATTTAGTGTAAACTCTCAGATTCTATTGGGATGGGAGGGCAGTCCACCTACATGTAATTCAAAAAAAGAAGAAATTTTCAGATACTACCACCAATTGAGAATTTGACTTTGTTTCAACAAATAAAAAAAAAGGGGGTGCATTTTCATGCTTAATTAAGAGTAAAAACTTTTGTTTGTAAAAAAAAACAAATTATAAATACGTCACTTGGCAAAACTGTTTATTTCAGAGGGTTTTGAATTATGAAGGGAATTTGGTCAACTCAAACCAATGACTCTCATCTCATAGCAACATAAAATTACTGGCCTTATGAGGGTCATGGTTATGAAAGAAGGATTACACTAACTTACTTTGAAGAAAAAAGTGTTATTCATGTGATCAGTATGGAATTGGGGCCTATTTTGTTTCAGTCCCCATGAGTTTTGCTCCATACCTGGTGGCCATTTGTCTTCCTTTGAGTGGTACTCTGGTGGTTACATCCACCACGCAGAAGAAACCACAAAACGGATTAGTGTCTGTGATGATTTGCTGGATGGCAATATCACAGCTGCAGCAGCCAGCAAAGGAAAGGTATCAAATTGAATATTAATTTGAAGAACTATTATATAGTCAAACCTCATTATCTCTAACTTGATGGGACTGAGAAAAAAATTCTCGATATCCGACGATTCGAGATACCCAGGGTAAAATACTTAAAGAATAAGAGGTTGGGACTTCCAAATCACTTCAACATATACATGGTATTCGAGATATCAGTGTTTGAGATAGCGAAGTTCAACTGTATATAAATATATAAATATGTACTGTGAAATTCACCCACCCCCCCACCCCTGTTTTATTTATCCCCTTTTCCCTCATTGCAAGTGGGCAGATTTAAAACAAGGAGAATTCAAACTAAACAGACTATCTCTTTAACACAACTCTGTATGGGCAAATTTAAAAGGGAACAAAATTGTTTGCAAGTGTAATATGGTGAAAAAACCTGGTATTTCAGGCTGAAAAAAAACTCTGTCCATAGTATAAAAAAAAACTTCAACCTTTTGGAGTTTAAATTGAAGTTAACTACTAGTCATACAATATGTTTTGTGATAAATGACCTGTAATCCAAATATGCTGAATTTTTTTTTTTACAAATTGGTACTGTTGATGTTTGGTTTTCAGCTCATCTCAGCTAAAGGCTCAAGTGAGCTGAGTCCAGTGTTCATCCATCTGCAGGGCTGTCATACCACTTTTTGGGACTAGGGCCAGGGCCATTCAAATTGGGAAAATTAGAGACATTCAGAGAACAATGGGGAAAATAATTTTGCATTAAAACTCATTACATTTGGGGTTTCTGATTTTAAACTGTTTTGTTATCAACTTTATTTTTCGTTTGCAATACACAAGAACATAAGTAGTAAGTTTAGGTATCATATATCTAAATATATATCCTTTAATTTAGTTATCATGTATTCCAATTTTTGGATGGTAATCACAATTGGGAAAATCAACACATTCAATTGGGAAAAAAGGTACCTTTTTTGAATTGGGAATGGGGCCTTTCAACGGCCCCAATTATAGACAATCGAAAGCCCTGATCTGTCATTTATTGTCTGTTGTTGTCTGTAAATTTTTCACATTTTTAGCTCACCTCAATAAAGCTGGAGGAACTTATTTTATACCCTTGGCATAAGTCTCAGCTTCTCAGGTTAAAGTTTTTGATGCAGATTTCTTTCTGAGTACTCCTTAGCCCTATATTGATCAGAGATGCACTGATTATGCATTGAACCAATCAGGTTTCAGATGCTGTATTTTCAGTCAAAGAATTACCAAATTAAAGCTTTTGGAGCAGAATTAAGTTTTTAGAGCTGGTCCAATCCCAAGTAATTATTAGCTCTTTGGTAACTAAACTTGCAGAGATGATGTATCAAGGGATGTACACTACCAGACATGCTTCAGATGCTGGATTTGACCTACATTTCCTTATGACTGATTAAGTTAAATTGTCCTAGCTCACCTGAGCCAAAGGCTCAAATGAGCTTTTCTGATCACATTTTGTCTAGTGTTTGTCTGTAAACTTTTCACATACTGTAGATTGGCAAATAATCTTGATGGTTTTAATTTCACTATGTTCGCGATTCATCATTTTTCCGCGAAATTAAACCCATAGTGAATGCTATCATTAGTTTTTAAAAATGTTTAAATGCTTATACGAAATATTTCTTCTCCTTGTAGATTGTATTTGGAAAGAATTCAGGGGAAGTTTTCTTCATCACCAGTAGTTCTTCTGTAACGATGTTGGATAATTTGGGCTCCAGTGTCCGATGGTTGATCATCAAAGGAAGAACAATTCTGTGTTTAACTGGTATTACTTTGAGTTTCTAACTGATGGAATTAAGGTCTTTTTAACATTGTTGAATTAGCAATTCAAAAGATTTGACACATGAATGATGGGGGAATAGGATAATCTGACATGAAAAAGTCTGTGAAAATAGAGCATTGATATTATGTTCTTTAGATAAATTTTATAAAGCTATAATTTATAATTGTATTTAATGGAAAAAGATTTGATAAGTTAGTGAAGATTTGATTTAGTGCATTTCTAAATGTGCTAGATATAAGTATAGGACATTTAGCGATGTATACTAGATTTAGTGGAATCTGCTTTCAGCCAGAGGTGCTAAATAAAATACCCAGCCAAATGTAATAGGTTAACAGTATCTTTAAAATTATGAATGTATCTTGAAATTTTAGCATTGTTTAAAATACCAAGGCTACACAGTATTAAACTCTCATATTCATTTTGCATTCACCTGTTCACTTCATAGGTACATGTATACCCCCCGCCAACACAGGTGTTAAGGGTTGGTGTGTACTGATTTAACCAAGTCTGTTTGTCTGATTATTTGTTATCTCTGTTTATTTTTACAAAACAAAGAAAAACTGGAGACCAACACCTTGAGGTTAAAAATTAATTGCGGAAGATTCTCACGTGCGGATACCGAAAGGTATTCAATAGGGTCTGTACCTAAAGTTGTAAACTTGAAGATATAAAACAGATCACCAACACTTCGTGAGAATGCAGCAGTGAATTTATTTTGTTGACCGGTTTCGACCAGAGACGGTCATCATCAGAACAATCAAGCATGTAAATTTATCTATTGGAGTAAAACGTTGTCTCTTAGGCTTTTTCTGACTTAAGATTTAGTAAGTAAATTAAATAATTGTTTTTTATGATTAATATAATAGTCCATAAATTCTGTGGATCGTTATTCTTCTGTTTTGTCATCCTTGACAGTTCAGGCTGTTTCAGTATAGACGTGTGACGTCACAATGTAAAAAAAAACGGGAGGTTTGTACATATAGATTGCTTCAAAATTATACAAGAGGAAATTAGGTTACATTTCCTATGAAATTTGGGAAAACATAAAATATAGTATGGTTCTGTTTATTTTTGAGAAGCAATAGACATAATAAATATCCTATTCCTACCTCTGACATTGGTCAATAGATAATGTTTGAAAACCAGATGACCACAAACTGATACATAATAATTACCTCAGTCTGTATATTACAGATGCTGAATATTTCAATTTCAGTAATATAAAGGAGTAAACATACATGTATTGCTAGATTTCATTTCATTTACAGTAAACATGCATTCACTCTACATTCTAGTTATGGATTGAAATAATTTATTAGAATATTTGATATAGTGAAATGATTTTCAAATGTACAGAATTCAAATAAAGACTGATATTTGTATTTCAGATGATTCAAACATCCATGTATCAGCTAACTTTGCTACATTTCGTAAACTAGATGCCCACAAAGCCTTTGGTTGCCATGTGGAATGCATAGCATGGCATGCATCAATACTAGTGATTGGAACAAAATATGGTAAGTGTAGACAGCTGGTGTAAACTCATGTCTGATAGATTCTGTGAAGACTTAGTTTAGAAGTGTATTTGCTAAAACATTCCTGTACACCCTATATTGTGTGTACTGTTGTAGGTTGTCCACACTATAAGATTTTATTATCATCATGTACTGTAAACCAACTATCATTTGCAATAACTTTTATTTCTGATTTGTCAGTTTGAAATCTATCCACTAAAACTAATTTTGGCAACAGAGGAAATATTCTACATAAATACATAATGAAAAAAAAAAATAGTTTGCGGCGAGAAATATTCATCAATAAAACAGGGCTGAAAAATTTGCAGATATTTCTTGCATGTGAATAAAAGCTGCTTGGTTTACAGTAATTATGTTCCTTAAGCAAATTTTTCAAATTTATTGAATATTCTTTAGAGAACATTTATCTTGAAATTGTAAGAAAAATTATTTATTGAAATAACAATGCACATCCAGAAATCACAGTGGTTGAATTTGTTATTAGATTCATGAATTGTAAAGAGAAAACTTGAAAACTTCATCTGCAAACACTATTGTATTCTTTGTAACAAACATATATTTGTGATGAAGTTTAAAAATGTGCCACCTAAGATAAGACAGGAAAAAATTTGCGATCATAATTCTTTTTCACCCCTGTTTTAGAAGATTCAGGGGTTTATAGTTTACAGTCTGTCTATTTGTCCACAAAAACTTTAAACTTGCCCATAACTTTTGATTAGTTAGAGCTAGTGCTTTCATATTTCACATGTGTATTCCTAGTGACAAGACCTTTCTTTTGGTATCAATATATTTGACCTCTGGACCTTGATCCTGGAGTTCCACCCACTTTTGCAAAAATTTTACCAACCTATAACATTGGCCATATCTCTTAAACAACTGGCGTTAGGGCTTTCATATTTCACCTGCATATTTCTTGTGAAAAGACTTTCTCTTAGACACCAACATTTTTTTACCTTTTGACTTTGACCTTGGAGTTTGACCTACTTTTGAAAAACATTAACCTTGGTCATAGCATTTGAACTGTTGAAACTAGGTCTTTCATATTTCACCTGAGTATTCCTTGTGACAAAACCTTTCCTTGCATACCAACATTTTTGACCTCATGACCTTGACCTTGTAGTTTAACCTACTTTTGAAAAAACTAAAACCTTGACCATAATTTCTGAATGGTTGGTGTAAGGGCTTTCATAATTCACAAATATATTCCTTGTGACAAGACCATTCTTTGGGTATCAACATTTTTGACCTCTTGACCCTGGAGTGTGACTTGCATTTGAGAAACTTTTACCTTCAGTTGGCAATGAGCTTTCTTATGTGGGCATCAGTGTATCACAAATATATCTTGTTTTTTTTATCAATCTTGTCAGTGAATACATGCAGATGCTGATAAAACAAAGCTTCAATTATTAAATGTTTAAAATGCAGTAAAGTTATTGCAGCTGTATTATTGAAGAATAACAATGAGCAATGTAGTACATCATATTTTAAAATCGTTATGTTTTGTCTTACAATTTTTTGTAGGTGTCATTCATGTATATCATGTTCCCACAGAAGAAAGTCTACTAAAATTAGATCTAAGCAAATCTACTGTGATTCATCTGAACTCTGAACATGTGAATGCCATAGCAATAGGGGATGATGGGAGTAGACCAGTGGTTGCCGTGGCAACAGATACTGTTGGAATCATGCATGTTATCCGTTGGTAAATTTTGTTCTTAGATTCAAAGTTTTGTTTTTGAATATTCTTGAGTATACAATATTAGTGATTGCTCAGAAATCTACATTTTGATATGCAATGTACCAAGGAAATCTCAATTTGTTAAGTTTTAGACTTTAATTAAAAACTTGATTGTTTTTGGTATTTTCCATCCTTTTCCCATTATTTTTAGCTGTCATTCACAAGAAATCCTTGAAATGAAAAGTTAATACTTTCTCATTGACTGTAAGTTTGTTTAATATGTATAACTTTGCCATCACACAAAATTTATATGTGGAATTTTTTCTACAACTAGCATTGTATTTATTTAAAACAATATCTTGCCATAATGAGCAAATTAAAGATGAAAATATCTTGGACAAAGAAAAAAAATCTTGTTAAAAATTGAAAATAAACAGGAAACTACAAGTATATGGTGGTATTTCGAGTGGTGCATATTTCTTTAGAAAATCAAGTATTGCAAGACAGTTTCTGTGGAGGAAAATCAAATGTGCAGTTTTATTGCCCCTTTCTGAAAGTCCAAGTCATAATTACAAACATAAATCTCTGAAGAATTTGCTCTATGTAAATTTTCTTTCGTACATGTGTACTGTAATCTAACACTATTTTTCTGGCGAGTTCAGCAACAATCAAAAAAACTTAATGTAGTTCATCATAAAATTTTTTATCAGTCATTAGGAGGATACATCTATGATATTCAGAACATTGAAATGAAATGACTCAAATGCATAGTTGCCATGACATACAATAATGAAGAATGTCATGCACATATCGAAAAATCAAATTATTATAAGCAATAGAAAAAACAAATTAGGAAAAGAACTTTTCAAAATCTACTGAAAAGATGCAAAATACTACATGTATCTTTCATTCATATTTCTTAATTTAAAATATAGCCTCACTCAGAGCTCAAAAATGTTTCATTTGAGATGTAATTCTACCCATGGAGCAGAATATGTAAAGACTCTGCCTGATAAAATGAATTTACTTTGTAGTATCTATATGATCTCAATGATGTTGGAAAAAGTTGCAAAATTTACAATAATGTGTGCTTTTAATGACCATTTATTTATTTCCTGCAAAAAATATTGCAAAATCACATATTTTCGTGGGGGCAAATTTTCGTGATTTGAGGAAAAAATATGGGTTAGGAGGGATTCGATTTCGTGGATGAAGAAAAGTTAAGTAGTAATATATGTGAAAATTGTGAAAAAAATACATTTTGTGGTGGACATAAATTCGTGGGTCTCTGCATACCTCAAAATCAACGAAAATTAGATCCCCATGAAAACTAATAATTTCACAGTAGTTAATTTAACTATACAGTCATAGAAATCAATGATGAACAGACAATCGTTATGTGACCTGTTACTATACAGTCATACAAATCAATGATGAACAGACAATCGTTATGTGACCTGTTACTATACAGTCATACAAATCAATGATGAACAGACAATGGTTATGAAACCTGTTACTATACAGTCATACAAATCAATGATGAACAGACAATGGTTATGAAACCTGTTACTATACAGTCATACAAATCAATGATGAACAGACAATGGTTATGAAACCTGTTACTATACAGTCATACAAATCACTGATGAACAGACAATTGTTATGTAACCCGTTACTCTATATGTATAGCTAATAAAACAGTGCGATATACGTCTGCTTCGTCTACAATGAATAACAGTATGTCATATCACCAAAGCATATAGTATGAATAAAAGTAGGGATGGCAATCGAATATAGAATTGTCAATTGGTTAACCGCAATAAGTTTCGACTGATTAATCGGTAAATCGTATCCATGTAGTAATATTGTTTTAATCTTTGATCATAGTACTATAGATATATTATTTCATTTTCAATTGGCAATGGAAAAAAAAACAAAGACAAAAAGAGAGACAGAAAAAATTAAGAAACCCATGAACCATGCCTAAAGATTTAGATAGATGTACATTAATTTACAGAAAAAAATCAGTAGAGATGTCCCTCAGAATCATTCTGCAGTGTCGCCACAATCAAATATTAATTTTTTCCGACTACAGATTTTCTAACCGATTACCATCGTTCCGACAGAGTAACTGGTTAACCGATTAAAAATTACCATCGCTAAATAAAAGCAACAATCTGTAAACAAAACGAATTGGAATATTTCTACTAAAACCAAACTCGTGATCAAATCTCAAACATTATCAGTTCTTGATTAGACCACTAAATATTTCGCAAAATTATATTTTCTGCAAAGGGAAAACATAGAGTCATGATCTTCCAGTAAGTTTTTTACAGTTTTCTGGCACATTTGCTCTGAAAAAAATTTACATTATCAGCAGATTATAATAATAAAATAAAATTATGGTTTATGTTTTAGGGTATGCAAATTTTTCCAGACTGAGTTAAGATGTTCGAAAATATATACTGCCTTAATTCTTCTGATTAGTTACTTTTCTACTTTAAAAACTCTTTTAAAATATTTTCCTATTGAATGAGAAATTGTTGTATGCCGACAAAACTTTACATTTCATTTGGGCGGTGAAAATAATTTCACTTGGGCAGAATATTTATACCCCTGCTCCGAAGAAGAGGGGGTATACTGTTTTAGCCTTGTATGTCTGTCTGTCTGTCTATATGTCCATGTGTCTGTCCGTAACAAATTTTCGTTGCAGTTTTCTCAGCAACTACATGTACTCATCACAGATGCTTGAAATTTTAGCATACTCTTTGCCTAGGTATGCCATATGGTGGGATTCATTTTTGTACAAATCAGATGTCAACTTCCTGTTTATCCGAGCATCTGTCCACACCAAATTTTTGTCGCTGTTTTCTCAGCAACTACTCATTGCTGATGCTTGAAATTTAAGCACACTCTTTGCCTAGTTAAGCCATATGGTGTGATTTATTTTTTTGTACAATCGGATGTCAACTTCCTGTTTATCCGTGCATTTGTCCTTACCAAATTTTCGTCACTGTTTTCTCAGCAATTACTCATTGCTGATGCTTGAAATTTTGGCACACTTTGTGTAGGCATGCCATATGGTGGGATTCATTTTTGTACAAATCAGATGTCAACTTCCTGTTTATCCGAGCATCTGTCTGTACCAAATTTTCGTCGCTGTTTTCTCAGCAACTAATCATTGCTGATGCTTGAAATTTTAGCACACTCTTTGTGTAGGCATGCCATATGGTGGGATTCATTTTTGTACAAATCGGATGTCAACTTCCTGTTTATCCGTGCATTTGTCCGTACCAAATTTTCGTCGCTGTTTTCTCAGCAACTACTCATTGCAGCTGATGCTTGAAATTTTAGCACACTCTTTGTTTAGGTATGTCATATGGTGGGATTCATTTTTTCGGATCCGATGTCAATTTCCTGTTTATCTATGCATCTGTCCATACCAAATTTCCATCACAGTTTTCTCATCAACAACTCAAGCAAGCAGATGCATGAAATTTTAGCACGCTCTTTGTTTAGGCATGCCATGAGAGTGTATATTCACATTAGAGCGGGGGTATTTCTAGTAAGCATTGATTCATATATATATATGCTGACTATATATATATATATATATATATATATATATATATATATATATATATATATATATATATAAAATTTAATTTTGTTTGTATTCTAACCTCTGATTGGTTAATATCCAAAAAGGAACACAAATTATTTCTGTATAACCTGGTTTGGTATGGGGACACCCCCCCCCCCTGACAACCAGCTGAATCATCTGTATCCATACAATCCTCTCATTTCCAGTCCTCGGGATTCATGGAAAATTCCAGATTTAATGAATGTACCAAACAATAATTCGATCTTACCACGTGTAAACAAACAACAAGGCTGCTAGGCCTATGTATCAGTTTTTACCTCCCCTCGCTTCCCATCACTTCCGGTACTTCCGTTACTACGGTTGTATTATTGAGCGGCAAATTTGAACTAATAAAAAGCAACGAAATTTTACACCCATAGTTATTTGATGATTTTAAAATTAAATTATAAGGAATGACTCTAATTCTTGGCCAAATTATTCGCGTATAACCTGGTTTGGGTCAGTTTACGCTGTTTTATAATCCGCTTCGCGGATTATAAAGCGTAAACTGACCCAAACCAGGTTATACGCGAATAATTTGGCCAAGAATTAGAGTCATTCCTAAAATATATATATATATATATATATATATATATATATATATATATATATATATATATATATATATATATATATATATATAAAGCACTAAAAACCAACAACACTGTATATCCTAAGTGTCGGATCTACTAAGTAGATACAAGGTCACGGATGGAAATTTATATAAAGCACTAAAAATGACCAATAATTGTTCAAATCATGACCCCTGGGGGTAAGGTGGGGTCACAGTGGGCGATCAAAGTTTTACATAGGTATATAAGAAAATTAAAAAAAAAAAAAACAAAAAACAAAAAACTATGAAATAAAGCAAACGGTATAAAAACATACTCTAAAAGACGTAAATGACTTTAATTAATAAAGAGAAACGGAAAAATAACACCCGTGTAAAGGGGCTCTTTAGTAGAGTACTTTGAAATTTTATTTCAATCTGAGGTCCGATTTCTGATTAAGAAAATTATTCTACGTCGCTTTTAAGCTGGAGGAGGGGAGGGGGTTGAAAATAAATATGCAAATAAACATTCTTAACTTTACACTATTTTTTAAAAAGAATTTCTATGAAAATTGCACGTGAAAATAAAGCAAAAATCATTTTAAAAATTTTACAGTTCCGACGTACATATATGATAGAAAAGGGAATAATTTGTAGCTAAGCTAAAATTCTATTTGTTTTACCGTAGTTCAGTTACTGTAACTTGACAATCCCGAAATAGAGATATAAACATAAAGTGAATAATTGATATTTAAAAAACAAAATCAGAAATAATGTTCAAATATTTTTATTTAGTGTGTAGATAAACTATTCGCCCTGTAATTATTACATAAAAATATCACATAACAAAAAGGCGAAGGAAAAGCGGACAGGTGATTTCTAAAAGGAAACTTCTGATAATATAAAATGGTCACTTGACAGCAACTCTTCTTGAATCATTTGTTCTTTCCATTGCTTCAGCGACAAATTTTGAAAATTAAAAATATTGAATGCACAACTAGGGGTGGTGATTTTTATTTGAAAAGTTTCATTAAGATTTTGTAAGCCATATACGAGAACACTCGCAAACAAAATTCTTCACTTTTCGTACTTTTCCATGGCAATGGAGGCCATTTTGAAATTGAAAATGTGCACGCACAACTACAGCTGCACGGTGATCATCTTTTCTGTAAATTTTCATCAAGATTGTCCCAGCCATCTGCCAGAACATCCACTGACGAAGTTATTTGTCGTACAATAGCAATATTTTGCCCCGACTTGGTTCGGGGTGACATGAATAATAATAAGAAACAGACTAAAAATAATATGTTCTCTAACTTTTTTGGGGGGAACATACGGGAAAAGTTGAAGTCAAAACTTTTATCTTAAAGTTTTGTTGTTTCAGATATTAAGGCTCACTTTTGCATGTCCTCGTAATAATAAAATTCTAGGGTAGAATTTATCAAAGGATTGGTCACATTTTGTCTCTAAATCATTAGGATGTTTTTATAATTATATTGAGAACATATATTTATGTACAAAATGACATCATGGATATGTTTAATGCATACTAAATCTAAATCTAAGGGAAATATATGAATCTATAACCTGTTCTAAACTATGCATGTATATTCACTATCTAATAAAATGCTAATATTTCCAAATAAACAAAACAGTATGAAATTAAATGCAAACTCTAGACATTCATTTCAAAAGACTTTTCTTTTCATTACTGCAGAAAAACAGTGGATGAATTTACAGAGTTATGTCCATTGTCTGTAGTAATTCCCATTGGTAAATAAATCATGTAAAATTATACATGTACTCTCCGCTCATTAGATTTTCTTAGATTTTTCACTGCTAATATTTTGCACATTTATTTGTTCATTTATAACAAAATTATTTTTTGCAATAAATTTGACACTGGGTTAATTGTCGTTAATTTATTTTTCTTTCCAAAGAGAATTAAATGATATTGGTATTGGTCATACATATTGAATAACGTAAGTAATATATCATAAGCATATTTCCGATGTAAAATACATGTAGTTTAACATTGTTAAATATATGAACATTTCATTAAGTGGAAAACAGCATTTCCCATCAATTAAAATTAAGATAAAGACTCACTTCATATAGGTAAGAACAATTTCGGTATGAAGTATGAAGTTTTTTTTTTCGATGCCTTCAGGGTACATGTCTAGAAACACGTTTAAACTCAAAAGTGAGAATGACCTTTGACATCAATCGCAACTTCTCGGACCTTTCCGACAACGGGAAAACAACCTCGAATGTGTTACATAGGCGTCCATGACATCCTCCTTCTCATAAACATTGAAATAAATGTAGGGAGACCTCTCATTTGTAGAGTATGAAGCGTAAGTTCATTGAATGAGAAGATATTACCTTAAATATACTACAGAAGAGACATTGAACTCTGTCCATTCAATACTTTAATAAATAGGAAGCGAATCCATTTTGTTTAAAATTTAAACATCCGGTTATGTAAATTCATTCGAGGTGTTTTTCCGAGCTTATCGGAAAGGTACGAGAAGATGGTATTGCTTTGACAAAGAACCGAAATCAAGGTCACAGCACAAGAACAATGCAAGACAATTTATTGTGAGGTATAGCAACTCTAGACGCAAGGCCTGATTAAATAACAGGTCAAACGAACTTGTGAAAGTGCAAAATACATATATGAAATGCAGTGTTCCCAGAAATTATTGAGATTTTTTGCGAGTATACATTTATCTAAAGTGTTGGATAACTAACGTACAATATAATTTGGTTTACTATTTTATTTAATGACAATATCCCTTACTTTCTAATGATACATGGATAGCCTCCCATTTATTTGATATACTTCCTGTTGTCTGTTGATCGTTCAAAATTGCTGCTATTGAAAATAGAAAGCCTTTTTAAAGTTATGTATAAGTAAGGAATGTTCAATCTGGTGATGTTTCTGAAACACATATTATTTCATCGTCTACTTTGTATTGTGTCACTGTGGTACAAAATATTAAAAAAAAAAAGAGGAATTCAGTTAAGGAAAAGAGTTTGTAGTTCTAGTAACGTAACATTCACATATCAGAGAAAGCTCGGATATTTGCGCAGTAAGAACACCACCAAGTATAGAAAAATGGGTTTTATTTCCAGCCCTACCAGCTCTTTCCCTCTGCCGAATTCCTTTCCATTATTCAATATTTTGTCCCAAATGAATCGACATTAGACAGTGGAATACTCAGTATTTCAGAAGTATCATTAGTTTTGAAATTCCTTGATAACATTTATAATAAGGTTTCTTTTTTTCCAAAGCACTCATTTTGAACATTAGCAATCGACGAGATGCATACAAAAAAAGTATAAGTTATGCATGAAAACTGCATATAAAATAAGAATGTAGTAGGTTATTGTCCTTTGATAAAAAACTGATTTCAGACTATAAATATTATATTTTTACAATATTTTGAAGAAAAAAAACATTTCACGAAAAAATCTCAATATATTATGGGAACTCTATAACATAAGAAAGAGAGAACGCTTCTCATTTCATTCTTTTGTGGCATAATTAAAACATAAAAAATAAATGAATATTTTCATTTCATTTTATTGGTGTATGCTTACAAAACTAACAGCTGTTGGAATACTGTTAACACTGGACTATCCAAAGGTGTTAGCTGGTTCATTCTGGTCATAATCGTAAACTCTTGAAAACATGGAAAAGGTGACTAGTGGGACACCAAGCCCTTCAGGTGCATTGAGCATTTTGTTGTTGTAGGTCCAATTTCCCGGGGGTGACAACTGAAACCCACCATTACCAAAAAGAAGAATCTCTGGAAATACATAGTCTGTTTGAAATGTGCCTTGAAGTGAAAGATTTGAAAAAAAGAGTGTTTGATTTTTAGACCCTTCTCCGCAAGACGATCGGTTAGCTGTTTTGCACTTGACGATGCTGCAAACTTGAATGTATTATGTACCTTCCTTGGTGTGAAGTCCATCAAAGGCACCGATGGCAAATAACTCCGTGAAATTTTGTCTTGCTGAATAGGAGCCAATGCAACAGAGTCTGTTGTGGCAAACTCGTATTTGGTCGGTGGGTTTCTCCAGTACAACATAGTTGAAGAGATCTCCGAATGTTTCTGCAGGAAAACTTGGAGGTTCCTTAATATTGCGACTTTGTAAAGCATCTGTTGCTTGGTGGTTTTGAGGGACGATATGTTGAGGATGATTGTCTAATCTTTGCAAATCTGCAATTAATAGCTTACTTTCACTTGATACTTTGTTGTTGTATTAGTATGCGAGAGCTCCATTAGGTGAATAGATTCCGATACCCTGGAATCGATACTCTGGAATATGCAAATTTGCTGCAAGATAATTCACTCCAAATCCTGCAGCAACTGCTGAGTGAAGTTCTATGGCAGCAAAAAAAAGGTAAAATGTCCATCCAGCCTGTCGGAAAAACAACGTTTCTTATTCCATGTTCTTTCAATAAGATTTCGGTCGGATTTTTGAACATGATATCAAAACATGTGAAAACGGCAAATGTGTTCCAAAGGGTGTGTGAACAGCTTCCTTGGATGTTGAAGGATCAAACATATATTCATAAAACAAGTTAATTTTGTGATAATTAGCAATCAACGTTCCGCTGGAATCGTAAACAACATCTGTATTATACTGAAAATGTCCATCAGATGGACAAGTCTTTAATGCATTGTGACGACTACGTATACACGGTTGAAAGTCTCCCATGTTTGCCACAAGATAAAGAGAGTTGTTTTTGGCTGGACAACTCAGGAAATGTACCTCAGTGTTCGGATACCGATTGGGATTTGCAAGGATTCCATTCTTCTGTTTTTGGATCGGGAATGAACACCAGATAGGAATGAACAGATTGACGAGTGTGTCCATAGTACGTTATGCCATCTTTCGGAAACGCAATGATTTGAAAATATATACGTACAGGGTGTTTTATAGCATATCTCCCCATCAAAGTTGTCCGTAAAATCTTAAATTTTAATAATATTTTAATAAGTATAAAATTATTCGAAAGAAAAAAAAAAAAGAAAACAATTTTATAGCTTCTTTGAACCGACTTCAATCTCATTCACGGGATAATGAGAACAGTACAATAAAATATTTTCAAAGAGATTAATCAGAATGTATAAAAAATCCGCTTGTCCAGCTGCAGGTCAAATACCTTTTTCTCGGTTGTTTTTACCATGTTGATAGACCTTTTCACAAATTAATTTAATTAAGTGATTTAATTTTGAAGTATGGTATCGCTTTTAGTCTGCGCAATCTAGACAAAGAATGTTATCTCCGAAATATCGAAAGGATACAACTTGTCTTAAAAGTAAGAGTTTAAAAAATATTAGGTTTTCAATATTTTTATGGAAATAATATGTCTTATTTCAAACAACGTAGCACTTCGTTCATTGTATATCATCTGACCGATAATGCATGCCAAGGTTTTCCGATTGAGAAGAGCAAACATGAACGGGGGGATGGGGCATATTTAATTTAAAAATTGCTAGGATCTGTTCGAATTAATTGTGCAACGTTTTTTATTTTTATGCACATTCAAATTAGTTTTAAAAATGGAAGAAAAAAAAATAAAAACATACGCTTAACCTATAAATTCGTATAAATTTACACTTTAAAAATAATTTGTTTTCCGTTAGTTCATTCAAGTTTAAGGACATTTTTTTATGATCGAAATGTACAGTGATTTATTGTCAGTATTTAACAAAAAAAAATGAAATTGTATGCCCCCGTAATCGAAGATTCGGAGGCATATGATTTTTGCTCTGTCCGACCGTCTGTCTGTCTGTTTGTCCGTCAAACTCTTTAATCTTGCCCATAAATTTTGATTGATTGAAGCTATGGCTTTCATTTTTCACGTGTATTCCTTGTGAAAAGTCCTTCTTTTGGTACCAACATATTTGACCTCTTTGCCTTGACCCTGAAGTTTGACCCATTTTGCAAAATTTACCAAACTTTTACCTTTACAATAACTTTTGAACGACCTAGGACCTTCATCCTTCACATGTATATTTTTGTGAATACCTTCCCTTGGAAACAATTTTGAACTTGACCTTTAAGTTTGATCTAAACTTTAACCTTGGCCATAACTTTGGAACGGCTAAGGCTATGGCTTTCATACTTCACAGGTGCATTCCTTTTGACAAGACCTTTCCTTGGATATTCTTGGATATCATTTATTTTGACTCTTTGACTTTGACCTTGGAGGTTAACATATTTTTAAAAAAAAAACTTTAACCTTGCCATACGTTTGAACAGTTCGTACTAGGGCTCACATATCTAAACAGGTATTCCTTGTAACAAGACTACCCATTGGGTACCAACATTTTTATGCCTCGCAATGAATATGGCCGGGGCATATAGTGTTTGTCATGTCTGTCTTCCGTCCTTCCGTCTGTCCTTCCGTCACACTTTGCGTTTAGCTCTGTTCAAAGCTCAGTTTCGAAGAAACTATCCAAGCTTAAGATATTTTTATCAAACTTCATATGCTGATAGATATTGATGAGAGCTATGCAACTGCATCAACATTTTTTTTACCTTTACCTTTCATTTGACCTAGACCTCCCTTTTCTTATATTAGTGTGTAGCTCAGTTTTAATGAAATCATTCAAGATATTTTTATCAAACTTCATATGTTGATACATACTGATGGAGCTTTTCAACTGCATCAATATTTTTTGACTTTGAGCTTTCCTTTGACCTAATTGAACTCACTTTTCTTAAATTAGTGTTTAGCTAAGTTTTAAAGATACCATTTAATACAGTGTTATCAAACTTCATACGTTAATACATACTGATGAGAGCTATTCAACTGCAACAACTTTTTTTGACCTTGACCATTCTTTTGACCTTGACCTCACTTTTCTTAAATTAGTGTCAAACTGCATATGCTGATACATACTGATGTAAGCTATTCAACTGCATCAATATTATTTGACCTTGACCTTTCCTTTGACCTCACTTTTCTCAACATGTGTTTAACTCAGTTTAAAAGAAAACATTCATAATATTTTTATCAAACTTCATATGCTAATATATACTGATGTAACCTTTTCAACTGCATCAACATTTTTTATCATATCAAAATAAATATCGAATCATAACAGCTTGAAAAACTTATTTTTTAAGATAGTCTGATTTTCAGTTTTTGAAAATCAGCAGTTAAGTAATTGAAAATATTCACAAAAATATCTCTAAATTTACAAGGCAATGTGTTTTTACCCATGGTTTCTCTTTTAAGTTCAAAGTCACGGTAGCTCAGTCGGTAGAGCGTAGAGCTCTTGCTTCGTGAGCGGAAGGTCTTGCGTTCGAATCACGGCGGCGACTGACCAAGCGCTCGGCACTTTGAAGTGAAAGTTGCGCGTCTTTCGGATGAAACCTAAAAAACCAACGCCCCGTGTCAGGGTAGGCTTTGGCACCGTAAAGAATCTTCACTGCTCAATATCCCTGAGTGCCGAGTAAAGGTCTAAGTTTTAAGCCCCTAACCGGTATATGGCGACGTCTCTATATGGGTGAAAAATTCTCGATCGGGGCGAAAAACAACATACAATCAATCAATCAATCTTAAAAGTTCATTATTCATCATAATTTACATAATCTCCATTCATTTGTACAAAATCTCATCATACGTATGTAGACATAATCAAGCCTTTCCATTAATTGTACTTTTCTTTTATGTTTCCTTTTAGTTTTGATTACACATGTTACCCAATTGGTACATAAAATTGTATACTTAAGGTATTCAATGTATAACGACCATTTTTTGTATCTAATAAAAGAATGATCCGATTTTTAAATCATGGAAGCATTTTGAAGGTGTTATCGAACAAAAATACTCCACCAAAGGAATTTACCAAATTTTGATTATTATGCAATTAATTGTACCTTGAAGTTAACATTGAAGTATATGGGCAGTGCTTGTGTTATTAAGATATTGTAAAAAGTAATTAAAATTTCGTACAAATCTCTTGGTGAATATATGCATAAACTCTCTCCTTATTATAATATGAAATAAAATAAGTCATTCACCATACATATTTTGAAAAAAATAAAAATTTTCTTCTTTTCATCAAGGATAGATAACTCTTCAAAAACTTTTAAGGTGCAAATTAAAATGACTGGTTTCTTACATGTTATCTGTCATGTGAATTTGGTTCATTTCACTTTCATCATTATCTAGCAATGCATTTTTAACTAGTTTAAGATGATTAAAATTGCCGGCGACAATATGTACCGAGACGAGCCTTATTTTTTCCTGCATATTGGACGACAAAATGTACAGTCAAGCACCAGCACATATTGTCGTCAGCGACAATATGTACAGCCAATGTCGGCATATATTGTCGTCAATATATTGTTTTGACGAATATTTACTTGAGAAAGGAAAGAGAGATTGACAAACACACACACACGCACAGAGGTAGACAGACAGCATAACTTGCAATACTGTAGGGAGAAAACTTTTTGGTCAGTAAATTGTGTCCAAGATTGATGTACATCACTATGTTATGTCAAGATACCTTAATTCTTGAGATATCTGATAAATCAGCCTATTCTTTTTTCTTGTAATATAATACTTGGAGATTGAGTGCATGTATCAGTTTTTTTTTGTTCAGTAGTAATGATTATATGGAAATTATTTTTTGCGTTATTCTTATAATCCTGTGCCGATATAATTATTGTTGGGGTTGACATTTTGTAGATCATCTCAACTGAAAGTTCAAGTGAGGTTTTCTACCGTCTCTCTGTCTGATAATTTTCCAAAACTTTAGCTTAATCTCAAGAAATACTGGGCCAATTGCAACAAAACTTGCCACGAAGCATCCATGGATAAAGGGGATTCAAATTGGTTCAAATGAAGGGCCATGTTCTCTTTCAAGGTAAGTAGTTAAGAATAAGTGAAAATTTAATGACATCTTTTAAAAATCTTTTCAAGAACCACTGTGTCAGAAAAGTTGAAACTCATGTAAAAGCTTCATTATAAAGTGTAGATTTATTTTTTTTTTTCAGAAAGAGTAGGGTGTGGCTACAATAAGTGATCAAAGTTTTTCATAGAATATTTAGAAAAAATACTCTCCATATCTTTTTATCAAGAACTACTGGGTCAGAGGAGATGATACCTATGTTAAAGCTTCATTACATACCGTACATGTTCCATTTTGAGGTGCTGTTACGAAAAAGACCCTTCACTGCTCAATAACCCTGAGTGCCAAGTATAGGTCTAAATTTGAAGCCCTCCAGCGGCAAATGGTGACGTCTACATATTAATGAAAAATTCTCGAGATGGACATTATAACAACAACAAACAACAACAAAACAAAACATGACCTCAGGGGAAGGGTGGGGCCACAATGGGTGATCAAAGTTTTATACATAGGAATATATGTACAGAAAATCTTGAAAAATCTTCTCTATTGTTTAATTTGTAAATACTATCAATTTAGACCACAGGTAAAATTTCATAATTGAATAATTTACTTAACATATACGTACATGTAACACACCTTTACATACAAAGAATCTTTTTATGCTTGTCAAAACAAATTCTGAGCCCCCCCCCCCCCAACACACAAATTACATTCACTAAACTACCAAAAAAAAAAAAAAACCAACAACAACAAAAGAAATCTTTAAGCAACAATATATGTGGGGTGACAATATGTAGAGTGAGGGTGAGGCAAATAATGTCGCCAGCGACAATATGTACATGCGTAACTTTTCAACCGGCGACAATATGTACCGATAGACGACAGTATGTTCAGTGAGGGTACATGTAGGTACATATTGTCGCTGACGACAGTATGTACAAAACGACAATATGTACCGTCACATGCCTTCCGAATGCACAAGATAAACGAAAAACCTGATAAAACCTGATAAACGCAATACAAAACTTGATGAAGGCAGGCCACGATAAACGCAACGTACGATACAACCATAATAAAAAATGCTATAATAACGTATAGTTTACTGTATTATACAAGTTTACTGTAGTATATCAAAGTATACTTACTATGAAATGAAATTGTTATATATTTTCTCCAGATCATAAACAGTATCTTTTTATTGCAAATTCACATATCATTTCCAAAAAATTAGCTAACCATAGTAAATTTTTGTTAGGGGATAAACGGATAACCATATATATATATATATATATATATATATATATATACATATATATAAGCACAAAGAAATTCACTTTTACATGGATGCCCACTTCCGCCCCTACCCGGGGTTGAACTCTTGACCTACGCAATCTGTCTCCTAGCAGTACAGGAACAGCGTGCTAGACCGCTCGGCCATCTAGGCAAGTTAAAAAACTTGCTTTCGATACCGATGGAATTCTCGCGGCGCTGTCCTATACTACACGGTCATTGAGAATGGAAGTGAGATACAGTTATTTAAACATTAGTTTTATTATAGAGGATCGTTACCGATACACATTGTAATGAATTAATTTTATTTATAAAGCACATTTTACAACAACTCTTAAACTAACATAACTGCCCTGAGTGAAGAAATATTAATATAGAAAGCACAAAGAAATTCACTTTTACATGGAAACATAATAAGGGATACTTGTTTTACATTGAAACAAAAAGGAAAAATCATTAAAAATCTTCTCAAGAACTACTGGATCAGAAAAGATGAGACTTATTCAAGTTTTCCTGACAAAGTGTAGATTTTAAATTATTCAAATCATGACCTCAGAGGGTAAGGTGGGCCACAATAAGGGATTAAAGTTTTTCAATGAAATACAGAAGAAAAAAAAACTTCTAAATTTTTTTTCTCACGAACAGCAAGGCCACGATTAGCCATTTTTGTATGGAAGTATTCTGATAATGGATAATGAAAACTGAAATTTGTTCAAATCATGACCACAAGTGGTAGGGTGGGGTAACAATATGTGATCAAAGGCCCCTGAGCCTCTTGTTTGTCATACTTTTCACCAAGTAGAATGTTTTATATGCCGAAAATTGCAACATATCTCGTACAGGAAAAATTTGCCTCAATTGAAAGTAAGCAAAATAATAAGCTTTTAGAATATATTCGGGCCTTAAATATCTGGAATATATCTTTTTAACAATTATATCAAATATTGTTAAATCTATTGCAATATTTGTTAAGAATACTAAACTGCTAACTTAAAGGTGCTTAATTGGACACAGATTTGATGTTAATATTTTCTCAAATGTTCTGTATAATTTCATGACTTATATGTTGCTATAGCATTTCATACTAAAATATAATAAAAATCTTATTTCATCTCGAAGTTATTGAAACTTCAAATTTCTAAACGCGTTTGATTGACACATCCTTGCACTTTCACAAATTTTAATTTTATTCTTAATACTTAAGAAAAGTGGCAATTTTGTTGTGTATTAATGAAAAATATTAAAACTATAATCCAGAAAATTCAGAGTAGAAATGTTCGAAAGCAAACCCCACTCACAGTATTGTCAGTCCGTGCTCAGTGGTGTGTGCAGACTTTAACAATTGAACACACCCGGGAATCGTAAACATTAACAATAACAGAGCTCGTGCCCTGTTTACAAAAACAGTTTACGTTTCACGGGTGTATTCAATTCGTTAAACTCTGTACACAACACTGAGCACGGGCTGACGATATTAGTGAGGGGGTTTGCTTTCGCATATTTCTACTCTGAATTTTCTGGATTACAGATGTAAGGACTAATGACCCTCTGCTCCATATTTCACGAAAATTTTTTAAACTTCCCAACATTGATTTTCATCAAGAGCTATAGCATCAAAATCAAAATGAAAAAAAGGATGAGGTATGAAGCGCTGCTTATTTTTTCAGAAATGATTTTTATATCAGATCATAATATGAAGAAATTTTAACACAGAGATTAGGAAGAGTAATAATTTATTATCAGAACATAAAATTAGAAATATGCGGTGTATATGAAAATAATATTTAGTGTCATACCTACTAAATTCATATTAGAAATCATAATGAAGCGCTATTTCCTAAGTCAGAATATCACAATGTTATATGTGGTTGTAAGAAACGAATACATCTGTTAGCAAGAGTTATCTTTCTTATAAATATTTTTTCATTGGAAAAAAAAATGCAATACTAATAAAAATTCTACATTTGGTGCTTGATACATTAAAACATTTTTAAAATGATCGTTAAAAAGATAGAACTTATTCAATTTTTAAGGGTTTTAAAACTGTATTTAAATGTTTTTTTGTCAAACATAATAAAACGATTTGAAAAGTACAGTCAAAGGAAATATAAGGTAATGTTTCCAGCATATGCTACATTTGATCGAATTGACTGCTCAAAGGCCTTGATAATTAAACTCTGATAAAGTAAACTATGAGAAATACTAGGATATTTTACTTGGAAAGTTATCTCTATTATCAGAGGGTCGGTCCTTCTTAAATATTAAGGATAAAGATAAAATTTGTGAAAGTGCAAGAATGTGTTAATTAAACGCGTCCAGGAATTCGTAGTTCAAATAATTTCCAGATAAAATAAGTTTTTAATTATATTTTCGTGTGAAATGCTATTGCAATATATAAGTCGAGATATTAAACAGAAAATTTGAGAAAATATTAACTTCAAATCTGTGTCTAAGCACCTTTAATTTAAGAAAGAAGTCTGTCTGGCGTGGAGGTTATAATGTCTTGTCATCAAGCCAATACCGTGATCGAGTGTAGCCCTTGTTATCAGAGGTTCATTCTCTTTGTATAAAAGGCACAGTTTCAGGAAATACATTATTTACACAATGCTCCTTGCAGTAACGTTATTGCTGACGTCGTTAGTTCAGAAAAACACAGGCTTTAATGATCATACATTCCGCGGCGCTGTATTCGAATATGCACCGTCCGTTCTAAATCGAACTAAAGTTGTTTCGCGTGCTGAGGCCCTCAAATATATGAGAGGTAATTTACTAAAATACAAAGAAATTGCCGAGGAAGCGTCTCGTAAGGTAAATGTCAAGTAGATGATAATAAATGCTCTCTCTAATATATACAATAAAACACGCTTTTAACGAAGTACCAGGGACGGATAATTTTGTTTCGTTGTAAGTGTAATTCGTTATATCTGTTAGGTTTACAATAAATTTTAAAGTCAAGGAGAACGAAAATGATTGGGCTATAAGCGTTAATTCATATATTTAGTTCTGTTAGGTTTACAATAAATTTTAAAGTCAAGGAAAACGAATCCCAGATAGCATGACTACGTCGGCCCAACGTTGGCTAATGGTTGGCCGATGGTTGGCGTTGGGTAAACAACGTCGGCTCGACGTTGGGCCAATATCAACATAACACTTATTTACTTGGAAGCCGAGGTTGGTTGGGGACACAACGTTGGCCCAACGTCCGACCACTGTTGTTAGCTTGTCACCACTAAGTTGACGGAGTTTGTTGGGAGTACAACATTGGCCCAACATTGGGCCAACATTGTGAATTACGTCCCAGCTTATTTTGATACATTTTGTTGGGTAGACAACGTTGAACCAACATTGGGGTGAAGTCAGAAATCAGGCTAGGGAGCACGTGAAGTGTTTGTTATAAAATCAGACAAAGAGAGAGTGAAAGAAAATGATAAAAAAAAATAGTTAATTAAATGTATTTAATGTTACACATACCGTGTGTTCTTCTTAAACATGCATGCATGGTGATGTATCAAGTTAGTTATTGTAAAATATGTGTAAATCTTTAAACACTACAATGAATAAAATGTTTTCGAGAATAGCATAAAAATGTATTCATTTATGCATAAATCTAAATTAACTTGCATATAAAAAAAAGAAAAAAAATAAAAAAATAAGACGAACACACTATATAAAGACTTCCATTACATAATTTATCTAAAGTGTTGGATTTAGGGAGCATATTCCAAGATAAGAGCACATTTTCTGACCAAGCAATTAAGACAGGGTTTTTCACATCGTGTGACTGGCCAGTGGTAATCGTGATTATCTGATAGGACGGGATTGTCAAATCTGGATCTTTTTAGCACGTTCAACATTTTAATCACGGAAGTTTCCTACAGAAGAACGTTGAATGTGTTATGTAAAAAAGAAAGCTTTGAAATGTGTGTTCTTCATTGTGGATTTTAACAGCTGTGTCCATGCAGACATTTCACATATACAGAAATGTAAGTACCATTTACCTCAAATTATTTCAAATTTTAATGCACAAAATGCAACGCTTATTTATCTAAACATGCTAAATGCAATCTTTATCTTTTTTCTAAGCTTGCCTAAGTTTTATGTAACTAGTTCAGTTGCTAATCACTGTGCCTTTTCTGCATGATGTATAAATCATAAAATAAAACATATCATAGTTAACCAATAAAATCTAATTTGTACACGGTTAACAGCTTTTAAAGATGGTAAATTAATTAAGTGCACCAATTGTGACTGTAACAAAGGAAAATATATAATAACGTCCACATTCCAACTACATTTAGATTCATAAATTTTATTTTTTTGATTGTCTTTGAAAGTTTGGCTGGGACAGTTTCATAATCATGTAGACATTTCATACAAGAGGCCCAAGGGCCTTAACGGTCACCTGAGTACAACAATTTAGAGGATCCATTAACTAATAAATGAAGCTTTGTTGCTCAATAGCAAGGAAAACAGTATGATGAAGATCAACAAAATAACTGTTCTAGTATTTTTCTATCTGTCCCCCATTTTTTTCTATCTGTCCCCCATTTAACACTATTACCATGCAGACTTTTAACAAAATGTCTATATTATTACATCTCACATTGGCCTCACTTGGCCTTTGAAGAACATTTAAAAAGATAAGTTATTTTTGTTTCATTTTTATTCATCTATTATTTCCAAGTCTACCTGATTATTAAAACTATGAAAGTACTTTTTGTATTATACAATAAATGTTATTGCATAATTCTCTTATTTTATTAACCTTTCAAATACATTATTTACAGTGATTAATTATCAAAGGTGAATGACAAAGGGGAATAGCTTCACTCAGTAGAATACAAATTAATAGAGCCCTAGCCATTACCAGAACACTTGACTAAATGGTCAAGATGTTTAAGATTCTGGTAAAAATACTTTGCTTATTAAAACTATTACTCTGTTTGCTTCCAATATGTCCAGGAGCAGAGGAGATTTTCAAAGAAATAATGCATTTTCACTATTTAACACAGCCCTACCCTAACACCAGAACCCATGACCTAGGGTCATGAAAATTTACAAATTTGGAAGAGGTACCCTCATCATCATAACTATGCAATTAGTTGAAGATTTTCAAAGAATTCACACACTTTCACTATATAATCAAATAGAGCCCCCCCCCCCCTCTGAGAAACAACAGAACCCCTGGGACCACAAGTTTTAAAAAATTTGTAAAAGCATCCTTGCTCATCATAACTATACACTTGTTTCTTTGCTTTATAACCAAGAGTAGAAAAAATATTTTGAAAGAAATTATGAATTTTCACTACATATGTATCTAATCAATAGAGCCCCCCCTTTAACCAGAACCCCTGATCCAGGGGCCATGAAATTCACAATTTTGGAAGAGGCAGCCATACTCATCATAACTATGTACTTAGTTAGTATATTTCATACCCAGGAGCAGAGAAGAAGATTCTCAAGATTTAATGCACTTTCACTATATAATCAATAGAGCCCTGCCCTAACACCAGAACCCCTGACCCAGGGGCCATGAAATTCACAATTTTGGAAGAGGCAGCTATGCTCATCATAACTATGTACTTGGTAAGTTTATTTCATACCCAGGATCAGAGAAGAAGATTTTCAAAGAAATAATGCATTTTCACCATATAATCAAAAGAGCCCCCCCCCCCTAACACCAGAACCCCTGACCCAGGGGCCATGAAATTCACAATTTCGGAAGAGGCAGCCATGCTTAGTATAACTATGTACTTGGTTAGTTTATTTCATATCCAGGAGCAGAGAAGAAGATTTCAAAGATTTAATGCATTTTCACTACATAATCAATAGAGCCCCGCCCTAACACCAGAAAACCTGACCCTTGGGCCTTGAAATTCACAATTTCGGTAGAGGCACTCTTGCTCATCATAACTATGTACTTAGTTAGTTTATTTCATGCCCAGAGGCAGAGAAGAAGATTTTCAAAGATTTAATGCATTTTCTTAATATAATCAATAGAGCCCCCCTTACACCAGAACCCCTGACCTGGGGCCATGAAATTCACAATTTTGGTAGAGGCACTCTTGCTCATCATAACTATGTACTTAGTTAGTTTATTTCATACCCAGGAGCAGAGAAGAAATAATGCATTTTCACTATATGATGTATAAAGCCCCACCCTAGCACCACAACCCCTGACCCTGGGACCATGAATTTCACAATTTTGGTTGAGGCCTCAATCCTTATTACAATCATGCCAACAGTTTGACTGCTTGATGTCCAGGAGTAAAGAAGAAGATTTTTAAAGATTGCATTAATTTTGGTGGTTTTAGCCCCACCCCTCAGGCCCCAGGGGGGCAGGGACCATGAAATTCACAATTTTTGTTCCCCTTCACCCATAGGTGCTATATGCCAAATTGGTTGAAATTGGTTGAGCGGTTTCAGAGAAGAAGCTAAAAATATTCAAATGTTAACGCACTGACGCACGACGAACGACGAACGCCGACGGACAAAAACGGATAGCAATAGGTCACCTGAGTGACTCAGGTGACCTGAAAATTCTGTCATATTTTCTACCACATGTTAAGAAGAGAAATCAACGAGTTGTTACTTGGTGCTTTAATGAAAAAAAAATCTTTTCTTTATAGATTAAAATTCTCATTCTATTTAATTGGTGGAAAGAGGAGGGTATTTGCTGCCCTGTTCTCTAACAAAATTGCAAGGAATTCCATTGGATGGGCAGATGAGGAAAACCGGCTTTTTCAAAGATGATGGGGATTTAAAAAGTAAGTAATAAAAATACGTGCTCAGTCCCCCCCCCCCCCCCCCCCCCCGAAGAAAAATGCTATAGTCGTACATTGCGGCTAAATGCAGAAAAAAAAATAATATTACTAATTTAAAAAAAGAAAAGAGACATCCAAAAATAATGAAAATATCCATTATATTATTACTTTCTGATGCAAGGAATAAATTACTATGAAATTGTATAAATTACAACTTTACTTTAGTTATCAGCATTCCTCTTTATTTTGAGATTTGCTAAATGTATTTAACTTTTTTTTAAAGGAGCTGTTCGAACTAACCGCTTGTGTTGCGAATGAATTCCTATGGAAATTAGCATGAAGGAAGAATGAGAACAGACAGAGAAAGAAAGAAGGAAATGCGTTCAAAAATGCAACAGAGGACAATGATTGGTTATTAATCCGTTAACAAGCGAATTTGCGAAAAAAGTGTATATAGTATCAATGAGTGGAAAAGTTTAGAAATTTATTTTAGATAAAAATTTTAATCTTAAAAAGGACAAAATTATTTATTGTTTTAATTATATTCAAAATTATATTCAAAATACATTTGTTATTTTATACTTTCATTTGCTTCCCTTGTGTAGAAATAATAAATTCCATCACTTATAATTTATTTTGTTCTGATAAAATATAAGAAGTTTAAGGAGACTGATATTAGTTTGTATGTGTTTTAGCTAACTTGTATTTCTAAGTAGGAATGGAGGTAGATTTTTTTCCCGATTGTAGAGACGATCGGATTAGTTCATATGCAGATTTGTAACAATTAAATGTGCGTATAACTACACATTAGGCCATTGTTGGTCCAATATATCAGGCCAACCTTGGGCCGATGAGCAAACTGACATTGGACCAACGTCATTTGCCAACATTGGCCCAATGTAATTGATGACGTTGGCCCAATATTGGCCCAATGCCGCATTCATTGGGCCAATGTTGGTTCAATGTTGGACCAATATCTGTAGAATCACACTTTACATTGGGCCAACGTTGGCCCAACATATCGTGCCAACATTGGGCCGATGAGCAAAATTACATTGGGCCAATGTCATTTGCCAACATTGGCCCAATGTAACAGATGACGTTGGCCCAATGTTAGCTTGCTGTCTGGGAAAATGATTAGGCTATATGCGTAAATTCATATTAAGTTCGCTACAAGCGTGTTTTACTCTCTCTCTCTCTCTCTCTCTCTCTCTCTCTCTATATATATATATATATAATGTATGTATTTGTTTTAGCTCGTTGACATCATTGTATTTCCGGAAGACGGTATAACACATTATTGGCACACTCGTCAATCTGCACGATCTTATTTGGAGTTTATTCCTGATCCAAAAAAAGAAAAATGGAATTCTTGCAACGATCCCCATCGGTATCCAAACACTGAGGTACAACATTTCCTGAGTTGTCTAGCCAAAAACAACTCTCTTTACCTAGTTGCAAACATTGGGGACGTTCAACCCTGTAATCATAATAGTACGTCAAAGACGTGTCCATCGGACGGACATTTTCAGTATAATACAGATGTTGTTTACGATGGCAACGGGATGTTGATTGCTAAATATCACAAAATTAATTTATTTCATGAACATATGTATGATCCTTCAACCTCCAAGGAAGTTGTTCATTTTCAAACACCATTTGGAACATTTGCTGTTTTCACATGTTTTGATGTCATGTTCAGAAATCCGACCGAAATCTTATTAAGAGAACAAGGTATAAGAAACGTAGTTTTTCCGACAGGCTGGATGGACGTTTTACCTTTCCTTGCTGCCATAGAATTCCACTCGGCCGTTGCTGCAGGATTTGGAGTAAATTATCTTGCAGCAAATTTGCATATTCCAGAGTATCGATTCCAGGGAAGTGGGATCTATTCACCAAACGGAGCTCTCGCATACTATTACAACAGTACAGTATCAAGCAAGGGTAAACTACTGATTGCAGATGTACCAATATTAGATAATCATCCTCCATATCTTCCAAACCAGAATCGTCCTGTGCCAAACGGTATGATGGATCACAACATAAGAAATCCACCAAGTTTTCGAGCAGTCACAAACAGGGATTTCTACAACTACGTTGCACTTGACAAAGCAACTGACCATGTTCGAGTTTGTCACAATAAACTTTGCTGTATTGCCTACTACACTACTACAAAAAATTTCACGGAGTTGTTTGCTCTTGCTGCTTATGATGGTTTACATTCCTCGTACTATATCCAAGTCTGTGGCATTGTGAAATGCAAAACATATAACCGGTCGTCATGTGGAGAAGGATCTAAAACATCAACCACGTTCTTTTCTCATCTTTCGATTCAAGGAACATTTACAACGGACTTTGTCTTCCCAGAGATTCTTCTTTATGGAAATGGCAGTTTCCAGTTGTCACCTCCGGGAAATTGGTCATACAATAGTAAGATGCTCCAAGCACCGAAAGGGTTTGATAAACCTCTTGTTACCTTTTCCATGTTTTCTAGAGATTACAGTCGTGACCGTATCCGAACCGTTGATATCCTCGGATAACTTGCAATGAAACTTATGATTGCATGAAACAAAGTAATTATATGAAACTAAACGCTGTAGAATTATAACGAGCAATAAAGCCCCGAAGATGCATATTTAGGACGGTTCTGTACTAACCAATATTCTCATACAACAATAAAAAAAAAAGAAATAATTCTGAAAGAGGGAATTAAGCTCATGGCTTTAGATTTTTCATTTCATCGCTAATAAACATTACAATAACTGCTATCATTAGTTTTCATTATCTCACCAAGAGTTTTATGTCACCTGAGTCACTCAGATGATCTATTGCTATCTGTTTTTATCCGTCGTCGTCCGTCGTGCGTCGGTCGTAAACTTTTGAACATTTTCAGCTTCTTCTCTTGAACCGTAAACCAATTTCAATCAATTTTGGCATATAGCATCAGGTGGTAAAGGGGTACATGGACAACAATTATGAATTTCATTGTCCCTGCCCCGTTGGGGCCTGGGGAGGGGGCTAAAACCATTAAAATGAGTGCTATCTTTAAAAATCTTTTCTTTACTCCTGGACATCAAGCAGTGAAGGTGTTGGCATGATTGTAATAAGCATTGAACCATCTACCAAATTTGTGAAATTCATTGCCCCAGGGTCAAGGGTTCTGAAGTTAGGGCGGGGCTCTAATGATATATAGTGAAAATGCATAAATTCTTTAAAACTCATCTTCTCTTCTCATGCATATGGAAAATCTAATAGTGCATGATTATGATGAGCAAGGGTGTCTTCCAAAATTGTGAAATTTGTTGCCCCAGGGTCAGGGGTTCTGGAGTTAGGGCGAGTCTCTAATGATCATATAGAGAAAATGCTTAAATTCTGTAAAATTCTTCTATCCCCCTGTATATTTAGGAGATAAATCAGATGCAAATGTGCTTCTTCCAAAATTTGTGGCCCCAGGGCCAGGTGCTCTGGCGTTAGGGTGGGGCTTTAATGATCATATAGTGAAAATGCATGAGTTATTTAAAACTCTTTTTCTCTCCCCGTGCATATTTAGCAGATAAACTAGGTGTCTGGTTATGATGAGCAAGAATGCCTCTTCCAAAATTGTGAAATTTGGGGTCTGAGAGTCAAGGGTTCTGGCGTTAGGGCGGGGATCTAATGATCGTATAGTGAAAACGCATAAATTCTTTAAAACTCTTCTCCTCTTTCCCTGTATATTAAGAAGAAAAACTAGGCGCCTGGTTATGATGAGCAAGGGTACTACTTCCAAAATTGTGAAATTGTGGACCCAGAGGTCAGGGGTTCTGGAGTTAAGGGGGGTACTCTAATGATCATATAGTGAAAATGCATAAATTCTTTAAAGATCTTCTACTCTCCCCTTGTACGAGGGTTGTCCGGTAAAATCGTGGACAAAGCATTTTTATCGAAAAATAATGGGTGCACCTAGCTGAAATTTTCAACAACTGTTTAGTTATCATATTTAAGTGCATCTTAATTTTTTGATAAAATATAGACAAAATTAAAGATGTTATTATGCTTGAATGTGCACAGCATACGACGCACGATAAAAAACCTGGGTTTCAGTGGAGAATACACAAGTATTATTTCAAAATAAAAGTATTAAATAGAAAAGGTTGGGGTAAAAATTGTTCTATTTTTAATCCACTATCTACTATGTCGTTCTTTTGAAAATATCAAGACTTTGCTTAATCTTTGGCAGTTTTCCGAGCATTTGAAATGAGAAAGTGGTAAAAACAACACGCGAAAAATGGCGACATTTGATGGCGTTACGGCGCACCGGAGAGCAGTTAAGCTTGATTTAGATGTAGAAATGACGCCCTAAGAGACTTTAAATGACTTCAGAAGAAAAATATATATCTTTAGTATACAAGTGAAATGGGAGTTTTCTAAGCGGAAGCTTTTTGATCGAGTCCCTGAGTAAAACAAAACATACGGAAACATACTGGCAATAGCGAAAGACGCTGTCACTGTAGACCATCGATATAAGATACCCTATTTAGTTGAATGATAGTGAGAGTACTGTCCATAACTTACTAATAAATCTTCAGAAGGTCCCATGTGTGTGCGAGATTGGTTCCTCGACTGTTTTTGATGGAATAAAGGGAAATTCAAGTACGTGCATCAATGAAATTCCCGAATTTAAGTGAGGCTTATCCAAATTTTTTTTAGCACAAAGGAAAAGTGACGCTGTTTTAGACACTTTGACCTTATCAACCATGCCCGTAAGGTGATACCATACATAACATAAAATCTCATATTTTGTTTATTTGAGTATATATCTATTTGAAATTTTCTATGTATATTGATGAAAAATATACTAAAAAGTAGTGAAAATTTTAGAACGCAGTGATGATAATTTTTCACTCTAGACAACTTGTCCACGATTTTACCGGACAACCCTTGTATATTTAGTAGATCAATCAAATGCATGGTTATAATGAGCAGATGTGCCTCATCCAAATTTGTGAAATTTGTGGCCCGAGAGTTAGGGGTTCTGGAGTTAGGACGGGGTTCTAATGATCATATAATGAAAATGTATAAATCTTCCTCTCTGCTCCTGGGTATTAAGCAAACAATCAAACTAAGTGTATAGTTATGATGAGGAAATGTGCCTTTTCCAAAATTGAGAGAACAAGAGAGACCAATATGAGAAGGAATACAATTGGTATTCTAATATTGATGAAGCACTTTTGTTTTGTTTAATTAGAATGGTGATAGTGACAAATGGGGGCAGGTACAGACAAGTAAATAGATTCGCTTTGACATTTGTTACTGAGTAATAGACTAATTATTTCGAAATTCTTAACACTAATAAGAACACTTTATTAAAGGTTGATAACCTCAGCTTTTGAATTTTTCTTATGCAAGACACTTCATAAATGTACCTTGTAGAATTTGGAAGAATAATACAACTCATATTGGCGGAACTGTCATGGCTTTTTATTACAAATTACATTCACAGTTAACATGCCACTCGCATGTTCATGCCCTATGCGCCGATCTTACCACTTGTAAGCTTTTGGCAGCATAGCATTCACAAATATTAAACAAACCATATCAGAGCTGGGGGACCTGGAGACAACAGTATCCCTCAGCAAATGGTTACTTGTCAAAATTGCGCTAACACAAAACAGTCAGGATTATCACATTCACAGCGAAGTCCACAGTATTCTTCATCAGTATATAAGCCATGACGATTTCTGAAATTGAAAGAAAGCACACAGCAGAAAAGGAACCAAAAACATTTATTTAATAAATTTAAAAACTCAAACCAACCATAATATTTAAGGGAGGGAAGGGAGGGGATTTCGTCTGCTCTGAACAAGATGGGGAGTTGAAAAGACCTAGCGCATGCTCATTAATGCTGATGTATTATTAACCATAGAATCGTCATGATAGGACCATATAATTCCGGAAAACGGGTTGCTCTTTGTAAGCAATACGTAATTTCAAAATAGAAAGCAATAAGCGTCATTCTCAATAACTGTATTTATCTTTTAGGGATAAATCTGATTATTTCGAAATTCCTAACACTAATAAGAACACTTTATTAAAGGTTGATAACCTCAGCTTTTGAATTTTTCTTATGCAAGACACTTCATAAATGTACCTTGTAGAATTTGGAAGAATAATACAACTCATATTGGCGGAACTGTCATGGCTTTTTATTACAAATTACATTCACAGTTAACATGCCACTCGCATGTTCATGCCCTATGCGCCGATCTTACCACTTGTAAGCTTTTGGCAGCATAGCATTCACAAATATTAAACAAACCATATCAGAGCTGGGGGACCTGGAGACAACAGTATCCCTCAGCAAATGGTTACTTGTCAAAATTGCGCCAATTGGATTTCAAGCATAATGAAATCCAACCGCCATCAAAGCGGCTGAATTTTGACCACAGGTAAAATATACCATTCACAAATTACACACAAATTATTTCATAACATCTTCATAAAGCCACAACAGTTCCAATTCCAAAATTATGCACTGTTCACTTTGATGGATAAACAAAACCATTACCAGAGCAAAATTGCCTAAGAGCAGCCTGCATTGTTGACAAAAAGACATAATTACCTAAGGGAGATAAGTGAACTCCATCATTAAGAAAGAGTTTACTTTGAACAATACTGATGTCAGGGTACTTAATTGAAGCACCACCTGACTTTAAAACAAAGCTAGCAATAGAACTATTAATCCTAGATCTTGATTTCTCTGCAGCAACATTTGAAATTGAATGACGCCAATATACCCTGGGCAAAATATGTGACCAGACAATGCATGTCAAAGGCATAACCAAACTCAACTTGTTGATAACAGTTTTCATAAATTTTTGTTGTCTTCGTAATGGGTTATTAAGTTTGGCAATGTCATTACCACCTACATGGATAACAAGAAACCTCGGATGTGGCTTTGTAGAGGACAGGTCAGAAATGACCTCAGAGAATTTGGCAAAACTCAACCCTGGTATTCCCTTCCATAACACCTTTACCCCTGGTAAAGAAAGGTCTGTGCCAAATTCCGGAGAACTCAAAGAAAATTGTTCTGCTCTTTTAATAAGGGATGATCCCACAATCCAGATTGAATCTACAAGATTTATGAACAATACATAAGCAATGATTACAATCTACATAATTATGCACTTGAAAACAGCAATCAAATGAATCCAACTCCAATTATAATTTTGATATCAGGTTAACAACAATATGACAATGATGTAACCATCATAATAACATTATTTGCATCTAAAATGTAATCAACTTAGGTCTGAGATAATGCTTATATGCATCTGACACCCATCTTCCCTTTCTTTGAATTTCTTGTTCAGATATGCCCGACAAATACATGTGAGTAGCAGCTCCTATTCTAAAAGAGTGCGTTTTGAAAGTTTTTGTTTCAATACCTAAAAATCTCAATGCTTTGTGTAATACACTTGAAAACTGGTATGCCGATAATGGTGTACCATTGATATGACAAAATAGAGGGCCATCCACCAGAGATCTGAATTGCAAGAGAGTTTCTAACAAATTAAAACACACTGTTGACTCTACTGATTTGCTGATAGTAATGACTAAACCTTTTCCACTCTGATCTGTTTTAGAAAAACGCAACTTTAATTTGATATTTTCATTACTTAACTGTAAATCTGAAAGGTGAAGTACATTTCTTCGACTCTTATTTGATGCTACTGCCATTTCACTTATTCTAAGAAGACCAAAAAATGCAGTTGCAAATGTAGACCCAAATAAGAAGTGCTCATATTTTGAATGTGTAACCATAGGTAAAACATCCAAAATTTTTAGTAAAAGCTGATATGTTACAGGACTTCTGATGTCCTTTGTAGGCTTAGATCTTCTTAAACCTGTTAACATTTTTTGCACAATGAAAGATTTGACTGGATTGTCCAATCCGTGCACTTGCAAACTGTGACTCAGGGCTGATAAATATACATTAGCTGTAGAATGAGAAAGATTTTTTGATGCTAGAAAAGCCACAAAATTGATTACATGATCTACTGGAGGTGGCCAAGATAGAGGCAAATTAAATTGTAATCTGAAGTCATTAAATACAACCATGGCTTTGTCATATGCAATTTTTGTGTTGTTGGAGAGGCTAGCTTCTATTAAATGATTGACATGCCCTTCAAAAGGTTCCAAAATTGAATAGGTACTTGATAAGGATGGCAATCTGCCCATGGTGCTAACTGCCTGAATCTGTTCCACTGCAATCGAGAAATTGAATCTGCTATCTCATTTATACAACCTCTTACATGAACTGCTTTAAACTGAATATTAAACTTCAAAGAAAGCAATACTAATTCTCTCATCAAAATCATTACCCTTGTATTCTTAGATGTTTTCCGATTCAAGATTTCAACCAAAGCTATATTGTCAACATGCAAAATTAATTTCTTATTTTGTAATTTGTCTGACCACAAGTAAAATCCTAAAACTATAGGAACAAACTCTAAAAAAGTGATGTCTTTTCTTATATCAACATTCCACTCCTGTGGCCAACAGAGATAAGACCAGGAAGTACCAAAAACCACACCACAACCCACTGAACCTGAGCTATCTGAATAAAATTGTACATTTTTGTCAGATTCCCATTCCAATTCTGGAAATTTTGTTGTTCCATTAAATTCATCAAGAAATGTTAACCACATTTGGAGGTCACTATGTATTTCTTTGGAAAGTCGTACAAAGTGATGTGGCTTAGAAACACCAGACATTAAACCATATAAGCGGCATGTAAATGCTCTACCTGCTGGCAAGGCCTTTGTAATAAAAGCTAATGAGCCAGCTAAAGACTGAAGCTGCCTTAATGTAATCTTAGATTTCCCTTGAATTTCAAGTATTTCTTTTTGTAAAGATTCTACTTTATCCTTTGGAATGAAAATTGACTGATTAACTGAGTCTATACCTAAACCTAAGAACACTATATATGTTGTTGGACCTTCAGTTTTTTCCTCTGAAAGAGGAACACCTAATCTTTTACAGATATTTTGAAAAGAATCCATCATATATTTACAATTGTTTGTTCCATGAGCTCCAGCAAATAAAAAATCATCTAAGTAATGAACAATATTTTTCAAGTTGGTGTTATACTCTACCACCCATTGTAAAAAACTGGAAAAATTTTTAAGCAAAGCACACGATATGGCACAACCCATAGGTAAACATTTGTCTACATAATATTTATCAAGAAACTTAAAACCAAGCAGACTAAAATCTTCGGGTCTAATTGGTAACAACCTAAATGCATTTGAAATATCCATTTTCCCTAATTGTGCATTTGTCCCCAGTTTTTGTACCATGCTAACAGCTTGATCAAAAGATGAATAATTAACTGAACAAATTTCAGGATTAATGAATTCGTTAATACTCTTTCCATGTGGAGCAGATAAATTGGTGATTAACCTCCAGCCACCCTGTTTTTTAGGTAAAACTCCTATTGGGCTGCAATGAAAATTTTGAAATGGGGGGGCATCAAATGGACCCATTATGCGACCTAGGTCAATTTCTTTGTTCAGTTTAGCTAACAATTCATCTTTATGCTCTAATGCTGAAACCATATTTTTACAAGATACTGGATCCCGCGGACCCTCATAGTTCAATGAGAAACCAAATGTAAACCCATGTAAAAGTTGATTTGCCTCAGTTTTTTCTGGATAATCTTGTAACAAAATGTTTAAAGTGGTTACATTGATCGGTGTAAAACCTAGATCCCAAAGGCATGGATCTTTATTGCCGAAATGGCCTTGAAAATCTTGATTGGGTCACATTGGGATTGATGTTTTGACGACCGACATTGTGAGTAGCCCCTTTTGATGTACTATGGCTGGTTTGATTACTGTAACAGTTGATGGAGGGATGGTTTTTGCCGCACTTAAGACAAGAGTGTGAAAATCTACAATCTTTTTTAAGACATGAACCCTTCAAGTTGAAATCATAACAACGCTTGTGCTGGTGCAAATTAGAAGTAGGCTTGCGTTCAGCGACTGCTGCCTGACCCATGTAAATCAACCATAATTCTGCATCAATGTTTTCCCAACTGATCATACTATTTTTTGAGCGCCTAAGTCTAAACTGAATGTCATAATCCCTCCACCCTAGTGTAGTAGACCGAGAAGCCCCTAGCCTTATTGAACTGATATACTTTATTATGCCCTGAATGTGCTGTGGAAACTTTTTTAAGTAGATGGCAGCATAAATCAAAAAGGAATCAGTCCATTCCGAAATGTTTGCAATTTTTCTATCCTTAGATTTATTTTTTATTTTAATTTCTCCATCTTCAAACACAAGCAGTTGCTGAATTTCAGCAGCTGGATCTAAATGCAATAACCTAGCAAGATCTATATACTCATTATTCCAAATTTTTTCCTGTGTTGTCAATGGTATATTAGCCCCAAGATCTGATGTAATACTGACTAGGGGATTAACATGCATACCTGGCTGATACACAACATTTTTTGTTGCTGTAGTCATAGAGGTGTCTTGAAGCAGAGGCTGCACATCTGGAATATTTTGAGATGCGGCAACACTAAAGGTCTGTTGCAGCTGAGGCTGGTCACCTGTGATGTTCACTGGCGGTGTGGCATTCACGGGACTGACCTCGGATGTGTCTTGTAGGCCACAGGTAGGAGCATAAATCACTTGGCTACCACTTCCCGCATGCTGTATTTGTGAGGACTCTTGTGTTGGTTGCACCGGGCGCGCCGAGGGGCCGGAAGCACGTGCAGGGCGTCTGGCATAAGGCGATTTTGTCTTGGATCTCCTTGTAGATCCCACTCTCAACAATCCAGTGCTCATTTTCTTGCAAATAATGAATAAAACCGTCAAAGATTTTCTTACTCCCAATTATTAATATTCCAACATGTGTTCTATTTAATCAAGCAATGAAAATAAAATTCTGTTGTTTTACATTACTATTTTCTAACAAATAAGTCAATAAATTTTAAACAAATTCCTTAAATATGAATTAATATGTTCGTCTTATGCGATTTTCATACTTAAATTTCTTCGATTGATACAATACTTAACCGATGATACTTGATTTATTTTTGAACACCGATGATTTCGTCTGCTCTGAACAAGATGGGGAGTTGAAAAGACCTAGCGCATGCTCATTAATGCTGATGTATTATTAACCATAGAATCGTCATGATAGGACCATATAATTCCGGAAAACGGGTTGCTCTTTGTAAGCAATACGTAATTTCAAAATAGAAAGCAATAAGCGTCATTCTCAATAACTGTATTTATCTTTTAGGGATAAATCTGATTATTTTGTTGCTCCCTGATCATCTGATTTTTCTTGCTTTTGGGGAACATATCCTTGATCATCTGTTAGTTTATTTTTGTTTTAGTTCATTCTTCTGTGGATTAGACCTTTACAATCAATGTTGAATTATACTCAGATTAAGGTCCTTGGGCCTCTTGTTTCACTCATATGAGACGTTACCACGTACCGCTGAAGGGCTTCAAATTCTTTACTCGGCACTCAGGGCCATTGAGCAGTGAGGGTTCTTTATCGTGCCAACGCCCACCCAGCTGCAATAATGTAGCCCTCTCCGATTTTTTTTAAATCTGATTTTTTCTGGAGAGGTCTAAAATTGATAAATAAAAGCATTCCATGTGATATTTTTTTTACGTAAACAGCGATATTAATGTTTAAAATAAGTATATTGTATATTAACATATCATCCCAAAATTTTACATTACTGATATCAATTTTAAGAAAGTTTCAGCTTTGAAATCTCATAAAAGTTCCAAACTAAGTTTCAAAGTTAATCAAAATATCAAAGTATTTAATAAAGTTAATAATAGTAAACTAGAGTTAACTATATTTTTATACTACAGCAACAGGGGAGTCGGCAAAGGGGCAGCAGGGGCGGCGGTCGCCACCCCAATAATTTTGCAAAAAAAAAAAAAAAAAAAAATAAAAAAAAATAAAATAAAATAATAAATTAATTAATAAATAAATAAGAAAAATGAATTTTAAATGAGAAATACAGAATAACAAAATTTGTAATGACGATAACTGTAGTCAATGGAGCGCCAAGAATATCGGCAATCTGTGGTCAATGGAGTGGCAAAGTGTGAAAGCTATTAATATTGTTTGTTTACAAAGATGCAAATTGGGATGTACGTATATACCTTTACCTGGCATGTGTAAAAAATAAGCATAGTACCCATCGCTACTTGCAAGTTTGCTACAAATTCTTCTTCAGGCCCACAGCTAGCAACGTTTTTGGAAATTCTATGTTTTGGGGGCGGTGTGGGGGTTCTCTTTTTTTTCTTTTCAAATGCTGGAATTTGCTCGAGTTCGACCTAACAGCAACAAAAAGTGTGAAAGAAGGGGGAGGGGGCAGCGTCTAAATGAATGAATTTTTATATATCAAAACTTAAGCAAAAAGACTTTTCTCAGAAAACAAGTGGAGAAAGTGGGAGGAAAATTGGAGCCCCCCCCCCCTTCTGACACCTTCCCCCGCATATACATGTACATGTAACAGGCCTGTTCTTGTCTAACCAATCGGTCGATCAGTGTTAGGAAATCTTTGATGAATCGAAGTTGTAAGCTATTAAATTAAAGCAAAATACATGTACTAAAATACTGGGTAAAATTACTAGTTAAAGAAGTTCAGTTGATTTTTTTTTTACAATGTCAACGTATTTTTGCATGTCAAAAATGGAGGTATTATGAGGATTATTCCCCCTGTTTATTTTAAATTTCATAATTATGCATTCTTTCGGGAAGTAACAATAAATATTATATACTAGAAAATTATATCTAATTTAATCTTTACCTTTTCATAAACCTTTCAAAATTCTTTCTATGCCGTTTCGGAAAAAAAACAAATTTAAACAAACTATCTCCTTGCTATTTAAAAATGACCCAGTTTTGTTTTATGTATAATATTATGTAACTTAAAGGTGCTTGGACACAGATTTGAAGTTAATATTTTCTCAAATTTTCGGTATAATATCATGACTTACATGTTTTTAAAGCATTTCACATGTAGAAATGTGAGAAAGCAAAACCAACTCACCAGTATTGTCAGTCCGTGCTCAGTGATGTGTGCAGAGTTTAACAAATTGAACACACCCGTGAAACGTAAACTGTTTTTGTAAACAGGGCACGATCTCTGGCCGATCTCTGTTATTGTTAATGTTTACGTTTCACCGGGTGTGTTCAATTTGTTAAACTCTGCACACATCACTGAGCAAGGACTGACAATACTAGTGAGTTGGTTTTGCTTTCTTACATTTCTACTCTGAATTTTCTGGATTATAGTTTGAATATATTTCATTAATACGCAACAAAATTTTTACTTTTCTTAAGTATTAAGGATAAAGTTTGCTTTATGAAAGTGCTAGGATGTATCAATCAAACGCGTCCCGAAATTTGTAGTTTCAATAATTTCCAGATAAAATAATTTTTTTTAATTTTATTTCCATTTGAAATGCTATAGCAACATATAAGTCATGATATTATACCGAAAACTTGAGAAAATATTAACTTCAAATCTGTGTCCAAGCACCTTTGAAACACATAAAGCATTTGTTGTTGTTGTTATTGCATATTTAATTTCTCTTTTTTAATCAGGAAATACCTCTTAGCTATTGACTTTAAGGGGAAAATGTCAAGATTTTTGCAGAAATTTTAATTATTTAGTTTTTGTCACAAAAAGTTAGTTAGGACCCCCCTTTTCGATCCAGTTCGCCTCCCCAATGTGAAATACTTGCCGACGCTCCTGAGCAATTTTTTTGTTAGAGGTGCCCTCCGATTGTGATAGAAATACTGGCAATATACTCCCCTTTCTTGATCATTATATAGATACATGTATAATCTACATTATCATGCACATATGCATTATGTAACTCCTTATAAGTAGGATTTTTGATGTAAGAAAAAAAAAAGATATTTCTTTACTTTATTCTAACAACTCTCATATTTTTAAAACCTCGTATCACACAACAAGATCGCCTAATTTGTGTATAGGAAAGACGTGGCCAGATTTTTTCCTATAGGCTAGCATAATCGTTACCCACTCCCTCAAAACTTACCACTATAGATACGCTGACACGAATCATGTACTTGATTTAAACACAATATATATTACAATATTTTTTGACACAGTTGTATGTTTTCTTTGCAAACGCAACTTCAATTGTACTAATATTGCCAATCATACTTAGGGAAAAAAATAATATATAAATTAGGCAGAGAAGCTTTTGCATAATGCAACATTCGTTTTTTTTTTCTGTTGGTAAAAATTATTACATGTAACTAGAAAGGGGAAATGCGTATTACTGTGTATAAACTTGTGTCAATTCTTAGTATACCAAACACCTCTTTCATAAATTAATCAATTTTTGTAATGTAAAAAGCCTCATTTTGTTTAGGCTTTGTTGACACTAGCAAACGACAAAAGACATTGATAAAGATTTTAAGCTAATTATTTTTTGTGTCCCTGATATCGAATATCAGAGAATATTGATTTAGTCCTGTCTGTTATTTTTACACAAATTTAATCTTCCTTATATTTTTTTTTGAGAAGTTTTCTACTAAAAAAATCAAAGATATATATATGAGATCTAATTTTCTTTACAATTGTCCATTTTTTTTTTCACGCAAATTTATTTGGGTAGGGTTTGAAAACATTAATCTTTCTTGTAACTGCTGAAGAAAAAAAACGCTTGAGACTTTATTCTCATTCTTTTTTTTTTACTCAGAGTAAAATTTAAAGAGGGTCATTACAATTATACACAGAAACCATGCATTTTTTATTCATGTATAAGTTTCTCTTTCTGACACCAGCTAAGTAAATAATCCTGTTTTTTTTTTTTTTTTAAATGACGACTGTGGAAACTTTTCTTATAAAATATGATAAAACAAATCTAAGAACACGTGTATTTTTGCTCTTATAGTCATCGAACATCACAATAGCCTAGTTATTTGTTTTCCTTTAATGGGATAAAACATCTTGTATTATTGATGTACATGTAAGGTAAAGCATAATCTTTTGTTATTTAAACTTTAAAGCTTTTAGGCTGCGTATTTGCCTAACAAGAATATTCCTACCAAAACCAGTTTTTTGTATTAAAAAAAAGACACAGGGTCATTATTCTACGGGGTCATTTTTCTACAACCTACACGGAGAAAAATGACCCCCAGGCCATAATTTCTACAAAAAAATGGGTCATTTTACTACGTAGAAAAATGACCCCCGGTCAATATTATACGGGGGTCACTTTTCGTCGTTACACCGGTTCTGAGATTACCACAATTTAGTGACCTTTTGAGGGTTAGTTTTTCCGCGCGTTTTCTTAAAAACGGCTCAAGATGGAAACGTTATATTTTCAGCAGTGATTGCACGCGGACGAAAAAAGAATATGAAGAATTTCAAAACTTCTTAGATGTTCTCTATAATATTTCAATGATTATTTTGTTAAGATATGTAGAATAAAAATTGTTCTAAATTAAAGTTCTTTCGATTGGCAACATAAAAAGGTGGCTGGCCCTTAAAATTGGAGATCTAGAGGGGCCTTTTTTTCGATATCTCAAAAACTATTGAGAAATTATGATATAACATACAAGCAAAGTTGTTTGAAATAACAAGTAACACCTAGTGAGACAATCAAAAATCGTCGAATGACATCACTTCCGGCCAAACCGGAAATAGTCAAAAATTGCTTATTTTACGGATATTGATATGGCATCGAACTATTAATGTCACAGAGGACGCCCGACCTTATTTTTCACCGAGTATCGTCTCTTTCGACCTTCTCCAGTCAAACCGGATGTAGCCAGAAATTACTTATTTTTGCAGATATTGACATAAAATTAAATGAATGACAGCGTCGTAGATGACGAGGTATTGTATTGTATTGTTTAATACTAAGAACCATACAGTTCATAGGTTTATACATAAATCAGTTTGTACAATATATACATGTATATAACCATTTCATTATCATTTGTACATTAAGTAAAGCAGGATCATAGTAAAGAATCTTACATACTATATTTATTCTTAGTTCACAAAGCAAACAAAAGCTCCATGATATAAATTAGTCATTAAGCAGACAAAAGCACCATAATAAAAAGTTGGTAATAGTAATAGTGAGGATAATCTCGTTATATCAATGTGAGTTAACTTCTGCTCTCAATCTTGTAAATTTTTATCAAGAGAAATTTTCCTATTTTACATAACATGATATTCTAGGAAAACATTTGTGAAAAATCTTTCATTAATAATGATTGTCATAATTGTCATGATTAATAATGACTGTCATCAATTTCAGTATTTACATCAAGCCAACACTCTGATAAAAAGATATCATATGTGTCAATAAATGATATGACAATAGACGACGAGGTACGTTGCATTTTGACTGCGATTATAAATACATGGTTAATAACTGTCATTACAGAGTAGATGGTTAATACATGTTGTTTCAAATGATAAGTATCTTTAAGCATTAGACATGTGCCATCCATGTCAAAAGTTATTTGTATACCTCGTTTTCTTGACGCCATTTTTGTTTATCAATCTAAAAGTAGCGACGGTGCCATGTGTCATGTGACATTAATTTAATTAAATAGAGGCATTACTTTCCGAAAATAAATAATCATAGTTTTATCTTTATAACGCGTTCATTTTCATTTGTGTAATTTACAGTATTTTCGTAACTTAATTGGTAAACACAATAAATAAATTTCCAAATTTATTTTTAGCTGACGCAAGTTATAGCGTGTATATCTTTGATATTCTTAAAAGCTATAAACATCAATTTTGTAACATTACACTCGTGATGAAAAAGTTAAAACATTACTGGGCTCTTTTGATCGATAAAAAAATGTAGCCCACAACTTTCATGAATTCCTACCGTGATGGTGCACTTGATTTTAAACATAGTACGTAATAGTTCAAACGCCTTGATATTCACACTTAAGAATTGACTCTCATTCGTGCTATTCATTGGTTAATATGTTTTCGTTCGTAATAAAGGGGCATTTAATTTACTCTGTGTGCTTTATGTAGTTGTGTATTCATTTATTACCTACAAAATATTTCATCCAAATATAATATTTCAAATTCCGCAAAAATGAATTAAGTCCGCCCAAATAAAATGCAGGTAATGAAATCAACCTAGCTGACTCGTCTGGTTAAGGACATTGACAAGTCAGGGCTTTCCGGAGAAAAAAGGTTTAATACATATTTTTTTTCACTCATAAAATAGTGATTGAGAGTGATCTCCCGTGTAGAATTCTCTAGTTCAAGTTCAAGTTCTTTATTTCTTTGCGTCATACGACACATCAGATTACATATATTAATAACTAAACATATATACAATATTATAAATTAAATAATATGTTGACGGTGCGACCGTTAAGGCGAGCGCAGATACCTTTCAGCTTTAATTTAGATCGGGCTCTTCAAACCGCACGTGATATTTGGTACGTCTAAGACTCTGACGTCAGATGACGTCGTATGTAATGTTGTATTACCGAAACAAAGTATGAACAGTGCTAATTTTAATAAAGAACGTTGAATCTACTATTCATCTTTTATATATTCATTTAATCAAGGTGAGTTTATTTCTTTTTGGAACTTCTGGGTACCGCGAGAACGTAGTTTGCGGCGAGATGCAATTCGCAAAGCATTATGGGACCACAGGTAACTGCGGAAAAAAAATCGTTTGGATCAATTTGCAAAGTCCGAATTTTCTCTTCGCCCAGGCGTTGCTTTAAGAGCTCGCAGTGACGAGCGGCGCTTCGCGCCGCTCGCTGCGCTCGCTATAACAATATGAGAGTGCACGTGAGCATAATCAATAAATAGCAAGTAAACTATGTAGGATGTCTTTTCTAACAGGCAACTGTAATTATAAAATACTTAAAAATTTACAAATGTTTCATTCTTCTAGTGGAAGCTTGATACAAATATTTTCCAAGGTTACAAAGTTCCTTTATATTTTGTACACTTAGAAGTTGAATTAATTTCCAAACACTGGATCTCTTATAATAATACTTTTTTCAAATACTTAGATCTAAGGTCATGATAAAAAGGACATCGTAAAATAAAATGAAATTCGTCTTCGATAACATTCAAAGAGCACATTTTACATAATCTGTTTTTTCTAATTTCATCAACATATCTACCAGTTTCAACACTTAGACTATGTGCGATAGTCTAATTCTAGCAATTTGTATTTTGTACATATAATTAATAGGTTTACGCAAGTAATATTGTATACCAAAATTATCAACCAAATGTTGATATAGCGGGCTACGGGCATTGTTACAAATATTAGAAATCATAGTATGGTTATTCACCTCAAGGAATCTTTGTTTTACTAACATGTAAGTATTATTATTGAAATCTGCATCAAATATATAGCCAAGTCCCAGTTTATTAAGTTCATTTTGAATATCTCTGATCCAAATATCATTATTCCTTAATCTTTCTTCCAAGCATGATTTTAGTAGAATATTTTGTGTCCCCTTTAGTTTCAAAAAATATTTTATAATTTTCAATTTTCTAGATTCCCTCATAGGCATTCTTCCCAGTTCGAAATACACAAGATTATTACAGGCCCTTTTTTTTTAAACGAAGTAACTTCTTACAAAAGAGACTTTGTATTTTTTCTACATCTGGAGCTTTATGAAATCCCCACACCTCTGCTCCATAATTAAGAATACTACATCTAAGCGGTGAAAACCAATAAAGCGTATGTTACAGAGGTAAACAAAACCACATGTACTTCCTTCAAGGAATCAAATATTAATGGCTTTGTTGCACATTGTATTCAGGAGACAAAGAGTCAACAGGTCGTCATTTACCATAGAACTTATGCTTAGTATGCTGGGAAAGGCAAAGATGTGACATATGCTGAAAGGTAGACCGACTGAGATAAGTTCCTAGGTTGCATGAAGAAAACAGCATTTAGTAACTACGAATAAAAATTAAAATAAATCCATGCCAATATTTTATGACAATGTGTTTCAATCAATTCAGTCAATTACATGATCGAAACAATCTTAACCAGTTTGAGTCTATTGACCGTGGTGCTATAACTATGAAGGGAAGTAACTCAAAAATAATGATCGGTGCTGGTATGTCCTTGTTTTCTCTCTATATATAAGTTTTCAGCCAAAATATCTAGAAGTAATAGAAAATGAAGATACAATAATGTATATAGTACAAAAACTAGTATATGAAATAAGTGGGTTTAGAGAAATATTACGGTGAAAAATTATGTAGGTCCCTTTTATCAACATTTTACATAGGAAATGCATTCAGAATTGCAAAAACACTGATTTGATAAAATCTAAAAAAGAAGGTTTTCTTGGTAGGTTAAACAATCCAGAATATAGCCTGTTTAGTACAATTAAACTTAGCCTACTCAAGAGTTCTCGAAAAATTCTATATGATATAACCAGGAACCTTGCCAATGTCCTTAAATATCAAAAATCATAAAAAGGCTTGGGAAATGAAAGATATTTTGGACTTCTTATCCAAGAATTGGTAAAGAAATTAATCGTGCATTTGTTTTTGCACAACGATTAAATAAAGAAAATTTGAAAATGACTTTGCCATCTGAGAATAAAATATAATTAGGATCTTTGAGCAATTTATGTCATATTCAAAAAATTATATCTCATCACCAAGGCATTTGACCAATTCTATTTTTGAAATTAATTTCGAAGGAAATCGTATGAGTGTCTGTATGTTTCATCAAGACAATCATCTGTCAAAGCAACGTCGAACTGAGTGCCCCCGAACTCAACTACGGCATGGATCAAAGAATCCTCGGACCATCCTCCATTTGGTCGACGTAGTTTTATGGTGCCTATTTTAGTACAGTTTTTCTCGGTGGTATATGTGGGATTTTGTGAAGTTGACTGGTAAATTCCTATCCCCGTCACTGCATCTTCTTCACTCGGTGTGTACGTATTTTCGATTTTATGACCAATGGGAACCTCTTCTCCTTTCTGCACTAATGCTTCAAAAATATGCTGACACATGGTTTTTCCGTCTGCTGGTCTTTTAATTTTGTAATCTTTTGGATGTAAGCCTTCAATGAAGGGCACATTAACTTCAAATCCAATAGAATAGCGACTGATTCTTGAAGAAATGACGCTTGGCGTATGACCGAACAATACAGCCCCTTTTAAGACTGCTAGTCCTGGATCAGCTGGTGCTATAACCTTCTTGTCAGGGAATAATTCTTTTATTGCTTTTAAAACCATTGGCGATTCGGAAAACCCACCAACAAGGAGAATTTTTGACACAGAATCTTCAAACGAACTCATAATCTCTGTTATATGTTGAATTATTCCTTGCAGAGTATCTCGGAAAAAATCTTTGAAGATTTCTGGATGTACTCGTAGTTTTCCGGCCTTAAATATTACTTTCTTAGCGTATCTCGTCTGTGGAAGGGTCTCTGCCAAAGTTTCTCCTGTTTCTTCCTTAAATATCTCGAGCAGACGCAGTGGGAGTGTTATGGTCACCTTGTCTTCTAAGTCTGGTTTGACTGTACGTTTCTTAGTCTCAAAATCGCGGAAAAGTGAAATATAATCATCCATGTTATCATTCTTTAACGTTGTCAGAACATCATTTCCAAAGAGTTTGACCAAAAATTGGTAGAAGGCGTCATCCACTTTTGTTCCACCCCACGCTCCGCCGGTAGCATGGTGGACTTCGCGCAGGTTCTGGTTCCCCTGTACCTCATGAACTGTAATGTCGGCAGTTCCTCCTATACAAGTTTGAAATAAATGTATAAAACGATAAATCCGCTTCACTAAACAGTAATTCCGTAAAAGACATGCCCAGGATTAATTCAATGTACCGATAATAGTATATAATACTGCTATTACATTAATATAATTACAGTAGAATCAAAAATTAAATCGGTTCCACTGTTTAGTCCTAACATATATTGACGTATTATTTAGACTTGTTTCTCACCTCCCAAATCAAGTACCATATACCGCGTCCCTGGTTTGAACTTGTACGATTCAGTCTTTCCTTTATTGACTGACATAACTCCTATAGGAACATGATTGCAGTAAATGGAGGCCGCTTCTGGCTCCAAGGCTAAAATCAACTGTTTCCTTTCAATACCAGCCTATAAATGAATAAAAGCAGTTAATTCACAATGCTCAAAGCCTTAAAAGCCATAGATAATGCAATGAGCTTGTGATATTATACACTTATTTCATGACTACGAGGGGGGCAGTCAAACTGTTGTCCCGAGGTAATAGGAAAGACCTGGGAAACGGTTGCCCGAGGTCGAAGGCCGAGGGCAACAGATTTCCAGGTCTTCCCCATTATCGAAGGACAACAGTTCGATTGTCATGAAATACGTGTTTTATTATCTAACCTACTATATAATTTCTTAAAGTAATGTTATAATAATCAATGAATTTAAAAATACATTGACAAAAGTTTGTATTATTTCTTAAAACCAAAGTAAACAAGATGAATATTAATAAAATTCTCACAAAAATTGTTGTAAAATTTGAAAAAATAATGGGGATGATCTTATCATGCACTAATAAATTGATGTATACATGTATTGTTTAGTAAGCAACATAACACTCTGAGTCAGAGATTTATAGTGAGTGAAAGTGGCCTACATTTTTCCCAAATTACCCTCAGAAAAGGTGTTCTTGGCCTCTTCTTTAAAGTGATATTTTATTGATTATATATTTATATTGGACTGGGGATTACTTTTCAAATGATAATTTCAAACTGAATACCATGAAAATGTTTTAATTTATTCATAACTCAATATTATAGCTGTAAATACGGGAAATTAATTATGACGTCATGATGGATCAGTTCAGCCATGCAACAGTTCATTCTGTGACCGGGTAAACTGTTTGACACTGTTTCATGATGTGCAAAAACATTAAAGTGAATCAGGAAACAGTTCAAAATGCCTAATTACAATTTATGTAGTAGGTTAGTTAATAACATATACATGTTCATGTACTGCATCAAAGTATGCTGCTGTTTCAAAATTTAAAATAGCTTTTGCTCAGTAAACAAACAAACAGATAAAGGTAATAACAATCTACTTTATTGGCAACACATCTCCCACCATGCACCAACTATAAGAAAGTTTGGTTATTCTAGGCCTGTGTTCTACTGTACAAAATACATACATTAATTTTCTGAGCACAATATGTATATCCACAAAATAAGGTAACGGTGTCCTATCTTCAAACAATAACATAAACATATGTAGGTTTTTTATTATGCAAGATTTGATCTGAAGATGATATGATGAAATTAGGTTTACACATTAAATGCGTTTACTTTTGGGGGCCATAAACTTTCCACCTAACATAAACCAGATGACAGGTTTCAATGATTCTAGGTTCTACACTGTGCAAGATTTGGATGTAAAGCAAAAAATTATAAGTTGGGTTCACACGACCTATCTTGGGGTTGCAACACACCATTCCCCAAAAACGACAAAATGTAGTTAAGTTTAAGTGTTTATGATATAACCTGGGCATGAAAAAGCAATCAGGCAAATGGAACGGAAATGTGATACATTGATACCGCACATTAAAAGAACGACCGGTGTATTAAACCGTACATATGACATGGCAATATGAATGCTATACTAACGTCTACTGCCGCCTCCATCATGAATTGTTTTGCACCTTCATCCCAAATGGCAGGAACAGTAAGCACCCATCGAATGAGGTCCTCAGTGAAAGTGTCTACACGTGTTGTCAAAGTTTTCATCAGGTGCTCTTTTAGGTACTTTATGGCCATCGTAAATACAGTCATCGCAGGCATTTCCTTTCCGTTTATATCTTTTATAATGGTGGTTCGTCGTAAACTCTGTAAAATATAAAAAGAAATTTACATAAAAGTGCATCTCTCAATGATGCGTGTCATATGTTTGGTATTTTCACATATTTTAAAAGTATCTTGTACACCAACTTTATTTCTATGCAGAGTCATCTTGAAGCGTTTGAAATACAGCCATCCTTCATGTTCATTGTCTTCTGCTAGAGTTGCGTATTTGTTTTCTGCGTCGTATCCAAAAGAATGGAAGGTTTTGTCCGGCTTTAATAGAACCACTGATGGTGTTTTATGTGAAACCAAGGCCTGATTCCCAGCTATCCAGTTACAGGCATTGATTTTCAATGGATCTTGATCAAATTCATGACGAAATGAGAATGCGTATCCTGAGAATGTTGTGCCAAAGTCAATGGCTGCCACCAAAACTGGCACCGTGAAACTCATTTTCTGTAAAAAAAAAAATAATAATAACAATAATTATAATAAGAATAAAGAAAAAGAAATAAAAAACAAGATGTGTTTGTGAAACACTGATGCCCCCGTATGGCAACTTATCGCAAAGGGTTAAACTTTATCAAATGCAATTCAAATATGTTGGTGCCCAAAGTAAGGTCTTGTCTCAAAGAATAAACCTGTTAAATATGAAAGCCCTAGTAACAAAAGTATGTCAAACATCAAGGTCAAGGTCAAATGGACAAAATTAATGGTGCTCTAGGAAAGGCCTTCTCCCATGAAATACACAGGTGAAATATGAAAGCCGAAGAACCAATCGCTCAAAAGTTATGACCAAGGTTAAAGTTTTCCAAATGTAGGTCAAACTCCAAGGTCAAGGTCAAAGGGTCAAAGTTGTTGGTATTCAAAGGAAGGTCTTGTCACAAGGAATACACATGTGAAATATGAAAGCTTTAGCTCCAACAAATCAAAAGTTATGGGCAAGGTTAAAGTTTTTGCGGACAAACAGACAGACAGACAGACGGACGGACAGGGCAAAAACTATATACCCCCGAATCTTCGATACGGGGGCATTAAAAAAAGAAGAAAGGGTCAATTTACAGGAGTTGAATTTACAATTTCAACATCTTCAAATTGTCTGACTCTTTCTATTTTCTTGCTTAGTACCATCTTCACAACGTCAGGGGACCTGTGTCAACTCGTTGCCATGGGACCCCTGAAAAATTTCATTTGATATCTTGCGTGCTGACTGCAGCGACATCTTTCGGGAAAATTACAAATCTTGATTGTTTTTCTCACACGTGCATTTTAGGTGTCAACTTATATTATCTGTCTACTTCAATCTGATTGGTGCTTTTCAATGAAAGAAGCAAGCCCGAAGATATCAAATGAAATTTCTCAGGGGTCCAACGGAAACGAGTTGACACAGGACCCCTGACGTTGTGGGGATGGCTTAGTGCATGAATGATAACAAAGAATGCTAGATCTGACCTGCATTTGAGGTGAGCTCTGTAATCTTTGATTACCTATGGGGTTTTTTTTAAAGAGGGGGCAGAAATGACTCTTGTCCAATCTAGTTCTTTACCGATAGCTTGGACTTTTAGTGGGCCTTAACATGCTATAAGTTCTATGTACATTATAACAATGTTACTAATCATAAGTCTCTTATGAATTTTGCATGACATATATGATACTACTGCATATTAGAAAAAAAAATTAATGATTTTTTTTTTTTTTTTGAGAATCGACAAACTTGAGTTGGGGTTACAATAGTATTTTGAAACAATTTACCGACTGCGATTTATACATGTACATGTATCTAGAGCAACAACAGTTACATCATTTAATCTAAATAAAACACCGTATGGAATTATATTTTATTTGAAATTTTTATTTTTATTTTATTATAATTTATTTTCGTGTATTGTACTGTACATCTTAAATTTTCATGTAAAGAAGAAATGTGCACGAGGAGTATATAAGTTGACTTACTAAATTTTCCTTAAGGTAGTACACAACATCTGTGAATTTAGTTTAAAATAATATCTTCTCAAACACACCAAATAAATAAATAAAAATATCTATAATATCAATATGACGTTATATTCTGAACAAACAACATTTAAATTGTGACATTCATTTGCCATATTCTGCAAAAATTAGACTTCAGAAAAATTGAATATGAGGAATAACTTGGCGTATCTGTTGTGTACTACCTTAAATGCTAATGAATAATAGTAATACTGATCACACCCTTTAATAATATAATTCTGGTTGTAACGCTGTATTTGATTGGATAAAAAATTTACTTTATATCGTATAAAATGGGTTGCCTACGTCACAATGACTTGCGTCAAAAACGTATCGATCCGCCTGACGTTACATTCAAATTTTGTACAAATTGAAGTCATTTTTAAGGACAGTCATCTTTTTTTCTTACACCAAATGAATGAAAATTAAATTATAAGGAATGAATTTAATAGCTACCCATTTTATACGGTATAAACTGGGTTGGAACAGTTTACGCTTTTTTATAAACCGCTTCGCGGTTTATAAAGCGTAAACTGTCCCAACCCAGTTTATACCGTATAAAATGGGTAGCTATTAAATTCATTCCTTAATTAAAACAAAAAAGAGTAAAACTACATATCTCTTTATACAGTAAGAATTTCCTAAAGGGGGGGGGGGTCAATTTAGACAAACAGCAAGGGCAGTACTGAAAGAGCATTTTCATTATTATTATACCATAATATTTTAAAATAGTTAATTTAGTGACCAATCCATAATATTCTTTTATTTATTTGGCTAGGGAGAAGGAGCGAGATGAGCGTAGACCCAACTAACTTTCTCGTCCGCTACCTTACTCCCCCCCCCTTTTTTTTCCCCTAAAGCGAGGGATAGTACAGCGTGGAATACAAGAATACAAAGATTAAAAAGATAGGTAAAGGTACACTGAAAGCGTCTTGCTACATGAATATTTTATCATGGATTCGAAGATGAAATATTCACCAATTTGGAGGTCCAAATGCCTATCTCTAGTAAATATTTGAAATATGTTACAGCTAGGATATATTAATTTCCTATAATTTTAGACCAAAAACAAACATTTCTAATGTCATCCAATCAAATGAATCATGGACAGCTTGATGTGTTCGTGCTAATCCCAGCGAGATTCGTCGAGACTAAAATTTTGAACAGACCTCTCTAAGATACGTCAGTAAAAGATTTTTAATCACGACGATTCTTGCTGAAGTTATGTTCATGCAAATATGCTATTTTAATTGCTTGTAGATTTTGTAGAAAGTCAGATAATATAAAATAAAACCAAGATAAAACAAGGTCGAAAAAATTATCAACACGGAAGTAATTCTACTTTCGGTTTAATAACTTAATTTTTTTTAATATATTTTAAATTGCGGGATTTTAAAATAAATTCCTTTCTTGCAAGTATTCATTGATCATGCAAATAAAAAGCATATATATACTTTTTACTCACTACAGCTCTGTATTTTCTTGGAGATAAATTGTCCCTAAAAGAATTGCTCACGATTGATCGCCCAATCGCAATTTGTAAACATTGTGTATATAAACATAATGATAAAATCTAGTTTCGATTTGTTGCATGATCATAAAGGGGACCTGTAAACATCATATCGCATCATCTCGGGCCTTTCCGTCATTGGTCGGAAAAACAACTTTTCTGACCTCTGACGGAAAGGCCCGAGATGATGCGATTGGTAATCGATATACGAAATTGAGCGAAACCTAACGAAACGAAACCAAATGAAACGAAACCAAGCGAGACAAAAGTCGGCTTAAAGTACTATATAACTATTTTATAAAAGGAATAAGCTCAGGGTAAAGAAGTAGGGTTTCCATTACAATTACTAGTATTCACAGATTCGACAAAGCATATTCTACCAAAGCCTTGCTACCAAACCCAAGTCTACATTGATGATAAGTCAACGTATTAAACGCATTATTATGTTCCCCATACGAAGTTTGGGAACATATTATTTTTACTCTGTTTCTTATTATTATTAAGTCGCCCGCGTGGCGCAGTGGTTTGAGCGTTCGCTCTAGAGTAAGGAGTTGATCCTTACGTCGCGGGTTCGAATCCCACTGTGGGACGTGGAGACCGGTCCTTTGGATGAGACCGTATAAACCGAGGTCCCGAGTCGCAATAGGTGCTGGCACGAAAAAGATCCCTCACTGCTCAATGGCCCTAAGTGCCTCAAGTATAGGTCAAAATTTGCAGCTCTCCATCGGCAAGTGGTGGCGTCTCCATATGAGTGAAAAAATCTCGAAGGGGCGTTTAACAATAAACAAACAAACAAACAAATATTATTATTAAGGTCTTCCGTCCTCTACGGAAGACCTTCTTGTTATTCTTAGGTTTATTTTTCACTTTTAGTATGTCGCCCCGAACGAAGTCGGGCGACATATTGCTATTGTACGCCTAAAAACTTTGTCCGGAGATGTTCTCGCAGATGGCTGGGACAAACATTTTGAATCTTTCCACAAAAGACGATCACTTTATTTGCAGTTGTACTTGTGAAGTGAAGACTTTCAGATTCAAAAGGCTACCGTTGCCATGGAAACTTACGAAAAGTGAGGAATTTTGTCCGGGAGTGTTCTTACTGGTCCCTTGAACATTCATCATGAAACTTTAAGACATGATGATCAGTATAACTGTAATTGTAGTTGTGCGATTCACATTTGAAATTTTCAAAAAATTGCAAATAGTTGCCATGGAATCAGAGGAAAAGTGAAAATCCTTTAACTTCGATTTTCTCAGTAACTGCTCAAGCAGTCATTTTGAAACACCAAAGGATGATTCCTTGTATTGTGTCAAAGTGATTTCTATTTTAAAAAAAAAAACCTGGAATTGGCCGCTCACAGTTACCACAGAAATAAAACAGAAAAAGGTATTATGCTCACATATGTTCTCAGAGGTGCACCTGGCTTGGACAATCATGATGAAACTTTACATAAATTATAATTGGAAACTCTTTGTGTACAGTCAACATTCAAAATTTTCTAAATTCCTACCGTTGTCATGGAAACAGACAAAAAGTAAAAATTCTTTGATTTCTATTTTTCTCAGTAACTACGCTAGGAATCTTACGGAAACTTAAAAGGTTTATTCCTTCTACTGTATCAAAGTGGTTTCCGCCAAAAAAAAAAATTGCATTCGATTTCAGTAGGTTTATCGCTTCAGCCACCGGAACGAAGTCGTATTTTGGTTCACCTTAGTTTTGAAACTTCTATTAAAAAGCTGTAAGATTCAATATGATTCATTATGACGTGTTGTTCATACATACAAACAATAGGTTAGTATTGTTTCAATTTTATCAATGATTTATATTGTATTGAAGATAAAAACAATGTAAATTTTTCTACGATAACCTACTTTTTTAAGAAATTTAAAGCCCCAAGTTATCAATTACTGTTTAAAAAAGTATTTTCTGTTGCAAAAGAGAGCTGAAAGTATATAATTATATAGAAACGAAGTAAAAGATCTTTATGACAAAAGAATATGTGAATCTGTGAAAACTATTGAATAATACATTGTGTTGTAACAGTTTTCTTTTCAAATGCATATATAGATCATCGGCGTTTTGTAATATATGTGATGAAATTGAAGATATTAGACATTTACTCTTTGCATATAAGATATATATAAATTCAAAATATTTTGTAGATGTCAGAATAAAATTGAAACAAATAACAAATGATATGTTACTTTCCTATGAAAAACAATATAGATTTATTACTGAAGTTATCGAAAACTCGTATTTTCAAAAATAAGAGTGTGACATTTGTAGAAATGCTATAATTTATATTTGTTATTCTGTTATTCTTGTTATGCTTAGTTTGCTAACTATGTTGACCCGGGTATATATATATATATATATATATTCTTAAAACTTAAAACATTGCTGTGATCTCATTTCTTTGTTCTTGCAGTCTAAAAATTTACCTGTGCAAGGGGTTCAGCCTAAATTCCTTTGCAAAGGCGTATTTTTCTTTGCAACCGAAAAAATGGCGGATACGAAGCGGAGAAGAAAACGAGGTCAGTAACTTTCGTGTAATTTTAGGAACTATAATCATTAATTTTGATAAATGGATGTTACGTTTCGGTGCGCCTATCCATCCTTTCCAATGGGAAAACTAAGCTAAAGAGATTTACTTTAAGATGAAAAAATTATTGAAGAAAAACCATAGACATGTCTCTATTGTTTGTCGCATTCATAACCAATCATCGGTTATTTGTAACATACTGCACAGTCCAAAGCTGTAAAAATTACATATATTTGTAAATTTTCCGGTCAAATATTAGAAAAACACAATTTCCATTCACACAAAGCCAGTTTTAGAAATTTAATCCACAATTTATGACTTTAAGATTAAAATTACTTTGCAAAGTCGATATTAGGACATGTTTACTTTGCAACTCTGTGATTCAGAACATTGGTCGTTATATTGAAAAGGCCTCTTCGCCAAAATTACAGGCAGCAATATAGTGTTTGCAATCAAATTGTATACATACTTTTCACGATGAAAATCCCCTGTCACCCAGCATAATTTAAGTGGTGTGTACACAGTAAATCCTATGATTCTAATTGGGGAGGGTGTATTTTTTGTTAGTTTCTCCCTACCTCTGATACACTTTTTTATTTTATTTTTTCTCTCTAGAGACTGATCCCTTGATACGCTCAAACCTGAGGTTGGTAAATAAGGAAAAAAAATCTGGACAAGGGCATATGCAAGTTCCAAAGAGTATTTAGACTGTTTGCGATCGGGTAGATTATGGTCGACGGATCTAAAATTCTATCATCGTTGAAAGTGGGGATATTGGAAAGGGAACTGTATAGGGTGTAGAAAATCAACTATATTTCTTGTACTGTAACTCATGAATTACTGAAATTCAGTTTTTATAAAAATAATTTATTTTCCATTCAACATGTACTCTGTTGTGAAAGACAGTATTTACCCTCATATGATGACACACGTATTCAATCCGTGTCTGCAAGGCATGTCGTTCTATTTCAATAGATTTTTTGGCATGTAAGTCGTGGGTATCCAAAAGTATCCCTCCAAAAGACAAATAAATGCTTCACCGAAACGACATATTTGATACCGAATTAAATGCACGAATCATTAAAAATTTCGTGATGTTTACTGGCCTTCTTTCCAGTCTCCGCTTCGACTCCGCCATTTTCTCTGTTGCAAAGAAAAATACGCCTTTGCAAAGGAATTTAGGCTGGACCCCTTGCTGTGGCAGTCCGATATTAGTGAACAGTCTGATATTAATCGTAATATCAGACTGTCTCAGTACTGATATCCTTCAAAATTGGACTGTTACTGAACAAAAGAAATTGAAATGTGATTATTTAACAAACATCAATGTTTGATCTTAGTTATTTGTACATAATTTTGTTAAACAGAATATTTACTGATCATACAGAATTGAAAAAAAAAAGACTCATTCTGAAATAGGAAGGGATAAAATAAAAGATTAAAACAGATCTCTCTGAAGTTTTAATAAACTTGTACTTCAAGTGATGTTTTCATGCAGTACGTGTTAAAAATTCAGAAATTCCCTTATTCTGGGTTGAAAACAATGAATATTAATCCAGCAGAGTTGGCTGGTAAATCTCTCATTTGAATCATAGAAAAGTTCTTGTGGTTTTATTAGAAAATTATCCATATTACACATGCAATCCTTTATAACACAAGCCCGTTTAGTTTTTCCTTCAAGATTTTGCCCCCCTCCCCCCCCCCCCCCATTATACTCACACACATATACATACAAAACCTTAAAACCTTTTGTTGCTGCAAGGTCGAGCACTGACAAATTTCAGAATTTTTTTCTTTAGGAAAGTGTACCAAAAAGTAGAAAAAGGTTCACCCCCCCCCCCCTTCTAGAGGGCTATAGGATTTTCGGGATTAAATAGTTGAATTTTTTATTTTATTGTTGCTTGTCATATTTTTTTTAAGGTTACCACCCCCACCCCATTAAAGAGCGTTTGTTTGAACCTGTTTTTTATTTCGTCATACAATGTACTGTATGTACATGTATATACTGATTTATTGTTGTGTGGAGACTGTCAATAAAATACGGCGTCCAGCGCGCACGCTCGGCTGGCTGTCATGCATAGCATGTTGTTGTTTTTCATGTTGGTATAAAAGTAATGGAGTGAATACCTATACATTATGATAATTACGTCATATGTTACATAATAAGGGACCAGAATGCCAAATCTTTGGCACTCTATATCTCGAAAGTGGGAACTATTTTGATAAGCAATATTGAACAAAAGATGTTCAAAATAATGTTCTAAACATTATACACCCTTTCAAAAGGTCCCGAAAGGTAGGGGTCCCGAAACATCGTGCACCCGTATGAACGATTCAAAAGAAGGTAAGATGTTTTTTACATATCTAAATTAATTGAAATTTACAAAGATTGATAAATGCTTGCACGTTCACGATGTGTACACTGATCAGCTGATGTTATCTATATATTTTATAGCGTAGACTCAAACGGTAAACCCTCTGATGACATTATCTTGTAAACCTTCACTTCGAGAGCTTGTAATGTCTAAAAATACTTTATTAAATCGCATTTTACAAAGAATTTGAAATAATTGATTTTAAGGTCAGACGACACGTTCCTCAAATATCTGTTTTGTATTCCTTGGTATTATATTAAAAAAATATTCATATTGTCATTCTCTTGTGATTTCTAAATTGTTTTCAGTATGTTTTAAAAATATGTACACCAAAAATTGTGACACTGGCAATTCAGAAGATTACCCATAAGGAATATCACCCTTTGGCGTCTTGCCAAAATGTCCGGTAAGGTATCTCAATTTTTGGTGAGGAAACTTGTTTAAGTAGCTATACTTTAATGACAAATTCTTGTGAAAAATTCTACATTTTTGAGGAAATTAAGTGCAGTTCAGCTGCAGTGATAAGAGTAAAATAGTGTATGTTACATAAAATATCACACTTCGTTTTCTTTGTAAACAGTGTAGTAATGAAATTTATTTTGAGCACAATTCAACAATATGTTAGGTACTACATGGAAGACCCAAATGAAGAAAACTTGTAAATCTATTACTTGTTACTTAATTTTCATGGGTTGCGTAAATTTCACGGTCATGACAGTTAATACTCTTAAAATAACTTTAATAGGTGATGTCAAACTATTTGGCAATGATTTAATAGTTTGTATGAAATTTGGTGTGAAATCAGTTATATCAGCTTGTGAACAGCAAATGGGGAGGTAAGAATTAATAAAAAAAAAACAAAAACAAAACAAAACAAAACTTCATGGCATCTTCTAAATTTTATATTTTTCTATGAAATTGATAGGGCTAATAGAGAGTCTTATTAGAATGCAAAATATATTATTTGTTTCAAAACTTCTCAAAACTTTCAAAATATCTGTCATTTTTCACTTTGAAACGGTGGTCTCGATGGCGTAATGGTTATAGCGTGTTGGATTCACTTACTTTTTAACATGTATTACACATAAACAAACTAGTATTCTTGTGAAAATGTTGTCTATTTCAAATTATGACAAAATTCTGGTTGGGATCAGTTTAATTAATTTCGATCGGGATTGGCCAAAATTAAAAAAATTATTTCTCTAAAATTTCTCAATTTCAATTAAATTTCTTTTTAAATATGATTGCTTCTTGCCACCTTTTGTTTTCTCGCTACTGTCCACCGTTTCCTGTTTTGCGTACATTTCCTGATGCGTGTACATGCTAACTCTATGATAAGACTGTATCCATTCATCCGAAATTTTGATTTTCTTTCAATTATTTTATTTTAAAGCCCAATTCAATTCAAACACTATATTTTTAAATTCTTCTTATAATTATTAAAATGATTATACAAATAAACGAGAGAGAGAGAGAGAGAGAGAGAGAGAGAGAGAGAGAGAGAGAGAGAGATTGTCATGACTAATTTGCTGAGAAAATATTTAAGAATATTAGTAATAAGTTCATGTTTTAATTTTTTTTCAGAATGCAACTACGAAATCAGGTTGTTTAACCCATTATCGAACTACGGAAATTGACAATGTACATGTAAAGTCAAAGTAATTCAATGCTAAATCATCATGTGAAATAGTTACAAAGTTAATTCAAAACTTTAAGAATAGATGTCATCAACGTATGTTAATTACATCGCAAAACTACCAATGTTTAGATAGTTAAATATTATTTATTTGGCACTTAATCAAAGATGATGAAATTTTAGTCGAAAAATAGTCTTCAATATTTTTAATGTAATACCAGTCATTTGAAGAATATAAAGCAAAAAGTGCAATTATATCCATCCTCAGTTTGAAAAGTGGCTGCACAGTAGTGCATTGGAATGCATATAGCGTGGATCAGTGATGTACAGTGCCAAACTGCAATGTGTACAGTGAGCAACAGTGGTGTACTGTGCCGTACTAAAATTAAGTACTGTACACGTCTGTGATATACATGTACAGTGCTCTACTGTAGAGGCGTCCATTGTCAAACAGTGGTGTACTGGGCTGTACAGAGGGAACGTACTGTGATGTACAGAAAATAACAGTTGGCTTGTACTGTGATTTATTGGGAATTACAGTAGGCACAGGGATTTTGTACAGTGACTGCACAGTGTTTGTGCAGAGAAATACAGTGCTTAGGCAGTGAGTTCCAGAGTTTATCAGAGAGATTTTTCAGAATATTAGGGAATTTTAAGTCCAGTAGTGTAGGGAGTTGTGATGTAAAATTTCACTGCAAAAGCTCAAAGCCTTCTTGAGATATCGTCCGAAAACGAAAATGTTACACACAGACAGAATGTATGAAGTTGTGACCTTGACATTTGACTATTAATCTAAAAATCAATAGGGGTCTTTTTTTTTAGGCCATAGGGAGTTGATATAAAATTTCATTGCAAAAGCTCAAAGGCTTCTTGAGGTATCGTCTGGAAACGAAAGTGTTACACACAGACAGAAAACAGACAGACAGACGGATGGACAGACAGACAGACCCAAATTAATGTACCCAACTTTCAGTGTAAACGGGGGACAAAAAGAAATTGTCCTATGCCCATTTGTATCGGCCCCATCCTTGTGATAAATGTTGCCGGTCCCTTACAAAAATTTGAAAGTGTTTATATTGGAATATCATATATACTTTTAATTTTGTAAAGGTTAATTAAATAAATATATATTCAAAATCTAAATTTTGACTTAAGTCTGTTCCCTGTTTATGGTCTTGAAGACTAGAAATCTAAGCATACAGCTGCATCTTATCCTGAATCTTTTATCTGTTATCCAGTGTTCCTAAAAATCTCAATCATTACCTCTAAACATAATTCCCCTAAAATTGCATTAGAAACTGTTCCGAGACTTATTGTGAACAGCTGGCGGAGGCATAAAACAAGATAATCTCCAGTATATATATACCTTTAGCCGGACCCGCCTAAATATACAATCGATTCTTTCTCAACACACACTCTAAATAGATTACAAAGAATATAATAGAAAAATTGTACTCATTACTGTTCAAATACTATCTTTTTTAATGGAAGAAATGGAAAACAGACAAGCTGAATATTTGCATGTTGCTTTTATTGCACTGGATATCTTAAAACTATAACACATCATTTTAAACATAAACAAATTTAAGATTAAAAATGATATGGCCCATAATTCTGTAATTTTTAAAGATGTATATGTAAAAAAACATTTTACACCAAAATCAAGATATTACTTATTGCACGAGTCTGTTCTTAAACTAAGATGTCATGTTTTTATTTATTAGAATTTTTGCCATTCGAAGGAATTATAGATGAAATACGCTGTACGACTATACTTTTGTGACATCAGAAATCAGTGCTTATTTTTTCTACTTCTGAAACGGTGATCTCAAGCTCTTACATCGATTTTAATGTTGGATGACGGGTGGCTAATATTTTATCTAACTGAAAGTACCATATCTCATAAAAAGTGTGGTTTCAGATTTTATTGAAGACTACAAGATATGTTTGTGAAACAGTGATGCCCCCGTATGTTAGCTCATAGCCAAGGTTTAAGGTTTTCAAAAGTATGTCAAACTCAAAGGTCATGATCATGAGGTAAACAAGCTAATTCAAAGAATTGGTGCCCCCTCCCCCCCTTAAGGAAAAAAGGGTGGAAAAACAGGAAAAATATGCAGAGAATAAAAAGGTCAACAATGACCGTTCAAAGGGGTATTTCTTATGTTAAAAAAAGCATGACCTTAAGTTTCATTGCAAAAGCTTACAGAGAACTAAAGTTATCATCTGAAAACTCAGGGTCAAGGCCATGAGGTCAAAAATGATAGTTCCAAAAAAGGCTTTGTCACAAGGAATACACATGTGAAATATGGAAGCCCTTAAACCAACCATTTAAAGATATGGGCAAACTTAAAGATTTGCTTACAAACAGATAAACAGACAGCTGGACAGACCATATATACGACTCCGAATCCAAAAACATTTGAATCCAAAATATATCTTTTACCGAGTACACACATAAAAATGCACCACATCAGCAATGCAGAATGTCGTATAATAATTTTTATAACAATTTGTGTCAGGATACTTATTACAAATAAAAATATTCATAAAGAATATCAAACAGAAGTAAACACACTACGTTAATTTTCCCTGTTAATTATAACAGGATGTTTCAAGGAGATAAATATAAAGATTAAAAATAAAACAACAACAACAAAAATAAAATAAAGAAATCTTATAGGGGATAAAAATATACACAGTTATTCAGAGTATTTTAGTTTAAATATCCAATATCAAAGAAGATCTATATCAGAATCGCGATTGCCGATATGTCAAATATTACGGACACATGGAGGTACATGTTAATTTGTGGTCTTGGTCTAATCATAAGGTTTCAACTTGGGAATCTCAGCTTTTTGAAAAGTCTCACATATTCGGGATTCGACTGTATTCTTAATGAATTCAAAACCCACTGAAGGATTTCCTTCTTTTTCTATACAGGCCTAAGTGTGTGCCTTCTAATCATCATTTCATTTTGTTTCATCGGACAACAGTTGACTTTTTAAGAAAGAAACCAATGTCTGGAATGATTGGTTATCTGACTCCTCCAAGTTCACATCCTTCCTCCCTCCATTAAGTTGCAACCGCAGGCAAGAATGTCCTAAAAAGTTAAAAGAAAATTAATTTAGCTTACCAACATTTTTGAAAGCACGAATTAGTCGAATGTACATTTGATACATGTCTATTTACCGTTTGCCTTTCATTATTATCATGATTTACAAACTGCTGAAAATCATTTAATCCTTCATACCATCAACATGGAAAATATGGAACTCATCAATATCTGATAATCCTATTTGTTTGTCCAGCTCTGAACCCCATGTAAGATTTGGTGGGTGCTCGGATAATTCCAAGAAAACTTGCTCTTTTTTCCCATCATTCTTGATAAATAAAATGTTTCCTATCAAAAATAAAAACAAAATTCAGAACAGAATTTAGTTCAGATAAAATGTACGAATCGACAATACATACACAATGTACGTACCTACAAGTACATGTATATAAACCTCAAATTTTGATTAATATCAGAATTTTGATAGTTTCATACTGACCTTTTGGAAACAAAGCTGGGCTTTTTTCCGACCATGTTGGAAGCTTTAGCTGGTGTAAAGTTTGGTAATATTTTTCTGGAAGTGTTTGGATGAAAT